>NC_028639.1:60682748-60699432 GCF_001406875.1 Solanum pennellii
CCCCCCCCCCCCCCCTCCCAAAAAGAAATCCAAAAAAAACAAAAAGATCAAATATTTTTTTACCTCTACCTCCAAACCATCCCAACCCCCAAAGAAAAAAATGGAATTTTTAAAATTCATTTTTTACGCATTAAAATGTTATTTAGTTTTTTAATTTTAAATAGAAAATTATAAAGTTAGAATTTTAAAAAGGAATTGCCGATAATTAAAGAAAGAAATATATTTTTAGAAACAGAGTAAAAAGATTAATGAAACAAATAAATTTAAAGGAAAGATGTAAATAATTATAGTATAAAATTCTTTGTTTGCCATTTCATGACTCTTTTACTAGGAAATTTAGCATAGGAATAAATAGGAGACTAAATGAGGCGGTAAATATATATAGTAATTAAGAGTGTTGCGTGGAACGTAATAATGTGAAGAAAACATGAGGATTCCAAAAGGGATGATTCTGAAATTAGTGGAAATTAAAGCAGCAGCCAGCAAAAGCGATCAAACTCAGTCAACTTGCCCAAATTGCATCTTTTAATTTTCCAAAATTCAGACCAACGATTTCTTATCATACTTTCTTTTTTCTTTTGGAAAATTTACCGTTACTATTTTTCGAATTCATCTGCTTTTATATGCAATAGTTTACAAATTATATAGTAGATATAACTACATTAGATAATTCGAAGCGACGAGTTTGACTTAAAAAGTGACCAAGTGACGAATATTTTCTAGAGTATCCCCTTTTGAGATACCATACTCGTTGCACTGCGGATTTTTATGATCAAAAAGAAGATAGAATTTCTAATTCAGACCTCATATGTATTGATCGCTATAATTGTATATATTCGCTTATTTTTTACGAAAATTCTAATTTATCGTTGAAAAGGCGAAAAAAATAAATCCATCATTCACTACACTCTCGATTCTAAGAACTCAAAAATAAACTAATGCTCTTTTCAGATATCTCTTTAAAAAAATACATAAAATTCAATCCTTGGTCTACCCTAGGAGTTACCCTAATTATTTACTCCCAAAGATAATGAAATGAATGAACTACTTTGAGTTAGGTCTAAATATAATTTAAGAGTTTATTTTATTCGTTCGGTATTATTTGTCATAGTTTTTATTTATAAAGTCAAATTATAAAAAAATTTATTAATATTTTAAGATGTATTTTTTCATTATATTAATATGAAAAAATTGTAATTTATAGTACTTTTTATATAATTTTAGAATATATAATTTTTTATTTAAAATATTAAATTAATATAATATAATTTATTTTTAAAAATTAATCAAATTAACTTTAATAAACATAACATGACAAATATTTATGTAGGGAGGAAGTATATTTTTAGTGCATTGGCCTTGGTGTGGTTTCATTACTTCGAGGTGGATTGTACCAACTTCCTCTTGTGTAAAATTACTTCTTATTTGATCTTCCACGTGTAGGTCTATCTTGACCACGCATCTCGTATAGCACTTGTTATAACAATTCGGTTATCTTTTTTATATTTTTCTTATATATATTGATAGGGCAAAAGCTATAACTTTTTTCTTCATTTTGTTTGTCTTAGTTTGGAGTTTAATTTTTTAAAATTTATAGTTTAAAATGAAGTATGTATCATTTTATTAAGAGTAAAAAAATTATAATTATAAATTATTTTATTTTAAATAAAATGAACATATTAAAATCAAATTATTATTAAATATAAAAAAAAATTGTTCTTTTTTAATATAAAGGACAAATACAGTGATAATTATTTTAAGAAGGTGTATCAGATAAATTTTTCACATTATCAATCTCCCTTTGTTTCGAACTTTGTGAAAAATTCCATTCTATCTCTCCCTTGTTACGAACAAAAAAAGTGAAATGAGAGTCTATACATAACATTTGAACTCAATAAAGTTAGTAGCAACATGATCTCCAGTTCCAATCAGATTCGTGATGTGCAAAGTGATATTTATTAAAGATATTGTGAGTGATTTGGACTGGCGTCTGCTTCCAGTTACATGCCTAATGTTTTAAGAAAATGGAGGAAAAAGGGGTCAGCGTCTTTGTACATACACAGGTCAAGAGGTCCCATTTTTGCCTTTAGTATTAAGAAAATAAACAAAACAAAAAGATAAAAGTTGCTGCACTACTCTTAAAAGGGCTACTATTATTAGCTAGTGGAAAACCTCCCGCCGAAGGAATCGTCACACAATTTTTCAATATGCAAAAATTCTATGCAATTTTTTGGGAAAGAAAACAAAATCTTTTTTTTATTATACTTTTATGTTTGGCCACGACAAGAAACAAAAATCGTAGCAACAACCCAGAGATTATATTTGATTATAATACAATGTTTCCGATTTAAGTTATATATTCAAATAGCTTTTTAAAACGTAAATTTTATGTAAATATGTTACATTAAATTTGAGATTTAATCTATTATAAATTAAGTTTTATCTAAATATGTTATACTGAATTCAGAATTTAATCTATTATGAATTCTTTGAAAAGAAGAATTCAAAATTTATCCTACTTTTCAAGGTTGTGTACTTAATACTAAAAATAATAGATTCAATTGAACGCGAGTCATAAATTACTTGATCAGAAGATTTTCATGTGAAAGAGTGAGATACAAATTAGACCAACTAAACTTGAGTTACATTAATTAATAATTTAATAACCAAGATGACAAATTAAAACAGAATGAGTACATTTTTCAACCCCATATCTGATATCTTGTTGATTGGAAGTGGAGTTGTGAATCACCATTCATAGTAATGTCGTGAATTCCATGTTCACCCCCCCAAGACTGTGAAGCAATCTCATAGGGATAGGCGACAAATGATGATCCAAAATCCATCACATCTTCATGATCATTTGATAAGTTAGCATTCCAACAGTTCACTATGTCTGCCGTTGTGGTTTTCTGGAAAGAGGAGTTGTCTGTTGCATATAATTTTTCTTTAGAAAAGGAATTGATGTTATATACTAGGTTATTTGGGGACGCAGAGTCCGCTGTGATATGGACAGTGGTAATGTCATGAATACTAGGCCTCCTCTTATCTTTGCCCCCTGAAATCTGTCTCTGATAGTATTTCTGAGCATGACTAGCTACTTGAGTTGGAGTTCTCGAAATTACCATTTTCTTCGATATGTTCCTCCAATCCCCTTTTCCATACTTCTCAAGTCCCATCAGAAATCTCCTATACAAAAAATGGTGGATTCAAAAATATAAGAAATAATGCAGTTTTAAGAAATTCAAAAATCTACAAGTGTAATCTTTTGACGAGGGGCCCTTAGATCCGCCCCTGTATATTAACATTAGAAGCAACAAATTTAAGAATGAAAAAAAGGAAAACAGACCTGTGTTCTTCTTCAGTCCATGGTACACCTTTTTTTCTTTCTTGATCACATGATTTACTCCCTCTTTTTCTGAATCCACAATGATCAACCAATTCCAACGTAATCGAAGAGGCGAAATAGCCAGGATTTGGTACCAATCCAGCTTCAATATCATAAACATCTGAAACAAGTTCTTTATATTGATTGATTACATCAATAACTGACTTTCCAGGGATGAGGGCAGCCACTTTAAACCATCGATCAGGAGTTTTCTCATCATATATTGCAATAGCACTTTCAAATTGCTTGTTCTCTTCTTTAGTCCATTCTCTCTTATTCTTGTTCATCCAGCTTGAAGAAGTAGTAGAAAATAAAGTTTCCATTCCACACAATCTCACAAAACAAAGTGGTGTGCTAGGTTAGTATATATGATAAGATTCCCACAAAGGTAGTTATAATTAATTGAGCAGAATCATATACTGGGAATAAGAATACCCTTTTGTTGAACACAGAATATTGTAATTCAGAATCAAAAATTACAATAGAGAAAACTGATAAATTGTACAGTGGCAACGAATTTGTGATTTATCAATGAATTATATGAAATGAAATGATGAGTGGAACAAAAACTCATAATAAAAAGGAGACATCGATCGGACGATGGGTCCACCAGTCGTAAGATTAGATAGGTGTAATATTACATGCTACACGTTTCTATTTTAATGTTAAATATCAGCGAAGTCAGTGCATGAGGTTTTAAAAAATAATCCCTTCACCTTTTTGTCTCGTTTTAATTTGATCTGTAACTTAAGGGAAAAAAAAATTATGTGGTCTTATTAAGACTTGATACTTCCGTTAAGAAAACAATGATTAGTATGATTAGTTTATTACATTGTGCCGTATTAACTGAAGTTTAGTATTAAATCTTAAAAAATATTTTAAGGAATAAGTAACTAGTGCTAAAGGGCAAAAGTAACAAGTAAAAGTATGAAAATCTATTTTGGATATAGTGGACAAGTAAAAGTGAATAGATAAAATATTAAAATGTACCAAAATATTATTAACTATTTAATTTTATGATCTTAAACATGTCAGTATGAAAAGTTGTAAAACTAAAAGATACATTCTTTTTAAATAATTTTTTTAAAAAAAAATATGTAAAAAGTCAATTGAAAAGAAGGGATGAATAGCCATTTTATGTTAGCACAAAGGACTTCTATAGATCATGTTATCTCTTCCTTTACCTTCTTAGAATAGAAGGTGTTATCTCAGACTCTCATGTAAGAGTAGATTGTCTTTAAATTTGATCAACTGAATTCCTTGTAAGTGAATCAATAATGATATCGTTATATTCTTTTGTTCTTTTAACAATCTCGTTTTACTTATTACTTTGAAATGCAAATAAGAAAAAATGTATATGCAAAAGGTGAAAAAGCTTATATTTGAATTTAATTAAGTATATATACATGTGGTACCCTTTTATCTTTGGCATAGACCTCTTTATTTTGAATAAGATTTTTAAATCATTCATAATAAAGGGTATTGTCTATCGGAGTTCAAATTCTAATACTTTAGACTGAGGTCAAATTTTCTTTAATATAACTTATTGGATGATGATGTCCATCCTGTTTAAGGATTTCTATTTTTTACTTTTATTTTGTCCTATCTTATATGAAAGTATTAACTATTTGGGAAGTGAAACAACATCTTTTTTCACAATAATTTTTTTAAATTTTTTTTAAAATTATAACTTGTGTTGATTTGTAATACTTTTATGTAGTTTTTGAATATATAAATTTTATATTAAAAAATACATATCTGAATTCGTAATCAAAATAAAATCTTTAAACTCTTGTACTTTGAATAGTGTTGAGCAATAAGGGTGAAAACAAGCTATATGGTGTGAAGTGAGTCAAGTTGTTAGAAGAGTTCTAGAAGCTTCTATAATCAGTTAGGAAGTTTGTTACAATCTTATTCTATAAATAGAGGTGCTCATCTAAATGTAAAGGAACAAGTTAACAGAATCAATGTAACAGTGAAATATTGAGAGAATAATATAGTTTCTTCTTCCTTCTCTTTTCATCGGTTCATACACTTTAGTGTGATCTAAACCTACATTAATGGAGCTTTCATGGTATCAGAGCTATTGATGTAGGGTAACTTCGTAGTGTTCTCAACTACTAGATACTCAGAGTTCATCTGTGCTTCAGAATTAACTCCAAAGGAAGTATCACAAAGTTGATTAATATGCTTCAATTCTCTGCAAATGGTGATTGAAACATCTACTGAAAGTGGAAGCAATGTTGCTCCTCCAATGGCTACATTTTCAATACTCGATCATAATCATCCTCTTTTCCTGCAACACACAGATTCTTTAGGTACCTCTTTAATCTCTCTTCAGCTTATTGGATCTGAGAGTTGTGCACTATGGAGTAGATCATTCAGGATTGGACTTGTAGGTCGTAGTAAATTAGGATTTGTTGATGGTTGATTTCCTAAGTCTATGTTTGAGCCTATACTACATGATCAATGGGGAAAATGTAATGCAGAAGTTTTGTCTTGGATTATGAATGTTGTAAGACCTGGGCTATTGAGCTCAGTTGTGTATGCTTCGGATCTAAGGGAGAGATTTAACACTGTTAATGGATCCAGAGTGTTTCATCTTCATAAAGATATTCACTCACTTATCCAAGGAACTATGTCTATTGCTGATTACTTTTCCAAATTGAGAGATCTCTGAGATGAGTATGATGTTATCATGCCCTATCCCTCATGTCCTTATCCTGAATCAAGGAAATTTGGTGAAAATTATGACTACCGGAGGTTACTACAGTTTCTCATGAGTCTCAATGACTCTTATTCCCCTCCTAAGAGTCAAATTTTTATGATGAGTCTTATTCCCACATTGAACAAAACATATGTTTTTCTCATGGACCAAGAGTCTCAGAGAAATCTAGTGTATTCTGTTTATCCAAGTGTAGGACTAAGTCCAATTGTAGGTTCAACAATGTATAGTCACAAAGTTTCAGTCTACCACACAGGGTCTAACAGCAGCTCCTCCATAACTGGTAGAACTTCTAGTAGTGGTGCAAGTATGTCTGGAACTTATAAAACAAGACAAAACATTGTGCAATCACTCATTGTGGCTGCAAAGGGCACTCTAAAGAGCAATGCTACAAAATTATGGGATATCCTGCTTACTTTAAGTCAAAAGGAAAGGCTCCTCTTCAGGTGCGTCTGCACATCAGGTTGAAAGCTCATGAGATGTTGGGCATACAGTCAATGCAACTTCTGGTTCCCAAGGTGGTGCTCTTTTTTCTCATGATCAATACCAACAAATCTTTCAGCTACTGTCTAATAATGGCTCTATCAATATGTGGATGCAGGTAAGTCTTCTGTAAACCTGCTCTCATGTTCTAAATGAATGGACAGTAGATACCGGAGTCACTCATCATATTACCTCTACTCTTGACACTCTAATCACCAGTAGTGCAGTTCCTGCTGATTCAAACAATCATGTGCACCTACCTAATGGAAATAAAGTCATGTAGGCAACACATGTCTACTGCCAACCAAACTATATCAAATGTGTTATACATGCCCTTATTTATGGTTAACTTAGTATTAGTCTTCAAGCTCACTAAGGAACTTAATTGCATGGTAGCATTTTTTCCTGACTTTTATGTCTTTCAGGATCTCTCCACTGGTCAGGTAAAGAGGATTGGTAAGGAGGATCATGGACTATATATACTAAAAGGGGGACCAACTCAAGCTCCAAAAAGGCTAATTCATAGAACCAGAAGGTTTGGTAATCAGTCTGCTGGTTTACCTGTTGTGTATGAGTCTGCTGATGTATGGCATCATGCTCCCATTCATATAATAAAGAAGAATGACTTTCTTAGTTCATTAAAGTGTAAGGACAACACTTATTATATAGTGTGTCCACTTGCTAAGAACACCAAACTTCCCTGTAAGTACTACTATATCTACAAATATGTTTGGTCTGTTACACTGTGATATATGAGGAACATACAGAGTGCCCACCTATAATGGAAAGAGGTTTTTTGTTTCTATTGCGGATGACTATAGCAGATATACTTGGGTGTTTTTAATTAACTCCAAAGCTGATACTATAGTAGTTCTTACACAGTTTCTCAAACAAGTCACTAATGTTTTCTCATTAATGTTAAAACACTGAGTACAGACAATGGGTGTGAGTTTTTTAATCATGAGTTTAAAGCATTGTTGAGCAATACTAGGAATTCTTCATTAGAGTTCTTGTGTTTACACACCACAGCAAAATGGTGTTGCTGAGAGAAAACACAGATGCATCCTAAACATTGCCAGGTTTCTCAGATTTTAAGCCTCAATTCCACTCAAGGTCTGGGGTGAGTGTGTGTCCATTGCAGTATATATCATGAACAGGCTTCCATCCAGGTTGCTTGATTTCTTTACCCATATGAGAAACTGTTTATGCACCCCCTTCCTTGCTACATCTGAGAATGTTTGGTTGTTTCTGTTATGCTGCTCAACCTAAACTTCTAGATAAGTTCTCTCCAAAGGAAATTCCTACAGTATTCAGGGGGTATTCATCCACACAGAAGGGTTATGTATTGTATGTCATTCATTCTTTGTGAACAGGAATGTTATGTTTCATAAACACTTGTTTCCCTTCAAACATGTTCAAAAGGGTTTCAGTCCCAAGTTTCCAGTTCTTAGTATGCTCCCTCAAGATTATGCTACCTCAGGTGGTGATACTCATGTTGTTCCTCCTTCTTTTGAAGTTAAAATAATGGTTCAGGTGGTTGACCATGTGGCTCCTATTACTGCTTATGAAGCAGACACAATGAATAAGGTTCTTGATCTTATACCTCCTATGCATGCTTCTTCTCAGGCTCCAATTAAAGCATCTACAAAATCCACCACGCCTTCTAGACCTCCTCTCTGGCTTCAGGACTATGTTACTAAACCTGGAAAGACTACTTGTTTTTATCAAATTGATAATCAACTCACTTATTCCAAGTTATCCAAAGCTTATCAGCAGGCCTTGTATGCATACTCATCCATCTGTGAGCCTCACTCCTTCTCAGAAGTTGCTGATGATCCAGCTTAGGTACAGGCTATGAAGTTGGAGATTGATGCCTTAGAAAGCAACAACACTTGGAGTATTGTTGATCTTCCCCCGAGTAAGAAGTCCATAGGGTGTAGGTGGATTTACAAAGTCAAATACTTATCTTCTAGAACTGTCGAGAGACTTAAGGCTAGACTGGTAGCTAAGGGCTACAGTCAGCAAGTTTGTCTTGACTATGGAGAGACATTTATCCTAGTAGCCAATATGGTCACTGTTAGATCCTTAGTGTCACTGTTGCATCTAGAGGCTGGTTTATCTATCAAATGGATGTTCATAATGTATTCCTTAATGGAGACTTGATGGAGGAGGTGTATATGGACATTCCTAGTGGGTTTGCTAGACAGAGGGAGACTCACAAGGTCTTCAAACTACACAAGTCCTTATATGGGCTTAAGTAAGCACCAAGACAATGGAATGTGAAATTAACAGAAGCTCTTGTTAATATGGGATTCAAGCAAAGTCACTATGACTATTCACTATTTACAAAGCTAGTTGGTGATGACACTGTAGAAATATTAGTGTATGTTAATGACTTGCTTATCACTGGAAACAATCAGCAGCTACTATGTGATACAAGACTGGATATTCAAAAGAAGTTCAAAATGAAAAATCTGGGAGAACTAAAGTTCTTTCTAGGCATTGAAGTGTCCAGGTCTAATAAAGGTATAATAATGTTACAAAGGAAATATGCATTGGAGTTGATATCTGAATCAGGCCTAGGGGGAGCTAAACAGGTCTGCACTCCATTGGAATTGAATTAGAAACTTGCTTCAGCTAAATATGATGAGCATATCAACAATGAATTAGCTGAAGATGATAATATTTTAGCTGATCCTGCTAAATATCAGAGACTGATAGGAAGACTTTTGTATCTTACCATGACCAGACCTGTGCATTCTCAGTGCAAGTATTAAGTCAGTTCATGCACTGTCCTAAACAGTCACATATGAATGCAGCTCTAAGGGTAGTCAGGTATATCAAGAAAGCACCTGATCTGATTCTGACTGAGGTGCATGGTAGGAAACCAGGAGGTCAGTTACAGGATATATAGTAAGATTCGGAAGAGGGCTTATTTCTGGGAAATCAAAGAAGCAAGAGACAGTGTCAAGAAGTTCAGCAAAAGCAGAGTTTAGAAGCATGACAGCATGTGCTGCTGAAATAACCTAGTTGATTGGACTATACGAAGAACTAGGAATGAAGGTGACTCTGCCAGTAAAACTAATATGTGACAGCAAAACAGCTATTCAGATTGCAGCCAACTCCATCTTTCATGAAAGAACAAAGCATTTTTGACATTGATTGTCACTTAAATAGAGAAAGGATATGCCAAGGAATGTTGAAAACTGAACAGGTAAACACCAAGGATCAACTAGCTGATTTATTAACTAAAAGTCTTGGAAAGGTTCAACACAGTGTATTGAGAAGCAAAATGGGAATGAAGAACATATTTCAGCCATAGCTTGATGGAGAGTGTTGAGCAATAAAGGTGAAAACAAGCTATATGGTGTGAAGTGAGTCAATTTATTAGAAGAGTTCTATAAGCTTCTACAATCAGTTAGGAAGTTTGTTACAATCTTATTCTATAATTAATAGAGGTGCTCATCTAAATGTAAAGGAACAAGTTAACAGAACCAATCAGTGAAATATTGAGAGAATAATACAGTTTCTTCTTCCTTCTCTTTTCATTCGTTCATACACTTTAGTGTGCTCTAAACCTTCATTAATGGAGCTTTCAAATAGCTTCAATAAAATTGAGAAGAAAAAACATGTAAAAATAATATTGTTCTATATTATTTTGATTATACGTATGTGAATAGGATTTCTTTAGAAAAAATTGGGTGGGCTAGCATTTTGAAATATCAAAAGCAAAACAATCTTATGATCTCATAGTATTTCAGCCATTTTTTCCTAATTTTTCCCTATCCCACGCCTATTCATTATCTCATATTCCAATCTGTATGACATGACATCTTCGTTTGAAGGATTTTAAGAGTAGAGTAAAGACGGGAAAAAAAAGAAGAAATAGTACTGTTTTGATAGAGGAGATGTTGGGAAAAGTAGATACCTAACAAGAGTTACAAATGAAAGACATTATAGTCCGACTTGGGGCAAATTACTATAGTCGATCACTTGATTCCGGGATTATATTCAAACACCAGAATAAAAAAAAACGATTCACTCAAAACAAAAAAGAAGACAACAATGCATTAAAAAAATGGTTCTTCTTATCAATTTGGATCTTTCATTTCTTATATCAGAAGTCTAATTATGTTTAACTTTATTGTGTCGTTTAGTCTTGCAAAACTGCATTCATCTCGAGCAACTAGCACTATTGTCTGTGTTTTCCAGCTTATTTTATCAACAATTTGTTGATTCAATATGAATATATAATTATAAAAAAAAATAAAGTTGACCCTTTTGTTAACTTTTTTTCTTCTTTTTTTTATTTTAATTTCTTAAATAAATTTTAATGAAAAGATATACATGATATAAAAAACTTATTCATAAAAAAATTATACTATCTATGTATATATAATTATAAAAAAGTTGATCCTTTGGTTAACTTTTTGTTTTCGCCATTTTCTTTAATTTCTTAATAAATTTTAATGAAAAGATATACACGATACAAAAAGATTTATTCATAAAAAAGTTGCACATTTTGTGTATATATAATTATAAAAAGGTTGTCCCTTTGGTTAACTTTTTGTTTTCTTCTTTTATTTTAATTTCTCAAATAAATTTATTCATATATACAAATAAAATTTATTTTTTCCAGGACAACAATCTGTGCTACTTTATTCTTTGTACATTTTTTTTTTAAAAAAAAAAAAAACACTATTTTTCCAAGGCCGCTCTATTGCGATTCTGATCTCTCTCTTGCTTGATAGTTACACACTTTCTGATGTGAAGAGCAATAATAAACAATGAGTTACTACAGGATATTGTGTACACTTCCTGTGTTTTTCTATTAGAAAATAAAAACGAACAAAGTATGGGATTATCCATAAACGACCATAGGGTTGATTTTGAAACAAATAAAGAGTTGGTCTTCATAGCAAGTGGTTCACTGAAACAATTCCTCATTTATACGCAGTTTTAAACCAAAGACTACTTACCCAAACTACACGTCCATTAGTCAATGGTACTAAAAGATACCCCAACAATTGCATTTAGATGATTAAAGACGTTAACAATTAGTACATAATAAACTAACTTTTCAGCGGTTGAAAGCGTGTGAAACATTCTTAGCATTAGCAGCTGAACTAAATTCATTTTCTGATGACGAATGGGATCAATCCTATAAGTACTGTTTATCTTCTTGTTTTCTTCGGGGAAAATATATCCTCTAAGAGCTGCATTCATTAAAAAGCTACTTACATAAGTTTTTGTTTTATCGATATATAAATGATAGATACAAAAACTTTGATAAATAAATTACAAATTCACGATAAACATTAGGAAAATCACGTTTTGAACTCTAGGTTTAAGAACCTTTTTCGTTAGTACAATTCTCTCTCCGTTTTAATTCAAAGTTTCAAGAAAAAACTTTCAAATTGTATGCATTAAAATACATAACGGTGAGCATAGTGTAAGAAAAAATTAAACATATAAAAGCCCCCGTAAACTAAGGTAGATATTTCACTTTGAATACCTACACTAGGGGTGTCAAATATGACACCAAAAAGTGATGTCCCAATCCTCTCTAATTCTTAAGGATTTATGCAGTTCATATTGGATTGATTTTAGCCCAACACACATCATTACCCATTTTGAAATCCTAGCTCATGTTTAAAATTTGTGAGTGAATTGTCAAAGTGTTGTGATTAATGAAAGCACATTGTGGAATACCTAGACAGCATCACAGAGAAGAAGCAGAAGCAGGGGAAGTATAATGAATTTAATAGCAAATTCCTCATCTAATAATCTAATAAATCTTGCAAATGCACATCCATCCTCTGGATTCACCAGGCAAGTGTTTAAAAAGATGGGAAAAGACATTAGAGAAATAAATGCCTTTCGTTGTATCACAGAAAGATAGGGCTACACTCTTAAATCTTAATTTTCGTTGTATCACAGGAAGATAGGGCTACACTATTAAATCTCAACAAGTACTCTTCACAAATAGCTGTGTACTCTAATGCCTACTTTACTTGGTAGGGAACAATAAGAAATCAGAACTCCGGAAACCAATACAAAGTTATTTATGATCTCCATCTTCAATACCTATTCAGCCCTAATAGAACAGCTCTCCCGATCACCCCTTTTACCATCAGCGGCACCAAGCTTTAGAAAATTGTAAAATCCACATCCAAAACTACACTCAACATGCTAGACTTTCTAACTCAATATAACCGAAACCAAGGCATCCAATAATAATAGTATCCATTAGGGCTGAATAATGGATTCTACTTCATTTATAGAGGTCTCTTGAACACCAAAACAAACTGAACCATAGTTATTCAAGGAATCAAAAAATGGGCAAATTCCAAGATTGTTTTCAGCATAATGAATGGATCTAGCAAGTGCAACTATTCTTCACAAGCAAACAGACAAACCTGGTGGAAGTAAAAAAGATTAAAACAAAGACACAACTGAATAGTCATACAAAAAAGTTGGCATTGCTCCATAAGCAAAATTAGTCACATCTAATCAGATGTATCAGTCTGGGTATTAACCGGAAATGATAAAAGTGAAAAAGATAAGATGAGACTCCACAAAGCACAATACAAAATTTAACTAACTACTTTTAAGGATGACGACTTCTCATCATTGAAAACATTGACGTAGCACACTACAGCACCACCCAAAGCAACCAACGATTTCAATCAAGATCCTCGACCTCTAAATGCCCACTGCAAAAAAGAAGATCAACTTAAGCAACTTCAAAATATAATCAATTTGTATGAACAACAAAACAATTGCAATTAGACACCAACCAAAATAACAACTACTAAAAAGTTTAAACTCAATAATCAAACATTCATATGACAAATCAAAATAGAAATCCATCTAATTCTAACCATGTATTAATATAACTTCGCTACAAAAAAAGTAGGCTCAAGGTTTATTCACATAGGCACTTGTCAACACTGATGTTCCAACAGCAAGATATACCTCTTTGGTGATTATTATTCAAATGAATCATACTGTAAAAATGGTTTTACACTTGAAATTCATTTCAAATCTCAGTAAATATTGGCTCAAACAGCAGTTTGAAATTACTTTAAACAGAAGATACACAAATAAAGAATCCTAGAAAGAATTCAGATAGAACCAATATGTACCATTCACTATGTGTAGGCGAACAATTTATTACACTACCAACATAACCCTTACACTAACACCTTATCCTAAAATACTTGCAATTTTCACAAGTACGTAGAAAGAATATACATGGTGAAAAATTGAAACATAATTCTTTGACTGTTCTATTATCACTTCACACCATTCTTGTCTAGAGAACTCATGCTAGACAAGAAGGAAAGACACATGGCATGATCCAAAATGTATATTCAAATTTCAAAATATAATCATTGATTGTGAGAAATTAAAATAACATAGGACCTAATAAGTAGATAGGTTGATTGAGGTTAATAATGAAGCCTCCATAGCCTAAACTAGCTTTCATTTATCAAATTAAACTATTAGCATGGCAAATTGCATGCATCAAAGCACAAAATTCAATCAATCCATTACTTAGAACATCTAAACACTAGGACGAAAAACAAAAGAAATTACCTTAAATGTTGCTTGGGTACATGAAAACCCTAACCTTGGCTCCCTGCAAAATTAGACAACGAAATTACGCCAACAGTTTGAAAAATAAAACAATTTTTTTCATCTCCCATAACCACAAGCATGCTGAATACCACGATTAAGTAAATGAATCACATACATATTATCAGAAAAGAAAAAAAAAGTACCATGGATTTAGGAGGCAAATTGGACTTGAACTTAGCTCTAACAACGCCACTGTTTCCATGTGGCCTGCAAACTTTGCCCCAAATGCAACGATAGTGCGAGTTATTCTTCTTTGTCTTTGCCTTGTAGATGTATCCCAGCCTCTTCCCAAGGTACCAATCCACTTCTTCCTTAGTGTTCACTCCCTCGATCTGAATCAACGAAGTGTTGGGATACTGGTTCGATTTCGACCTAAAGAAGAAGGAAAAAAGGATCAATTTACATCTTTTCACCAAGCAGGATATTGTAAAACAAACAGAAAGCTACCTTTTGTATCCAAGAACAGTCCCTCTAACGTAGAGCCTGCGAAAAAATGGAGAAAATGAGGTTGAGCAGATGATTAATGCTGAGAAAATGGAGACGGAAGAAGCAATTGAAATAATGATGTACCTAATGCGTTCTCCTTGGCGTCCCTTCACCATTTTCGCTTCAAGGTGCTGGTGCTGCCGCTGCGCTGATTGATGGCTGCGAAGAAGAAACCTAAACCCTAGACGAGTCGATATGTAGAAAGAGATATATTTATATGATCGGGTGCCAATTGGATGGGCTGGAGGCCCCAATCACTGGAGTTGGGCTTTAATTTAGATTAGGTCAAAAAAGGGAAACTTTTACGGGAAACAAAAAATTTATATTTATATGTTATAGCAAATTTTGTATAATTGTGTTTCATAGCAAATATATAATTGTATAATTCGCTATACATATATAACTATATAATTTACTGGCCTAAATTGTATAATTCGCTGGCCTCGCTATACATATATAATTGTATGATTCGCTGGCCTAAATTGTATAATTCGCTGGTCTATTTCGCTGCAATTGTATAATTCGCGGCCTATTTTACTGCAATTGTATAATGCGTAATTGTATAATTCGCTGGCCTATTTCGCTGCGCTATGTGTATAAAATTTGCTTTGCATACAATTGAATCGAAGTAAAATATTTATATATTGTATAATTATAAGTGTATAGGAAGAAGATATATTTTTGCTCTGGCTTTATACAAAGACAGAAACACAATTTATACACTTCTGTTGTATAAAGCGAGAGAAAATTGTATTTCACTACAATTGTATAATTCGCAATTGTATAATTCGCTGGCCTTTTTCGCTGCAATATTTGTATAAAATTTCCATTTGTATACAATTGAATCGAAGTAAAAATGTTTGTAAATTGTATAATTAAGTGTATAGCACGAAGATATATGTTTTTGCATGTGTATATACAATTTTCTCTAGCTTTATACAAAACAGAAACACAATTTTTACACTTCTGTTATATAAAGCGAGAGAGGCAAGCAGAGGGAGAGAGAGTGGCGAGCGAGAGTTTTGGGAGAGAGGCGACTGGCAAACTTTGGCAAATGTTTGCTATGGGGCACAATTAAATCAAACAGTAGCTACTCCATTTATTTTAGGTTATTAGTTTGCTATTATATACAATTATCCCGTCAAAAAACGGATGATTCGCACAAAAGGATACTTTAGTGATACATTATTTAAATATTAGCCTCAGTTTTAGGTCATGTGATATGATATCACGAGATGAAGTTAGTATTTTGTTCGAATATACAATTTGAATTTTTACATGGTATGGTTTCTCATGAACATATAAATATCATAAGTTGTAAAACTATTAAAATTGTCCCAAATGTATACAATCTTACCAAATAAGCAAAAATGTATGTAATCACATAATATATTATCGTAAAACTATTCTAAAAAATAAAATATTTATTAATCAAATTTCAATTCAATAAAAAAAAATTAGACATACGTTGTAGTCTTCAGGTGTTGGTAGCTAAGAAAATTAATTTTTCAATTAATGTTACAATGGTTAGTCTAACTGAATGAAAGGGCTGCAATGGATATAGATATATACTAAACTTAGAGTGTGTTTGGTATGAAGGAATACATTTTCTGGAAAATGTTTTCCAATTTTCTCATGTTTGGTTGGGACAAAAGTTTTGGAAAATGTTTTCCAAATCAACTCATTTCCTCAAAATTAAGGAAAATGACTTCCCTTCAAAAATTAAGGAAAACATTTTCCAAAACTCTCCTTCAATTTTAAATTAATTTTTTTTATGGGAAAAACAACAATTTTTTTTAAAAAAAATTCAATTTTAAATGTTTTTTACCCGATCCCTGACCCCCACCCACCCACGACCGGCCAGCCCCCCCTCCCCAACCCCACCTTCTCCCCAAAAAAATAATTTTGCTTTTTGAAAATATTTTCAACTTCAAATTTTTATTTTTAAACTCATATAT
>NC_028639.1:60699478-60713773 GCF_001406875.1 Solanum pennellii
CCCACCCCCAACCCCTAAAAAAATTAATTTTATTTTCTAAAAATACTATAAAGTTTAAATTTTTATTTTTTTACCCCACCCCCACCACCACACAAATAAAAATTGTTTTTAAAAAATTTTTTCAATTTCATAAATTATTTTCTACTCTAGTAAAAATAAAAGATGTCTCTCATAAACATTTTTCATTCATAAATCAAACACTAAAAATCATTTTAGAAAAATATTTTCTACTCACCAACCAAACATGAGAAAATAAGTCAAAAATCTACTTGTTTTCCAGGAAAACTTCATACCAAACACACCCTTAATGTAAAGAAATAAATAAGTGAAACATTAAAACTTTACAAAAGTACTTACTCATCTCTGAACTCAAGATATTAAGATATATATAAAATATATACCGTAACTCTATTGGGAGATTCTCTAACCGACAACCATCACTATGAGTTGCAGGATGATACAACGTCTCGTCCACGTTGCTAGAACTGTCCTATACCGTTTCGGGATATAGGACATTTCAACTAAGTGGATCCACTAGTAAGCAATAAAGATTCATCTAAATAGTATGATCCTTTATCCATGTTGGCAAGACATGGTTTATGAGGATTTTGAGTTGTTTGAACTCATCCTCATATTGGTGTCCACTACTACTCCTAATTAGAGCTGTCAAATGGGTTGACCCAACGCAACCCTAAAAGTCTAGAGAGTTAAATGGGTTAGGAAGGTTTGGCCCTTTTAATCAAAGGGTCTATAAAATAGTAGTCCAACCCAACTCTAAGCGGGCCATAGGTTGAGACGGGTTGACCCTTCAACCAAAAAATGAACAAGATTGGTGTTTTATTATCGAACGTTGATATCTGGTAAACACGACATCAATACATACCAAATTCATTATGAATTACACAATTAAGTGAACTTACAAAAATTACATAATAGTCAAGATACAACATCGTAAGATTCATCATAGCAAAAAAAATCATAAACAAGAAAACAAATTAAAGGGAAATGGAAAGTTAGGCATAAAAACAAAAGTAGACTTGATTTTAGTGGGCTAATGGCTCTAAAATGTAAAAGTTCTGCAAAAGGAGTTAGACTTCATTTTGTATGTATATTAGACTTCATTTAACATCATAGCCCATGGGTTGGCCCTACAAGGCTAGAAGGTCAAATGAGGTTGGGTTAAAAAACCTCATACTAAATGAGTCAAAAATTAGGTCCAACCTCACTAATTCAAGGATTGGGTTGGGCCGACTTAATGGGTCAAGTCCATTTTGATAACTTTACTCCCAATAATATATACGCTCATGCTCAAACGAATAAATTCTTTTTCTGGTGTGAGATAATTACTCAAATTATTCTTTTAAAAGAAGTAACTGCTCTGAAATATCTCTGAATAAGCTCATTTAGGAATCAAAGTTCCTCTTTTCTCAATGTAACAAAATGATACGTTTGGGACTAGTTTGTTCCCTTTTAACTTTACTCAAAAATCCGTTTAAACTCTATTCAAACTCTATTGTACTTTTTCGAAAGCAAAATAGTTTAAAACAAACATTTATCATGATCTAATCATTGAGAAGTCATATTGCTTAAATATTGATGACATACTCGACTGACATATTAATCATGAATTTTAGTTATTTTCTCAATGTGAAAATAGTGCTTTTGGAAACATCCCTTTTAAAACTCTTTCCAAAACAATGTTTTTAAACTTTTCTTAAACTCACTTTAATTTTGAATGTGCACTAAGACAAGTGATTAGGTTATGCAGGAACTTTCAAAGGTAAATGGAGCCTGTAGGATCTAATACAGAGAGGGGAAATGTGGCTACAACTTAAAGGAATACTTTCGGATGAAACAAAGAAAAAATTGATCCAACGATCCTTGGCGTATTGCTAGCACAGGGCATTAAGCCTTCAACTTCAGATTAGGCCTAAGCACATTGTTGGCGCGTCGCCCCAGGCTCTGAAGGCCAGCCTTACGCTTTCACAGCACGCCGCCCCATGCCTCTCCCCAACATCCCGGACAAACTCAAGTCAAAATAGGACCTCAAATTGATTTGAAATTGGGAAATTGTTTTAAACTCTACTTATCTTTCTAACCCAAAATAAATATTTCAGAAATTTTCATACAATTCCTTTGAAAAACGTAACTATACTGAATCATAGGGTTCATGTGCTACTAAGCATGAACAATATTATAAGATTCACAAAATCAAAGGAATCAAAACCTCAATTGTTAAGGACTTGAATTCAATATTAAGAACTATGAATGGGTCCTTTAGATGTGGTGATTTCTAATTGAATTGAGATGTAAGCGTGAGGATGAACTAATCCAACACTATGAATAACCTTTCATTCTTGGAAGAATAAAGGTTCTTGGGGAAAATCGATGGAAACTTAAAACGCTTGAACCATAACTTTTTCTACTTGGTTCTTGGGGAAAATCGATAAAAACTTAAAATGCTTGAACCATAACTTTTTCTCCTTTTTGAATCTTGCTCTAATTCTTCTAAGTGTTAAAAAGAATGTGAAAAAAATATTTAACATTGATTAGAACCTTAATTAGGTAAAGAAAAACGTGACTTATGCTTAGTAGGAGTGGGAAAGATCAAACTACCCCTCTAAAAACGGTTGAGGTGCCTTACAAAAAGAAGGATTCACTAAAACAAACATATCTTTTTACTTTGGGTTTGAAATGAAGCAAACTTGGCGGCATTGGAAAGATGATTCAAAGTCTTTTGGTAGACCGCATTAGAATAAATAATCCATGCATTATGTATGGTATTATTAAGCTCTATGTTTGGTAGGAATTTGGACCTGTGTATAAATTAGTTATACATCCTATATGATATAATATTATACGATGTATTACTTCCATTTGGAAGTATTAATAATACATAGATATAATACCATGGGATAAGGCTATTTAAAGACAAACAAATTATTTTAATTATTTTCTTAATTTTATGTTTTATGTTTGTACTAGTAAATATGTTTAAATAAATTAGCTTTCAAATCAGTTGTTTGTTACTAAATAGATCTAATACAAATTTGAAAGGAGAGTTATTTGACATGTACATGGTGTTTATCTTTATTGAAGTTCGATCAGTAATAAAACTTTCAACTTAACTTGGTGCTAGGGATTCTAGTTAGTAACCTCAATTCATATCCAAAATCATTTTCACACAAAAAAATTGACCTTAACACCTAATAACAATTAAAAATCACTTGGTACAATCTTATTCACAAATAAAAAATGATCCGAATCTTAACACACAAATTTAGGAATGTTATTGTTTAGGTGTCCTTAAATTAGGTTGTCTTACTACTACAACACTTTTTCTTCTGAAGAAGAAATAAACACGTTTAATTTCCCAAAAATATTGCCTAATAAACAAATAGAGGAAACTACTTATCCACTACTCAACATTAATTGTATATATCGGTTATTATAATTTGTACATTGGGTGCTTTGCCTCATAAATCGGAGCCATTACTTCACAAAAGTGGAAAATGGGATGACTAATTGTTAACTAAACATGGGAATGAGGATGAAGCCCTTAACGTCCCTTCAAGGCTTATTATTCTCCTCTCCATTACCATGTCTCTCTTCCACTAATCACCATTTTTTCCCCTAACATTTTTTTCATTTTTTTGACACATTTTAGAAAAAAATGAGCAATTCCCCATTGGCAACAGGCACCATCACGACTTGTCGAAGACCGATAGATTCTGTCGAATACGCGGAGGAAAATGGTAACGGGAAAGTTAATATAGGACATCACAAGCATCGAAAAATATCGTCGTCGGTTAATGCGTTAATGAGACCAGGAAGATATCTAAGCCGTTGGATTTTTGGTGCATTAATCTTACTTATGATTTCCACCATGTTTGTGAAGATTATTCTCATACATTTATTTCTTAGAGTTAATGCCACCATCACTTCCCATCATGATTTCTTACAACTTCCACGTCATGTCATGCATGCACAGGTTCATTATTCTTTTTTTTTATTTCTCTATTAATTCACGAGTCAGACGTGGATTCAGGATTTTAACATCATAGGTATTAATGTCTTGTCTTCCCAGAATAGTGAAATTTGGGCAAACCTTGGAAGTGATAAGTTTTATAAATGTATCGATCGATCAAGTATAAAGACAAGTATGTATACTTAATTAACACTTGATAATCGAAGCAATAAGTATTAATTTTGTCATTAAGTTTAAACTTTTTTTTTTCTCAGAAGACAAAAGTATGAGCAATGGTTATATTTTAGTTCATGCAAATGGAGGACTTAACCAAATGAGAAGCGGGGTAAGACTAGCTACTTTATTAATTAATTACCAGTTCTTTTTGTTTCATAGTGTTCTAATATTAAACCAATAGTACTATGTAATTTTTGATTATTTTTTTTCCGAGTCGATTGGTATATGTGAAAATGAATAATTAATTATCATAATTTTGATGCAGATAAGCGATATGGTAGCAGTAGCAAAACTAATGAATGCAAGCTTGGTTCTTCCTATGTTAGATCACAAATCCTTTTGGACAGATCCTAGGTGCAAATAAATATACATATTCATTCTCCTGGTATTTAATTATTTGAAATAAAGTTGAAAAAAAAATTACTAAAATTCATCTTATAATGTCATCAATTTAATAATTAATTCTGTTTTACAGTGAATTCAAAGATATCTTTGACTGGCAACATTTCAGAAAATCTTTGGAAGATGATATTGAAGTATTGGAGTCTCTTCCTCCAAGTGTTGCAAATATTAAACCTTTTGTCAAAGCACCTGTTTCTTGGTCAAAGGCATGCTTTTCAGCTTCTTCACATATATTTTCCCCGGTCTCCAAAAATGTTGCGTGTCAGGTTCTCCAAAAATTGACACGTACCAGTCAACATTTTTGAAGAGTCTGAGGATTTGCTTCAAATTGATGGTGAGTTTCTACTTTGGCTGATCATGTTAATTTAGTGCAGGCCAGTTACTATAGTAGAGATATTTTGAAGATATTGAAGAGACAGAGAGTACTAGAATTCACTCACACTGATTCGCGGCTAGCAAACAATGGCATCCCAGATTCAATCCAAAAACTCCGATGCCATGCCATGTATGAAGCCATTCGTTTTACGGAGAAAATTGAACAACTTGGAACAAAGTTAGTAAACAGACTCAAGGAAAATGGTGAACCATATATAGCTCTGCATTTAAGGTACTTAAATACATAAGCCGAAAACTATAATTCTTACGTAGTATAGTATAGTACTATTAGTTGTCGTTTTAGAAATTAAGTTACAAAGACATATACTTATGACAGATATGAGAAAGATATGCTGGCTTTCACAGGCTGCAATCACAATCTTACCGAAAAGNCCCTCCAATTTTGTGTGCACTTAAATTTGAATAAACTGGAACAATTGACACACATGTCCCAGTTACAAATACATATATTTATGACAGATATGAGAAAGATATGCTGGCTTTCACAGGCTGCAATCACAATCTTACCGAAAAGGAAGCAGAGGAGCTTCGAAAATTGAGGTACAAAACAAAGCATTGGAAAGAGAAAAGGATAAATGGGACAGAAAGGAGGGTTCTAGGGCTATGTCCTATGACACCTCGAGAGGCTGCCATTTTTCTGGAGGCGATGGAATATCCATCAAACACTAAAATCTGCATAGTCGCGGGAGATACTTTTGGGAAAAATGGTTTAAAGGCACTTCAAGAAAGGTATCCAAATGTATATTACCATTACAATTTGGCAACAGAAGAAGAGTTGAAACCTTTTATGCAAAGGCATAATCAGCTTGCTGCATTAGATTATATTTTAGCTCTTCACGCTGACGTTTTCTTATACACGTATGATGGGAATATGGCTAAAGCAGTCCGTGGTCATCGCCTATTCCAAGGCTTTTGGAAAACAATCAATCCTGATAAGTAAGTAGATTAATTTTTTCTAGCATTTGCTTTCTTTTATGCTTCTTGTGTTAAATAGTTAGTTTTGACAGGCAAAATTTTGTGAGACTTATCGATGAAATGGACAACAAGAAGCTAAGTTGGAAAGAATTTGCAAGTCAAGTTAGGTTGTTACATGTAAACAGAACAGGAGCACCAAATGTTAGAGCTGTTGCGCATTCACCTAAACAGGAGGAAAATTTCTATGCAAATCCTTTCCCTGGTTGTATTTGTCTCAGATGATTGCCACGACATTCCTTATAGGCTGGCTTCCAATGGCTAAATTCTCACTTCTCATCCGCCGCACAGAGCCAAATGCACTATGGGTTCACATGTATACGAGTATCGATATTGAGTTGAACCATACAATGTAAGGTCCATCTGTCTGATCGTTTGTATATAAATCAACATGACTGATGCTTACACAAATCAAGTTTACATTTCAGCATATACTTTTGGTTGATCTTTTACGTAAATAAAACATGAAATAATATAAACTTGAAATTGACCTACTTTATTGGCTAGGCATAGGGGATCCAGCCTCTATCATAACAAGTTGCATAGCTATTTTAATAACATCTTCTAAATCTTGATTTTCATGACAATTGCTAACAAAGTTTAGGGCTTCATGAGCTAAAGAAAAAACATTGTTGTAGTGTTTTTGTTTGTGTTGACGCATTGCATCTTCAACAAGTCCCTGTGCACTTGAGAATTGGTCGGTACAATAGTAGTCTCCAACATACTCAGCTTCATATGTTTTTTTTAAAGCAAGTTTTATTGCTGATTCAAAATAACTTTCTGCTGAATTTTCAACTGCACAATAATATTGAGGAATATTCAGAAATAAGATAAATGCTACCATGAATAACAGAGAAGCCATTAATTCTTTCGTTTTACCTTGTGTGAAATACGTTCCATAATATAGACGTTCTACAATGAAATGAAACGTTCATAGTTTTAATTAATTTATAATTAAGTCATTTTCAGTTTACAAATTAAAAAGTGATTTAATTCAAAATAGAGTGGAGGAGTGATTTTAGGAGAAAGAGATGTAACGGGGATAGGAGAGATAAAATTGATTTAATATAAAATTATATATAAAATCATAAATAAGTCTTTTATTGTTGATATACAAATAGGTTGTGGGTCCCATTAATTAATAAAAAAATGAAACTATTATCATTGAGAGTAAATAAATTAAACGGAGAATAGTCTGTGGATCCTCGTACTTATATCGGATTGTATTATGGACTCTTCTACTTAGTTTTTTGTCATCTCGCAAAATGAGATTTTTAAATCTCTCTAACTATGTGTGTATCTCACTCTCCCGTACATAGATGACATGTTATATCCATCTCATATATATTAATGCCAAGTCATAATTTTCTTCATAATAATTTTTTAATTATTAGTAAAAATATTAAATAAAAGATAAATTTTAAAAAAAATCTATTTTATCAAATAAAATAAAATTATTATTTTTGTACACCTTTCCTCTACCTTCCCTAACCCACCATCACTGTCAAAACTCCACCATCTCCATATCACCATTTTTTTCTTCTTCGATTTTTTCACAATCCAGCAATCTGATGAAGTCATGAAACTACTTCACTCCCCGCTAATATCATTTTAATTTATTATTGACATTTCTAATCCTCCCTATTTTCACTATTTCACCACCAAGTCGGCGTCGTAAAACCCATTAGAATCCAATTGTAAAACCCAACATAGCATTTTCGATTTTCCTGCATGGATAGCAATACAAACTGGTCGGAACAAGGTAAAGGATCTCGTCGATGCCGGAGAAATCGATGGAGCCATTGCGTCGTCTACATTTTTTATGGCGGCGTCCATTTTTGCCGTCGTCATCGCCATTTTTACCGGCGAGATCAAAGTAACAACAACCTAAGTCATCTAACAACCACAATAACAACAACCAAGCCACCTAACAACCAGATCTAACCAAACTTTTCATAATCCAATGCTAACTACTATTTCACAACCCAAATTGCTTACAAATACAAGAATAATTTTGACACCAAAAGAGGTCAAGTTACTCATTAGAGATATCAATAACTCCACTAATTTCTGATTTTTCTTTGCTTATTATGTTCAAAAAATTTTGCCCACTTTCATTTTTTATTTAGGGTAACAAAAAAAAAAAGAAAAACAACAAAGAAGTTGAAAAGGAGCAAGGAAAGACAGAAAGATAGAAATTCAGGTATGGGAGAGAAAAAAGGGAAAATGATGATTGAAGAGGAAAAAAATAGGGATGGGTTGGGGAAAGAAGAAAGAAGTGAAAGAAAAATGAAGATAAATAACAACAGGGTGTGGATAAGAAAGAAAAATAGGTTGGAGTTGGGTTGGCTGGAAAAAAGGTAGTGTGGGGAAGAAGATCGAGGTAGTGTGGGGAAGAAGATGGAGTTTTTTTCCTTTTTAAATTTATTTTTTACAAAAAATAATTTTAATAACTTAAAAGTAAAAGTTGAAATTTCAAATATTATGTTCACTTGTCTTTGCAGGCGTGTGACTACACTCTCTTGCCAACTCATCTATATTAATGCCAAATAAGGATGATGAATGGTCAGATGGATTTAATATATTGTGTTATGTTGAGTATAAGAGTCCAGATGACAAAAAGCTAAGTAGAAGAGTCCATAATACAATCCGATACAAGTACGAGGGTCCACCAGACTATTCGGCCTAAATTAAACTATACCTTATTAATTAATTACTTAGTATAGTTTGTATGTAATTTTCCTTAATTTAGCCTTTTTAACTTGTACTTATGCTATTAAACGGGAGGGTTGAGTTGATATTAGAAATATCAAAATGGTTAAAATAGAAATTGGGCTGGGTTATGACCCACCCAAATAAGTTAGGCTCAAATGGGATAAAAATCGAGTTGGGTTATGACTCGCTTAATCTCAATAATTTTAATATTTTGTTATTTATCTTTTGTAATCACAATTTGAATTTTAATTTAAGAAAATAAAATTTTTTATCAAATGGATTGTCACGACCCAAAACGGGCCGCGACTGGCACCCACACTTATCCTACTATGTGAGCGAACCAAGCAATCTAATTCCCAACATTTCAACCATCAATAACAAAATATAATGCGGAAGACTTTAAACTCATTAATGAAAATNTTTTGCTTATTATGTTCAAAAATTTTTGCCCACTTTCATTTTTTATTTAGGGTAACAAAAAAAAAAGAAAAACAACAAAGAAGTTGAAAAGGAGCAAGGAAAGACAGAAAGATAGAAATTCAGGTATGGGAGAGAAAAAAGGGAAAATGATGATTGAAGAGGAAAAAAATAGGGATGGGTGGGGGAAAGAAGAAAGAAGTGAAAGAAAAAATGAAGATAAATGACAACAGGGTGTGGATAAGAAAGAAAAATAGGTTGGGGTTGGATTGGCTGGAAAAAAGGTAGTGTGGGGAAGAAGATCGAGGTAGTGTGGGGAAGAAGATGGAGTTTTTTTCCTTTTTAAATTTATTTTTTACAAAAAATAATTTTAATAACTTAAAAGTAAAAGTTGAAATTTCAAATATTATGTTCACTTGTCTTTGCAGGCGTGTGACTACACTCTCTTGCCAACTCATCTATATTAATGCCAAATAAGGATGATGAATGGTCAGATGGATTTAATATATTGTGTTATGTTGAGTATAAGGGTCCATATGACAAAAAGCTAAGTAGAAGAGTCAATAATACAATCCGATACAAGTACGAGGGTCCACCAGATTATTCTGCCTAAATTAAACTACACCTTATTAATTAATTACTTAGTATAGTTTGTATGTAATTTTCCCTTAATTTAGCCTTTTTAACTTGTACTTATGCTATTAAATGGGAGGGTTGAGTTGATATTAGAAATATCAAAATGGTTAAAATAGAAATGGGCTGGGTTATGACCCACCTAAATAAGTTAGGCTCAAATGGGACAAAAATCGAGTTGGATTATGACCCGCTTAATCTCAATAATTTTAATAATTTGTTATTTATCTTTTGTAATCACAATTTGAATTTTAATTTAAGAAAATAATTTTTTTAAACAAATGGATAGATAAATAAGGACTCGGAGAAACAACTGAAAGTGCGCAACTTCACTTGAACTTATATTATAATCTTCTTTCATCTTTCATAAAAAGCTTTGTAGTGAACAATTGAAAAAGAAAAGTAGAAGGAAAGATATTGACGGTATGTTATACAAGTAAAGGTCGTGTCAAGATAGAAACTTTGATTTGCATATCATAATGGATTTAAGATCAAACACACTATACAATCACAGTTCTCTTCAAACTCTAAAGAAAACCTTGAAACTCAAGGAGACTGGAAATAGCCACCACATCAGTGTTTCGAACCAGTATGAAATATCCCGTGTCAATTTATATTCTATATTTATACTGTAATACTAACTTGTAGTCGAGTCTAATAATCTATATATAAAGCCGAGTAAAGGACTTTTTAATACACCCCTCTTAACTTTCTTGTTTAACTTGTTCTTTAAGTTTAAACTGTGTTGCAAGATTGGTTCACTATACACAAATTTTGAAGAATTTGTCGATCATATTCTATGTGGTGCTCCTAAATGAAGATATTTAGTATTAATTAATTCAGAGAAATCATTAATAAGAGGATTTTTGAACCATTTTCAATAGATTGATGACATTCTTGATTCAATAGGGGAAAGAAAGACATTATTAAACTATTTCTAATATGTTAAGAATATTTTTGACCCAATAAATTGAAGGAAGGGAAAGTTTTGATCCAATAAGTCGAAGGGGAAAAAATTTGATCGAATAGGCGAAACTGGGAAATTTCTGAACCATTTTTAATACGTAAGGACTTTTATTTTAACCTTTTCTCTTAAATAAAAATGTACGATGTAGAACTTGTTTGTATCCTTGATAGAAACAGAAAGTGCATAACATTTTCATTTATTTTTTTTGGTTTTTCATTCGGCGTTCGGCATTTATATTAGAGTTCCGACTAAATTTGGACTGCATATTACAGGGTCATTCTGGAGGTGATGCTCCAACAAGATTTTGTCCATACCCAAGATTCAAAACCAAGACCTCTAGTCAAAAGTGAAACATTCCCACAGCTGCATCACAAGCCATGATGGTACAAAACATTTTACTCCTTTCGTCCGGTATTATTTGTCATGATTTCTATTTTTAGAGTCAAACTATAAAAACTTTGACTAACATTTTAAGATGTATTTTTTTACCATATTAATACGCAAGAAATTGCAATTTATGTTACTTTTCATTTAGTTTTAGAATATTCAATTTTTTGGTTTAAAATATCGAATCAATGTGATCTAATTTAATTTTGAAATAAATTAACTTTCGAAAAACGTAACATGACAAACAATACCGGACGAAGGGAGTAGTTGATACTCAACGGTTTGGCCTTGGGGGAATACCTTAGTGGCCTATATATGCTAAAATTCGAACTGCAGTTTGGTCCAAAAGTCTAGATATAATGTTCTCAAAATTCCTTTCACATATCACACTACCAATCTGCAAATCATTCATGATTCATCCAACTACATGATCAAATATTTACCTGTTTAAAGAGGGGAAAGTCATAAATATCTTATTCTAACAGAGAAGCTACAATGTTTGAATACAACTAACAACGTAACATGATACACATTCTCATCCAGGTAAACATCAAATGAGTTATAAATCTGCGAACGCATGGTAAGTTTTCGAGTCCATGGCAATAAGTCTTACAGCAGCAACTAATGCAGCAACAGCTAGGCAACTAAAAAAGACAATGTTGAACCAGTGCCAGCTTTTTTGTAAAGACGAAATTTGCTTCCTCATGTACATGTGATTTGGAAGAATAAATGTGAGTGGAATTGTACTGATAGCGCCGGTGAAGCTCATGAAATCTCCAAGAAAAGGTAACAGAGCAGATAGAAAAATGGTGATCGCTAGATAACCACCTCTAACTACTGTTCTGAATGACAGGTTGCGAAAAGCCAGTACACTTCCACTTATTCTATATTTAGTATCCAAATACTCGTATGTTGGACTTGCAAATATCTGATATGAACAACAACACCAAAATATTAGACATATGTATCAACTATACGTCAAGAAAGATAAGTGCTTAATTTTTTCGATAAGGAATGGGCACACTTCTTGGGGCAAATGGAGGGTACACTACTCGGGGTATGTCATAAGCAAACAGGTGTCTGCGATATTTCCTTCTTATCTGATCGAGTTGGTGTCATTTATTAATCTCATGAACTACTATTTCGGTTCATAAAAGGCGAAATTTGTGAGTTCCTTACGTGCAACGTAATGATGGATTGGATGAAAGCAGCAATGTTGGCTAATCCCCTCAGCCAAACAGGGCCGCTGACATTGTAGAGCAAATAAGACGATGATTTAGATCCATACGCCCAATACCCCATGTAAGTAACAGCATGCACTGGCACAACTCCTATAGTAAACTGAAAATATAGGGCTTTCAACATGTTGTCAACAACCGGTGCTCTAACAGTAGCCTGTCATATAATTGAATATAACAATATTAATGCGAGGACCATCATCATATGAAATTGATCAACAAATAAGTGTAGATATAAGAGCTGGAAAATCTTCATTGCATTGGACAACAACACAAGAGGTCATAGTTCAAATTTCCTTTGATCATTTTAGTAAGTCCTATCCATCGCATAAATTTATCAGTAAATCGTAGCTCCATAAAAGTTCACGAATAAATCTACAGCGTAAATACCTGGATCTCTGGGATCATTCCTGTGTTGTATACAAAAACAAGACTTGCAGCTGCACCAATAGTTGTAAAAGTTATACTAGAGGAGGATCCTGGAATGCTATAGTCCCTAGGAGGAGCATTAATACCTGCAATTTCACGTCGAGAGAGGGATACATACTTATATAATTAATTAAGTAAATACAATATACTCTTATCTATAACAAGTTGAGTTTTTAGAAGAGAAGGTCACGCTCGGTTAAATCAATTATGCATACCATCTTTAAGACACAAAGCAAAGGCTATTGAGAAATACACTATACTGAGGAATGTGGAAACTGCCATCCAAACACCTAGAGCTGACAAATGGGGCACAGAAACAGCGAAAAACACGCACGCTAATCCAGCGATTATGATGAAGTATGGAAGCTTCATCTCATGATCCTCCCTAAAGAGAAGATAGAAAGCCTGTCATTCATAAAAAAATGTTTCAGATTCATTTATATGAAGTTTGCTTTCACATTAATTAAAAAGGCTAACACTACTTTATGCTTATTAACTCATTATCGAAGGTTGTGAGTTTGAGTCACCAAAGGAACAACACGGGTGGAGCGTTTCATTACCCTACCTTTAAGGCTTGTCCACCCAAAATGATGAATCCAATATTTATCAAGAAAAGATTTGCATACTGTAATCCCCAAACAATGGCATAAGCTCTGTATCCTGCATCAACCAATAAAAGTTTGAACTACAACAACTCCAAATCTTGAGATGTTAAAAGTGACTACGACTCGTGGACTCGTCAATCTGTTTTCTTACCATACATAAATCCTGCAAGATCTCTATATCTGATATGCCTTTTTTCTCCATATTGATGGATCTTGGCCATAAGAGTACTGGCATATAATGATATGATTGTAGATAAAACCATACCAGTAACACCACCAATCCAACCCAGAGGAACCATGATTGTGCCAGCATATCCTAGTGCATAAGCACAATTGACAGTAGTCGTGAGAACAAGTCCCACCTGAAACCATGAATCTACATTTTGGAAAACATAAAAACACAATTATTACTCTTGTCCTTATAAAGTGCTAAAATTTGTATTCAATGTATATAAGAACAATAAATACTATTAAAGTAATAACAAGCAACCGAGGTTGTGGAGGATACAACTATTTACTTCAACAAAATAGTTATACCTAAAATTCTGCAAAGCTTCGAACTCTCTCAACAACTACAAAATCACTTCTTTAGAAAATGCATAATATATATATATGTGTGTGTGAAACTAGGTCTTAGGCCTATTCACAACCCAAAAGCTAGCTCAAAAGGAGGAGAATTGTCCAAGCCTTACGAGGAGTTCACCCATCTCATAAATAACCGATGTGGGACTTTTGTCATTCTTTAACAATATATATATACTGGTCCTTTGATACGTGTGTTGTACGTGATTACCAATTCAGAAAAATATATGTTATATATAGTAAATAATATTGCTTATTTAATTAACGACTTAATAATATGTCCTTTAACTAGACCTCATTTCAAATTTATACCCTCCAATTTTGTGTGCACTTAAATTTGAATAAACT
>NC_028639.1:60716287-60728361 GCF_001406875.1 Solanum pennellii
AGGTTGTCTCCTTTAACCCCCAAGTAATTGAATTATTAACATTAATCCATTAACTTTATAATTATGAGCATGAAAAGTCCAAAACGCCCCTTTAAAACTTTAGCAGAATTTCCGACCCGAGTGAGTTGACGGAGGCTGTGACGGTCCGTCACGACTGTGACGGTCCGTCCTGCAGGTCCGTCACAAAGCTCAGAGACTAAATTTCAGTAAAAGGTCTGTGACGGCCCGTCATGCCTGCGACGGTCCGTCCTGCCATTTCGTCGCGAAGTTCAGAGAGCCGATCTCAGTACCCAATTTTCAGAATTCCAAGTGTTTTGGAACGAGACCCCCTCGACGGTCCGTCGTGCCCATGACGGTCCGTCGTGGGATCCGTCGTCTCAGCCAGTTTTTCCAGAAATAAAATCTGCTGCTCAAAACGACTAAACAGGTCGTTACATGGATAGATAAATAAGGACTCGAAGAAACAACTGAAAGTGCGTAACTTCACTTGAACTTATATTATAATCTTCTTTCATCTTTCATAAAAAGCTTTGTAGTGAACAATTGAAAAAGAAAAGTAGAAGGAAAGATATTGACGGTATGTTATACAAGTAGAGGTCGTGTCAAGATAAAAACTTTGATTTGCATATCATAATGGATTTAAGATCAAACTTACTATACAATCACAATTCTCTTCAAACTCTAAAAGAAAACCTTGAAACTCAAGAAGATTGGAGATAGTCACCACATCAGTGTTTCGAACCAGTATGAAATATTTATATTCTATATTTATACTGTAATACTAACTTGTAGTCGAGTCTAATAATCTATATATAAAGCCGAGTAAAGGACTTTTTAATACACCCCTCTTAACTTTCTTGTTTAACTTGTTCTATAAGTTTAAACCGTGCTGCAAGATTGGTTCACCATACACAAATTTTGAAGAATTTGTCGATCATATTCTATATGGTGCTCCTAAATGAAGATATTTAGTATTAATTAATTCAGAGAAATCATTAATAAGAGGATATTTGAACCATTTGCAATAGATTGATGACATTCTTGATTCAATAGGGGAAAGAAAGACATTATTAAACTATTTCTAATATGTTAAGAATATTTTTGACCCAATAAATCGAAGGAGGGGAAAGTTTTGATCCAATAGGTTGAAGGGGAAAAATTTGATCGAATAGGCGAAAGTGAGAAATTTCTGAACCATTTTTAATACGTAAGGACTTTTATTTTAACCTTTTCTCTTAAATAAAAATGTACGATGTAGAACTTGTTTGTATCCTTGATAGAAACAAAAAGTGCATAACATTTTCATTTATTTTTTTTGGTTTTCCATTTGTTGTTCGACATTTATATTGGAGTTCCGACTAAATTTGGATTGCACATTACAGGGCCATTCTGGAGGTGATGCTCCAACAAGATTTTGTCCATACCCAAAATTCAAAACCAAGACCTCTAGTCAAAAGTGAAACATTCCCACAGCTGCATCACAAGCCATGATGGTACAAAACATTTTACTCCCCCCGTCCGGTATTGTTTGTCATGGTTTCTATTTTTAGAGTCAACCTATAAAAACTTTGACTAACATTTTAAGATGTATTTTTTTACCATATTAATACGCAAGAAATTGCAATTTATGTTACTTTTCATATAGTTGTAGAATATTTAATTTTTTGGTTTAAAATATCGAATTAATATGATCTAATTTAACTTTGAAATAAATTAACTTTCGAAAAACGTAACATGACAAACAATACCGGACGAAGGGAGTAATTGATAGTCAACGGTTTGGCCTTGGGGGAATACCTTAGTGGCCTATATGCTAAAATTCGAACTGCAGTTTGTTGTTCATGATCAAATATTTACCTGTTTAAAGAGGGGAAAGTCATAAATATCTTATTCTAACAGAGAAGCTACAATGTTTGAATACAACTAACAACGTAACATGATACACATTCTCATCCAGGTAAACATCAAATGAGTTATAAATCTGCGAACGCATGGTAAGTTTTCGAGTCCATGGCAATAAGTCTTACAGCAGCAACTAATGCAGCAACAGCTAGGCAACTAAAAAAGACAATGTTGAACCAGTGCCAGCTTTTTTGTAAAGACGAAATTTGCTTCCTCATGTACATGTGATTTGGAAGAATAAATGTGAGTGGAATTGTACTGATAGCGCCGGTGAAGCTCATGAAATCTCCAAGAAAAGGTAACAGAGCAGATAGAAAAATGGTGATCGCTAGATAACCACCTCTAACTACTGTTCTGAATGACAGGTTGCGAAAAGCCAGTACACTTCCACTTATTCTATATTTAGTATCCAAATACTCGTATGTTGGACTTGCAAATATCTGATATGAACAACAACACCAAAATATTAGACATATGTATCAACTATACGTCAAGAAAGATAAGTGCTTAATTTTTTCGATAAGGAATGGGCACACTTCTTGGGGCAAATGGAGGGTACACTACTCGGGGTATGTCATAAGCAAACAGGTGTCTGCGATATTTCCTTCTTATCTGATCGAGTTGGTGTCATTTATTAATCTCATGAACTACTATTTCGGTTCATAAAAGGCGAAATTTGTGAGTTCCTTACGTGCAACGTAATGATGGATTGGATGAAAGCAGCAATGTTGGCTAATCCCCTCAGCCAAACAGGGCCGCTGACATTGTAGAGCAAATAAGACGATGATTTAGATCCATACGCCCAATACCCCATGTAAGTAACAGCATGCACTGGCACAACTCCTATAGTAAACTGAAAATATAGGGCTTTCAACATGTTGTCAACAACCGGTGCTCTAACAGTAGCCTGTCATATAATTGAATATAACAATATTAATGCGAGGACCATCATCATATGAAATTGATCAACAAATAAGTGTAGATATAAGAGCTGGAAAATCTTCATTGCATTGGACAACAACACAAGAGGTCATAGTTCAAATTTCCTTTGATCATTTTAGTAAGTCCTATCCATCGCATAAATTTATCAGTAAATCGTAGCTCCATAAAAGTTCACGAATAAATCTACAGCGTAAATACCTGGATCTCTGGGATCATTCCTGTGTTGTATACAAAAACAAGACTTGCAGCTGCACCAATAGTTGTAAAAGTTATACTAGAGGAGGATCCTGGAATGCTATAGTCCCTAGGAGGAGCATTAATACCTGCAATTTCACGTCGAGAGAGGGATACATACTTATATAATTAATTAAGTAAATACAATATACTCTTATCTATAACAAGTTGAGTTTTTAGAAGAGAAGGTCACGCTCGGTTAAATCAATTATGCATACCATCTTTAAGACACAAAGCAAAGGCTATTGAGAAATACACTATACTGAGGAATGTGGAAACTGCCATCCAAACACCTAGAGCTGACAAATGGGGCACAGAAACAGCGAAAAACACGCACGCTAATCCAGCGATTATGATGAAGTATGGAAGCTTCATCTCATGATCCTCCCTAAAGAGAAGATAGAAAGCCTGTCATTCATAAAAAAATGTTTCAGATTCATTTATATGAAGTTTGCTTTCACATTAATTAAAAAGGCTAACACTACTTTATGCTTATTAACTCATTATCGAAGGTTGTGAGTTTGAGTCACCAAAGGAACAACACGGGTGGAGCGTTTCATTACCCTACCTTTAAGGCTTGTCCACCCAAAATGATGAATCCAATATTTATCAAGAAAAGATTTGCATACTGTAATCCCCAAACAATGGCATAAGCTCTGTATCCTGCATCAACCAATAAAAGTTTGAACTACAACAACTCCAAATCTTGAGATGTTAAAAGTGACTACGACTCGTGGACTCGTCAATCTGTTTTCTTACCATACATAAATCCTGCAAGATCTCTATATCTGATATGCCTTTTTTCTCCATATTGATGGATCTTGGCCATAAGAGTACTGGCATATAATGATATGATTGTAGATAAAACCATACCAGTAACACCACCAATCCAACCCAGAGGAACCATGATTGTGCCAGCATATCCTAGTGCATAAGCACAATTGACAGTAGTCGTGAGAACAAGTCCCACCTGAAACCATGAATCTACATTTTGGAAAACATAAAAACACAATTATTACTCTTGTCCTTATAAAGTGCTAAAATTTGTATTCAATGTATATAAGAACAATAAATACTATTAAAGTAATAACAAGCAACCGAGGTTGTGGAGGATACAACTATTTACTTCAACAAAATAGTTATACCTAAAATTCTGCAAAGCTTCGAACTCTCTCAACAACTACAAAATCACTTCTTTAGAAAATGCATAATATATATATATGTGTGTGTGAAACTAGGTCTTAGGCCTATTCACAACCCAAAAGCTAGCTCAAAAGGAGGAGAATTGTCCAAGCCTTACGAGGAGTTCACCCATCTCATAAATAACCGATGTGGGACTTTTGTCATTCTTTAACAATATATATATACTGGTCCTTTGATACGTGTGTTGTACGTGATTACCAATTCAGAAAAATATATGTTATATATAGTAAATAATATTGCTTATTTAATTAACGACTTAATAATATGTCCTTTAACTAGACCTCATTTCAAATTTATATCCTCCAATTTTGTGTGCACTTAAATTTGAATAAACTTGAACAATTGACACACATGTCCCACGTGACATCCCACATGACAATTTTTGCATTTTACGTGTATCCTATGTGTATTACGTCACATAGGACCATGTGTCTAGCTATTTATTTAACTTTATACATGTTTAAGTGAATACTTGTGCACATGGACATAAATATAAAATTAAACTAAATTAAAGGACATGTTTATGCATTAAACCTTCAGAAACATTGCACTGATTCGGATGTGCGAGAGTGTAACGATCATTTTCGATTGTCTTGAGCACTAGAACTTTTTATGTCAGAAAATACTTTCCGATAGATTTAAAGGGGTGTTTTGGACTATTCGTAATTATAATTATGTAATTAGTGGGGTTGTTTTAATAATTTATAGAGTTGGTGGTTAAAGAAAATAACATTTAAATTTAGTAATGGGTCACTTTTACCATGGTTATAATTGGTTATATAAGAATTTTGGAAAAGATATAATCTGGAAAAGAATGGATAGAGAAAAAAAAACCTAGCAAATCTTCATGCGGTGTCTAAGAGAATTAGCGAACCAGGTAATATTCTAAGTGTTAAATATATTTCGCTATTGATTTATGTTCCAATTTGATTATATTGATTATGTAATTACGGTTGGGTTGAAATTGAGGTTAGATAGTAGCATTGGGTTGGAGACGAGATTAACTCCATTAATTTGTTAAGTTTCTAGTGAGATTATTTTAAGGAATTAAGAAAGGTATCTTGAAAATCATAATAAGATGGCTCTTTTGTCAAAACTATTGATCGACTATAACGTGGCATATATATATACTTTTGTTGTTAACCGTCTATGGCCATGAAAACAACTTAAGATAACAACAAGCATATGATCAAAAACTCAATACCTCACTAAGTATGTAGACTTAAAGTGAAAGTTATTAATCCATATCTTTAATAGTTAAACATATGTCATTTAGATAACTGCATAGAGAATATGATGGTATCCCAGATATATGTTGGTTGACGGTGCTCGTGTGTAACGGTCATTAAGTGGTGGTTGTTGTTGTATACCAGTTGCACACAAACTCTTGAAAGAGAATCAATTAGAGCAATTTATATATAAAGAAAATTCAGCATGTGCCTTTGATGAAATTGAAAAGCAAAACATTTTAAAATTTGTATGGGGAAAGATAAGTGCTACTGCTATTATTCTCAAATGTCCACTACTGCTTAGGTGCTCATTAAATTGTGTGTTTTATATAGGAATAGAATTACAGTTGGTTGAGCTTACCACTGGTTTCGTCACCAGTGGTATAGGAATTATGGTTATTAATATTATTATCATGTTATCAAGTTAAGTTTTTAATATATTGAGATAGGTAATTAAATATTAGGTTTATTGAATTACATAATTTTCATTAAATTGTGCTAATTGGAGGAAGTAAGACTTATCTTTACGTTGAACTTTAAGATATTGATTATAGAAGTAGGTGGATTGATGGGTATAGGCTAGACACAGAATAGTCGGAGTATTTATGGTCTTGTTAACTTACACCTTATATATATATATATATATAGATCGGAAGGGTTCGGAGGCAATAAGGAAAGGAAAGACATTGGAAAAGTAGTTGCTTGACTTCGGTTCTTCGGTGGAGGTAGGTTATGGTTTATTTCTATTTGATAGATAAACTCTAAATAGCGATTGATATGTATTGAGTGATATTGTAAAGTCTCCTATGTACTTGATTGTGTGGTTGTATGTCTTGATTGTGTGGTTTGTGGTTGGCCTAAAATTATGAGACTGTTGAATTTCTAATCTTAAACCCTCTCTAGTAAAATGACGCATTGAATAAAGAAGGATTGATGAAATAAAATAATAAGATAATTGGATCGGAGTGTCACGTTCCGACACGGTATTATTGGATCGAGTGTCACGTTCCGACACAATAACATTAAAGGAAAGGAATCTTGAAGTAATTTAATATACTTAACCTCAAAAAAACCTATCTGTCAAATGAGTATGGTATGGAGACATGAGTCCTCATAGGTGTGCTTGATGTTGTGATTGATGGTGTACCTGTTATGGTGTTGTTGTCAATGGTTCATGTGTTAATTGCTTGCCACCTGTTAAGTATTGTAGTTGATTTTATATTATTATTCAATATATATTGATTTCTATTTTGAGTTGGCCGATGATACCTACTCAGTATGTGTTCCTTGTACTGACCCCTACTTGTATTTTCTTCTCCATTCTTTTGTGGAGTGCAGCAAGTGTACCATCGACTTCAACTCACCCTCAGCTCTAGCCAGTCTCCAGCACATCAGAGTTCAGGGTGAGCTATTAATTCTAGCTCGTGCTGGATTCTCTCATTCACGTCTTGATGTCTTTGAATTTCGGACATAGACCATCTTATTGCTTATTTTGGTTTCTTAAACACTCTTAGACTTGGTAATTTAGAAATAGATGTCCTTGATGTGATGACTATCAGATTTCGGGATGATAAGTATTAAACTTTAGAAACTTATTTAAATTGCTTGCTTAGTATCTTTTGGAGCTTCCGCATTATTTATATTATTTATAGTTGAACTATTGGTATATGTTGGAATTTAGATGTGTTGGTTCGCCCACCTAAGGAGGTAAGTGTGTGTGCCACTCACGAATCATTTTGGGTCGTGACAGAGAGCAACTGCATTTCGCAGTTGAAGAAGTGCAACACGCACTTCTTCATAGTCTCAAACCAGTGTGGAAAACATTGAACATGTGAACCTCGAATATGAAGATGATATATGCGCCAATATTATCTTAATTTAAGTATTATTGAAACTTCTAATGAAGATTAACAAATAATATCGTATATAATTAGTCACTAATGATTTGAATAATAATGAGAATATATAAATTATATATGAGCTCTAAGCTAATATTCTAATTTCTCAAAATATATATATATAATTTTTTTCAAAGTTAAAAAATGCACGTTCAAACCAGTCAAAGAAATTGCGTGTTCAAACTAGTGTGCTGAAGAGAAAATGTTGCTCAACAAGTGGAAGGTGGGCTCCATTTTTATCTTCAACTTGAAAGAGACAAAAAAACCCCACTAGTTTACTAATTATTTGCTTTCACCATTTTTTCTCCTATATTTCCATACAGTTTCATCCCCTTTATACTATTCCTTCACAAAATTCACCCATAAACCCTCTCCATGGTTTAATCCAAATTTCAAATGTTAAAAATTATAATTACAATAAACCTATGCAATTAAAAAGGAAAACAAAAGAGTTCCCTCAATTCTCTCTTGACTTCTTTCTGTTTCGATGGTCGATTAAGTTATACTCTATTGGTTTATATTAAATGAACATTTTTTATTTTATATGATAACTAAAAAATTATTAATAGATGATCAATTTTATCATTTGCCATTTATTCATATTAATTAGCCTCTCAAGATTTTTAAAAAAAATTGAACTTCCAAATGCCATATTAATTGTAGTGGTAAAATGGATATTTTTTTAATTAATTATTTCTTGATTTAGTAAGTGATCAAGTAATATGAGATAAATATTTTTAGTAAGAAGCCCATCTATTATGAGATGGAGGGATAGACTATAAATAGTTGTCCCATATTATTTGATGGCATAATACATAATTGTACCATTTAACTTGGGTTCGAATCACATTTATGCCCTTCAACTTTTAGTATGCACAAGTAACCACTTAAACTTGTATAAAGTAGAACAAATAAACAAACGTGTCCTACATGTCATCCTACATGTAATTTTTTGTCCTACGTGATGTCCTACGTGTGTTGTGCCATGTAGGACTCATGTGTTTATTTACTTAAAAATTGAATAGTTAAAGTGCATGTTTGTACATTATAAAAGTTAGAGGTCAAAGTTTATATTTGAAGCCAAATTTTAGGGTCCAATATATGTATTATGTTTTATTTGATTACTTACTAAATTAAGATAAAATTAATTGTATTTTTCTTATTTTACCCCTACGATTAATATGACATCTGGAAGTGAATAATTCTCAATACTAGCTATTCCTATACTTTATGTATGTTTTTCTAACTTATTTTATGTGTGCATTGCTATGAACAAATGAAAAAATAGTAAAATTAATCAATTTATTTATGATTTCTTAATCAATATGCGAAATAGAAATTGCAAATATATATTGTATTGTTTTAAAAAATTTATTAAATAAAAATATTTAACAAAAAAACTCAATTATTATTATTATATATTATTTGAAATTGTTATAAAAATATCTGAACTTTTAAATCTTAAATCGGCATAGTTAACACAAAAAATACTTAACTAGAAGAAAGAAGTGAAACTATATAAATGATTAGAAGCTAACAAGGGACAGAGAGAGAGAGAGGAGAAACCTTGGCCAATCTGATGAAGAGTTTCAACTTCAAAAGAGGGATTGGAAATAACATGAGACATCACCTCCTTCTCTTCTCCCATATTTAAATTTCTTGCACAAATATTTGGATAAATTAAAACAAATTGATGGAGCTACTAAATCCTTCAACTGATGTCCTCTATTATATAAATAATATAAATAATGGACTTAGCTCTATATAGGTATTGTTGCACGTGACAATAGGAAAGGAATACAGACCAATTACTAAACAAGGAGGAGTATTTTAATAGTATTAGTAACTTCTATTTTCACCCTTTTTATGTGCCAAAATTTTACTCGCTTCTCAAATTATTTATAAAATGAATTGTAATATTGAAAAATATCAGAGAAAATATGTGATGCATGCAATGGTTTGGGCTCCCTTATCACTCTACTTTTTATAGTGTTATTTTAAAAAAAATACAAAACATAGTGATATTATATATTTTTATAGAAGATGTATAAAATATAGGCATAATACATAAATGTACCCTTTAATTTGGCTTCATATCATATTTATGTCCTTCAACTTTTGATGTGCACAAATAGACACTTAAACTTGTATAAAGTTGAACAAATAGACACACATGTCCTACATGTCATTTTTATCTTACTTGGTGTCCTACGTGTATTTTGTGCCATGTAGGACTCATGTGTTTATTTATTTAAAAGTTGGATAGTTAAAGTGTCTGTTTGTGCATTATTAATATTGAATATTAAAATTAAAATTTAAAACCAAATTTATAGTCTAATATATGTATTATGCTTAAAATATATGTATTTGTATATCTAAAAACTCTATCAATAAGCGTTCTAGCAATAGAGACAACAACAAATATCTGACATTTATAATTATGTTTTCTTTCCCCATTGACTCAGCCAAGTTTGATTCATTGGTTGTGGTTTCACTATATAGTAGGAATCTTCTTAATCCTTTCATACGTGTCTTTGAGCAAAATTCACATTGTGTAGATATCTATTGGGACCATTATAATGCTTAATTTTAATTTAATATAGTAGAATATCCCTTGTTCGAACCTGTTTTGAGTTTGTTGTTTGACTACTTTTGAAGGAACCGTTTCCGGTCTATCTCCCAACTAGCATATGGTGGACCATAAACAACTTGAGCAATCCACCAACGGGTCTGAGACTAGGACCCCTATGCCTAGCTCTCAATGTAAATCTATTTCTAGGGATTAAAGATCTATTTTGATGAATTCCCTCATCTACATTATTTCATCGATCGATCAAAGGTTGTTCACTTTGAAGGCCAGATACAATTATGAGTATGAGTGTACACCATTAAGTTATCTGAATTTTCAAAGGTCAGCACTAGACACTATGACATGTGGTGCTCTTTTCATGTTGGACCCTCCCTCATGTTGAACCATTTTTAGATTGGAAGGTTGTTAAATAGAAAATATGAAGAAGGGTCTAAAATGTCCCTCAATTATTTGAATTGGTACAAAACTATTTTCCATATATTTTTTGGCCCCTAAACACCTCAGATGTAAACCTTTTTGGCTAAAAAATATCCCTATTTCTAACCGCCCGCACTCATAAGATGGATGTATAGGATAAATTTATATCAAATCTCATAAAGGGCTTTAAGACTTTTTTCAATTAAAATAATTTGAAATTACTTAATATATGAGCTCGTGCCTGATTTTGCGTTACATAGTAAATTAAAAATAAAAAATTTTAATCATCTAGTATCTATACACTCACCTTCTCCCCCAACTTTCTCTCTCTTCCATTTTTTTTCTTCTTGGATCATGTCCATTGTTTTAATTTTTTTTTTAATCTAATGATAATTTAAACTAGGGCTGTTCATGGTTATGGTTAACAACTAAATCAAACCGCAATTTGAATCAAACCGATAAAGAAAGATCGATATTTGGCTTAGTTAGTTAGTTTGGTTAGGTTTGGTTTTTAAATTTTGTACAACCGCAAAAATAACCAAACCAAACCGATAAATTAGACATATAAATTTTATAACTTTTTGTATATTATTCATAAATAAATTAAAAATATTTTGTTAAATTTTAATTAGCTTAAGTCTTTAACTTTACCTTTTCTCAAGCCTAACACTTTAGACCAAGTATAACAATTTCAAATCCAAATCCATCAAAATCTATTTTAGTATTTACTTACCGTACTTCACATAAAATAGTCACACTTTTTCTTAAATGAAACACTTTGTTCGTGTACTGATAACTCTAATATTGTTGAATTGCTTCACTGAACCGACATTAGTTTTTCTATAGATTGTTCATGTACTTGGTGTTTGTGCCTATCGAGATACGTACATCCTCAAAAAAAATTATTACTTTCAAACTGAATAAATCAGAAAAATTGAACCAAACTTAACCAAACCAACAATAACCAAATCGATGGTAATATTTTTCATTTGATTTGGTTTGGTTTTAGAAATTTAAGAAATCGACTAGATTGATTTGATTTTGATTTTAATCAATAACCGATCCAAATCGAACCACGAACGCCCCTAATTTAAACAAGGGAGAAAGAAGGACCAAAAGAACGAGGTCATTTCTTTATAGATAATTAGTTTAGTTGAAGACAATTTAATTAAGCAATTATCTACGCATAGTGTAAGTTTTCTTTTGTGTATATTCAAAATTCAAAATAAATAATGAAAATAACCTCTTATCCTATACCCCAACTACCATGAAAATAATACAACTTAAAAGAATATGAACGTGTAATTTCATTTTAAGTTTGAATTGTCGATACAAAATTAAGAAATGAACAAGACAATTGGATAATTAATAGGAAATATCACAATAATAAAATAAAATAATTTATTTTAGATTAACAATCAGAAGGGGCGAAAATGAATTTTAATTAGATCCTCATCTATGAATTTGATTATAATTAATAGAAGGTTGATTTAAAATGAATATCTCCTGAAATTAATAATTTTTTGAATATTATTTTCAAGCGTAGCGGGTCAAAATGTGACCATACGTAGTTTTTATTATCTACTTGAGAAGAGTTTAAACTTAGACCAATCAGATTAGACAACAAAATATATAAATATTTAATAATTTAACTTTGGG
>NC_028639.1:60728690-60730284 GCF_001406875.1 Solanum pennellii
GAGGGGATATAATATGGGCAAATATGAGCCAAACGTACATTGAGGAAATTTGTGAGCCAAAAGATTACCTTAGGGATATTTGGAGGCAGAAAGATGGACAAAGGGTCGACATGCTTCTTTCTCTTTTCTTTATTGAACTATATGGAAAACATTTTATATATAGTAGAGACTCAGATTCACCATAACTTATGATTTTGTCAATAGGGGCAAAGAAAAGGCTAGCCCATTTTGGTTGTTTTGATTGGAAAAAATCATTAGGTTTTTCATTGAGCTTTGATCCCTCTTACAAAGGCTATACTTTGCAAAAGTTGTGATCCATCCAACAAATGAGCTTTTTCAAGAGTAAAATCATGTGGACTAAGGGTGTACATGAGCGGATTGATTTGAAAAAATATCAAATCAAATCATTTGTGTCGGATTTTTAAATTTATAAATCAAACCAAATTAATAAAACTCGGGTTTTTCAACCTCGGATTTTTTGGTTTTTCGGGTTGTTTCGGGGTTTTTCAGTAAAATATTCATACAAACATATAATTTACTTTTACTTCAAATATTTCTTTATTTCTATAAAAATACAACTATCTAAGGTGTTTCTTAAAAAAATAACACAAAATATGATATGATTAATGACACTAAAATATCCAGCAAAAATAATAATAATGTAGTCGTGTAAAATAAATACTAAATGATCATAATTTAAAAGTACTAAATAATGCTAAAATAAGTTTTATAAGTATTAGTTACATCACTAAATATTAAAGGAAATTAAAATTAGATTATGTACTCCTATTTTAATTGTCTAAACCAATTTAAAACTAAAGAACAAACATTTAATGTTATTGTCATTCTTAGTGTTGAATCGATTTTCTTTTTGCATTAGTATTAATTTGATTTTGATTTAAACTTTATTATAATTATCAACATTTGTGGACTATATTTCAAACTTGAAATAATATATTAAAAGATAAAAACTATGAAAAAGTATAAGAACTATTTAAAAATTATATCAAAGTAAATATGTTTATGTATAAATAAAATTTTAAAATTATATATAGTCGGGTTGGTTTGGTCTCGGGTTATTTCTTTTAAAGTTAAAACCAACCCAACCCAAATATAATCAGATTTTTGTTTAAACATCAAACCAAGTCAAACCAAATGCTAGTCGGATTTTTTTTACGGTTTGGCTCAATTGGCGATTTGATTTGATTTCCGATTCGATTTTGTACACTCCTAATGTGGACTATAAGAAAAATATAGAATCTCGTATATATAGGGTCAAAGGCTTAGAATAATATTGATTAAGAGTGTGTTTGGTATGAAGGAACAATTTTCTCATGTTTGGTTGGGACAAAAGTTTTGGAAAATATTTTCCAAATCAACTCATTTTCCTTAAAATTAAGGAAAATGACTTCCCTTCAAAAATTAAGGAAAACATTTTCCAAAACTCTCCTTCAATTTTAAATTACATTTTTTTTTGGGAAAAACAATAATTTTTTAAAAAAAGAATTTCAATTTTAAAATTTTATTTGTTTAACCCGATCCCTGACCCCCACCCACCCACCACCGGCCAGCACCCCCCCCTCCCCAACCCCAC
>NC_028639.1:60730679-60754187 GCF_001406875.1 Solanum pennellii
CCACCCACCACCACCACCCCAAATAAAAATTGTTTTTAAATAATATTTTCAATTTTATAAATTATTTTCTACTTTAGTAAAAATAAAAGATGTCTCTCAAATACATTTTTCATTCATAAATCAAACACAAAATCATTTTCGAAAAATATTTTCTACTCACCAACCAAATATGAGAAAATAAATCCAAAATCTACTTAATTTTCAGGAAAACGTTTTCTAGGAAAACATTTTTTATGGAAATATTTTCCTTCGTACCAAACACACCCTAAGATATTATCTATTTCCTCCCAATAATGAATTTAAGTTCTAGCCTATTGTCGGGTTCAAGTGAATCTATAGCTTTTGTTCAAAAGTTTTATATATATATAATAATAATAATAATAATAATAATAATAACTTTGTTAAATAAAGTATTTGATTGCAAACTCAATATTATTTGGAATGCCTTTAACTATAATTTTGAATCGACGTTATTAATTCGAAATACTTAAGTAGAAGAAAAGTTGAATATATACGAAATGATTAGAAATTAACCTTGGCCAATCTGATGAAGAGTTTTAGGAACTTCAACTTCAAAAGGAGGAGTGGTAATAACATGAGAAATCACCTCCTTCTCTTCTCCCATTTTATTTCTTGCCCAAATATTTGGAGAAATTTAAGCAAATTGATGGCGCTAGCTATTTCCTTCAACTGATGTCCTCTATATAAATTAAAATACAAATAATGGACTTAGCTCTATATATGCATTGCTGCATGTGACAATAGGAAAAGAATACAGGCCAATGACTATAAAGACAATGAGGACTACTTTAATAGTAACTTTTATTTCCACTTTTTGTCTCCCACTATTTTACTTGCTTATTGAACTTTTCGAATTATTCATAAAATAAATTGCAATATTCAAAAATATTACAGAAAATTATGTGATGTAGTGGTTTAGCCTCTCTTAATACTCTAATCTGTGGCATTTTTTAAAAGAACAAAAAACATAACGACACTGTGTATTTTTATAGCATATATATAAGATACACATATTTATTTATCTAAAAATTATATATTGGAATATTGATTCCCAGATTTTCCTAAAGAATATGTATATTCTATCTGTTTCTTTATAGATTACAATAATTATGTTATGTAAAGTAAATAAAGTAATGATACAATAATTTATTGCGGAAAATTTTGGCTCATAAAGGATAAAAAATTCGATAGACACCTCTGTATGATTTAACTCCATTTCATTAAACTCTGAGCTTTAAGAGAAGATTACAAACCTATGTAACCTAAGACATTATAAACTCTAATTGCTAGAAGTCAATAACCAAATAGATCGCCGATCCCACTACAAATTATGAATGCAGATTACAACTCTTGAAATCCTAAGGACTAACTCTAATTCCTAAACTCCGAACACAAGCCCCCCAAGTTTTATGTTTCCAAGTCTTTAAGTCACCCAACTTGAAGATTCTATTCCTACTCCAATATATACTTCACTGAATCTTGAAAGAATTAAAAATACAATTCGATAAAAATGCAATACAAGGACTTAAGAACTATAAAACATAATCCTATGAACCAGGTTCTTCAATCTTATTTCCTTGTGTTGGTTGCATTTCGTAATCAGAAATAACTCAAATATGAACTCCCTCTAATTTGATTGTATTCTGCTTGTACTACTCTATTTAATGCGCAAATTTCTTTGAAGAAAACTCTGCTTTATTTATAAACAAAAATATCTTTCCTTCTTCGACTCTAATTCACTTAAGTTATAACGGTTCCTTTTCCTTGTTTGACTTAGTCATCCTTTTTCTTGTGCGACTTGAACTACTTGTAGTGGTTCCTTTTTCTCATGGGACTTGGAGTACTTGAAACGGTTCCTTTTCCTCGTGGTTCCTTTTCTTATCTAGGGTCATGTTCTCGGTAAGCTTAAGTTGCATTATATCCTGTCTTATCATATCATCCAATAATTTTTTTTTATCTACATATTTCTTTCCTCGTATTCTCTATAACCAACCTCTTGCACCTTTTCATTCGTGCGCCTATGCATCTCATCTTTATATGTTCAAACCATTTCAGTTTCACTTTTCTCATCTTGTCCACCAAGGAGGCCACACACACCTTATCTTAGATATCCTCGATTCTGATCTTATCGCTCCTAGTATGATCACACTATCTCAACATTTCCATCTCCGCAACATGCATCTTCTGGACATGAGAGTTTTTGACTGGCCAACACAGAGTCTCATACAATAATGTTGATTTAACCACCACTCTATAAAACTTACCTTTGAGTTTCGATGGTACCTTCTTATCACACAAGGCTCCACTTCATTCACGCCGCACCAATCCAGTGAAGAGTTTGGAAGAAGTTCTAGATAGGAGTCCGACACCAAAACAGACACTTTTTGAACGCTAAACCTCAAAAGAGACCCTCTCTAAAAACACACACCAAAACATACAATTCACTCATTTATGGGTGAATTATAACTAACATCCCTTGACCCCGTCATCCCCGTTAACTCCCAATTCATCCAAAATAATAAAATTACACCAACTTTAAAGGTAGTTCGCGCACAAATGGGTGAACTACAATTCCTTTTATTTCTTCTTCACATGAATTATATCTCTTTCTTTCTCATGTGACTATATCTCTTTCTTCCTTTCGTGAATTATATCTTTTTTTCTTCACGTGAACTATATCTCTTCTTTTTTTTCACGTGAATATCTCTTTCTTCCTCACGTCCCGCTACAAGATGAATGAGTCACTAGATATTTCGTAGTTGAATAAACTTCTTCTCAATAATGCACATTGCACTGAGGCAACTCAAGTCCCAAAAGCTACGTTAGTTTGGCAGGTTCGAAAAAGTATTTTAGATTGTACCCCTTTTTTTTTAAAAGAAAAAGGTATTACTCTGATGTCCACTGAGAAAATGGGGGACCAATATTGTTACGTTCTAGTGAATTTGTGTCTAAATATATCTCAATGTCCTTTCTATCAAGCAGTACGGGTGTATAATAACTCAATCCATCAACAAATCAAATAAAAAAGATATTATTCATTTATAGCCATTACGGGTCTTTAATAATTTTATTAAAAAAGAATTAACAAATTATCAATTTAGTTTTGACTTTTTAATATTGAGTTATTTGATAAATCAATAACTTATCTAAGACTACTAATTTTTTATTTGCCCCTATATAATATCAATAACTGGTTTTTATTTTTGTCTTTTAGCCTTCAATTTATATTATTGTCCTAACTGTTTTATTTGTGTTATACTTGTATAGTTATTTTTATGTTAGTTACTATTATTTTTATTTTTATGAGCATTATATAAGTTACATTATTATCCGCATTAAATTATTAGAGAAGTCATATATTTATTACAAGTATTTTTTTTATTAGTTAAATCAAGAATTGAACCGTTAAAAGATAAAAAAATCATAAAAAATATACTACAAACATATTTAAAAATTAAAAATTGGTACATAAAAGTGATAAAACTGAATCAAAACCAATTGATGCATACTCCTATTAAGTAGTGGCAAGGCCAACATTTCTGTTAAGGTGTTAAACTTTTGAAAGGCGAATAAAAAAATAGATGTATGAATGCAACTGAAAAATACAATTAAATCATAAAAAAATATTTGTTATAGAACAAACAACATAGCATAAAAAATGAATAAAACAAATTGTTCGCAAAGCATAATAGAATATATTATTCGAATCACGCCTGAGGAATGAGGATAGTTGATATTGAAATTTTGAATATGTCAACAATTATCTCGTTAGAAATAATATTAGACATTTCTATTTAGACCACAAATTTTATTTTATTTTTTAAAAAAAAAGATAATTCAATTTGCAAAATATATTATGAAAGCATCAAAGAATTCATGTTAGCGGAAACGTGAAGTTAAAGAACAAGGAAGAACAACAATATTTAACGTGGTTCGGATTAAAATGATCCTACGTCCACCAAAGAACAACTGCACCAATATTTATTTAATTCTATAAAGAATACAAGTGAAATACTACAAGAGAGAGAACAAAAATGCCTTAGAAGGTGAGAAGACAAGTGAGAGGATGATTTGAAAATGACTTAAGAGTCACCTATTTATAGGGATAAATTCATCCTATTGATGTCATCCATGACATCACTATGTGTCAAAAATGTCAAGGTTAAGAATATAAAACCATTTTATGGTTTGCCTAAATTTTCACCTACCAAGATACTATCTTTGACTTTTATTTTGTACTAATTATCTTCCTACCAAATATTCATGTTAATTCATCTTCTATTTAGTTTGATTCCATAAGAACCAAACCAACTCTTTCGATCTCCACCTTGATTTGTGTTCCGAGCATTCGTATAAACAACTCCGGCCAAAACTTTTAAGCTTACAGGGCAATCCCGTTGTAAGAAACAAGAAGAACCAAACCTTTGTTGAACATACTAGCTCCACCTAGCAATTGTTCCCCCAGAGTTGCATCAGTTGATGCATACTCCCGCCAAGTCCTTGTAGTGTGCAAACTTGACAAGCGGGACTATTTTGGTCGACATGTGTGCAACGTTATCGTCTGTGATAACCTTCTCAACCTTGATAGCTCCCTCTTCTACGACATCTCGAATAAAATGGAATCTGATATCAATGAATAGCACTTGACTATCACATCTTAGAATTGGTTCAGGCTGAACCGAACTCAATTCTGCCACCAACCTCTCAACCAGATAGCTTTTTTCACTGCCTCCGCTGCTGCCATATATTCTGCCTCAGTTGTAGACAAAGCGACAATAGACTGTAATGTCGATTTCCAACTAACGGCACTGCCAACGAGAGTAAAGATGTATCCAGTTGTGGACCTCTTCGATCAAGATCCCCTGCAGAGTCAGAATCTACATATCCGAGAATCGAAATACCTTCACTTTTACGGAAAGTTAGACCAACATCAGGAGCTCCTTTGAGATATCTCAATATCCACTTGAGAGCTTCCTAGTGTCTTTTTCCTGGATTTGCCATGTACCTGCTTACCACACTTACAGATTGACCAATATCTGGACTTGTGCACACGATAGCATACATAATGCTACCAACTACGCTTGCATAAGGAACCTTTGACATATGCTCCACCTCATCCATTGACTGAGGCATTTGTAACTCTGAGATCTTGAAATGAGGAGCTAAAGGTGTACTTACAGGCTTGCTCATATGCATATTGAATCTCTCAAGAACTTTTTCGATGTACCTCTTTTGAGAAAGATGTACAACACCATTTTCTCTTGAAATCTCCATTCCAAGAATTTTCTTTGCAACTCCCAAATCCTTCATGTCAAATTTCTTGCTCAACAGTTTCTTTAAAATATTTATCTTTGTGATGTTGTTAGCAGCAATAAGCATATCATCAACATACAATAATAGATAAATCATAGAATTATCAGACATCTTCTTGTGATACACACAACTATCAAATGCACTCCTTAAAAATCCATGTGTAGTCATGAATGTATCAAATCTCTTGTACCACTGTCTAGGGGATTGCTTCAAACCATACAAAGACTTCTTCAGTTGGCATTAATGGTACTCTTTTCCTTCAACTAGAAAACCATCAGGCTGATCCATATAGATTGTCTCTTCTAGATCACCATGTAAGAAAGCAATTTAGACATCAAGTTGTTTAAGCTCTAAATCAAATTGTGCAACCAATGCTATTAGCACGCGAATTGAGCTATGTTTCACTACTGGAGAAAAGATCTCATTGTAGTCAATTCCCTCCTTCTGACTGAAACCCTTTGCAGCCAATCTCGCCTTGAACCTAGCATCTTCCACTTCTGGAATACCTTCTTTCTTTCTGTAGACCCATTTGCATCCAACTGTCCTCATCTCCCTTGGCCTTTTAACTAAGACCCATGTCTCAATTTTGTGAAGAAACTCCATCTCTTTCATCATGGCTAACTGCCATTGTGCAGCATCTTTGCTAGAAGTTGCTTCAACATACGAAGAGGGCTCAAGATCCTTAATCTCTTCTTCTGCAGCTACGAACGCATGTGCAATCAGATTTTCTTGCTCTATAAGATGTTCCAGTTTCCGTATCTGTCTTCTATCCTTTCCCTTTGCAATTGTGTATGGTTTATTAGAAGCAAGTTCTTCAAGATCTGCATCATTTGACTCATCAATTTGAGTCTCTTGATCTCGTTCTTTGGTAAGCTCCACTGCAGCTCCACCTGCTCGTTGTTCTCGTTTCTTGATAACTTCACAGAAACTTTACAAGGATCAAGTATAGAGGATTCATCAAAGGTAACATCTCTACTAACTACAAATTTGAGTAAAGACAAACACCATAATTTGTACCCTTTTACTCCATCTACATACCCTACAAATATGGCCTTTTTACCCCTTGGTTGAAGCTTTCCTTCATTAACATGATAATAAGCTGGACATCCAAATATTCGCAAGTATGAATAGTTCGAGGGTTCACCTGAACAGAACTTATTCGGAGTCTTAAAGTCAATCGCTCATGTTGGAGATCGGTTGACAATATGAGAAGCAGTATGAACTGATTCAGCCCTAAATACTTTGTACATCTTGGCTTGTAAGAGCATACAACGAGCCTTCTCATGAAAAGAGTTCTGTTCATTCTCTCGGAATCTCCATTCTGATGTGGTATGTGCCTGACCGTCTTATGTCTTGCGATCCCATGAACCTTGCAGAAATCATCAAACTTTTCACTGCAAAACTCCAAGCAATTGTCTGTGCGAAGATACTTAATTTTTCTCTCAATTTGATTTTCAACCAAAATCTTCCACTCTTTAAATGCTTCAAAAGCATCACTTTTCGCCTTTATGAAATGCACCCAAACCTTTCGTGAAAAATCATCAATGAATGTGAGAAGATACCTCTTTTCTCCCTTCGATGGAAGCTTAGAGGGACCCCAAAAATCTGAATGGATGTAGTCTAGCACCCCTCCCGTCTTGTGCTTGCTAGTGCTGAAGCTGACCTTTTTCTGCTTTCCTAAGACGCAGTGTTCATCCCATAATTTTGCCTTGTCATCATTAGATAACTGCACTATAGATGCATTTACTGAGCCAATAATGGTGCTTCCTGCAAGTGTGTAAAGGCCATCCTCCAGCTTGGCCTTCAACATGACAAAAGTTCCTTTAGTCACTTTCATAGTTTTACCTTCACTCATGTACTTATAGCCTTGTTTATCTAAAGTACCCAGGGAGATTAGATTCTTCTTCAGATTAGGAACATGACGGACTTCTGTAATAGTCCTCATGATTTCATCATGGCAGCGAACACGAACTGAACCAATGCCAACTATTTTACAAGTTGCATTACTGCCCATTAATACAGTTCCTCTGCTTATTTCATAGCTGCTGAACCAATCTTTTCAGAATGTCATATGCAGAGTACAACTAGAGTCTAAGACCTATTTGTTGTCATAGACTCACTATTGCATGATGTTGTTAGTACATAATTATCATCATTATCATGTACTTGATCAACAATTCACTCGCCTTTTCTTTGGACTTCGACATAGGACAATCTCGTTCAAAGTGCCCCTTCTTTTGACAGCCCCAACACTCCGCGTTCTTTTTGTTCACACGCGACTTTGATCTATACTTCGATTTTCTCCTTCCCTGTTGGCTAGTATGACCTCTTACAAAGAGTCCACTAGTTTCGTCACTTTTTTCTCCTTCAAAATGCATTCGCACATCACAAGAGTTAAGTTCTTGCCGCACTTGCTCAAGTTTGATAGGTTGTTTGCTATACATCATTGAATTCTCAATATCACGATATTTTGAAGTCAACAAAAATAACGAAGAACATGCAAGCGTCTCCTCGTCCTTTTTAATTTCAGCAGGTTGTAAGTCCATCACAAGTTTATTGAACGCATCTAGATGGTCTTGCAACAAAGTACCTGAATCCATCTTAAATGTATGAAGACGCCGTTGTAACAACATCCTTGTTGTCACTGACTGGTCCTGGTAAAGCCATTCCAGCTTTTCTCATAAATCTTTGGCCGTCTCTTCGGTACTTGTACTCACTTCACAAAGTACGTTAGGTGCAAGGGACAGTTGAATTGCACTCAATGCATCTCCTTCAATCTTTTCCTTGTCGGAATCCTAGATCTTATCGGGGTACTTTCCGTCAATAGCATGGATTAAACCTTCCCTCCGCAGTAACGCCATCATCTGGATTTTTCAGATATTGAAGTTGTTGCGTCCACTAAATCTATCAATTTCGAACTTCATGGAACTCATCTTTACTTGTTCTTCCTTTTCTACTACAATGTATTTGGAACTACAGACACCAAAGTAATTCTTTTCTGATGTGGAAGCTCAGACTGTGCTGCAACTACAGATTATACCCAGACAGAATCTTGGCTCTTATACCAATTGTTAGCGAAAACGTGAAGTTAAAGAACAAGGAAGAACAATAATATTTAACGTGGTTCGGATCAAAATGATCCTACGTCCACCAAAGAACAACTGCACCAATATTTATTTCACTCTATAAAGAATACAAGTGAAATACTACAAGAGAGAGAACAAAAATGTCTTAGAAGGTGAGAAGGCAAGTGAGAGGATGATTTGAAAATGAATTAAGAGTCAACTATTTATAGGGATAGATTCATCCTATTGATGTCATCCATGACATCACTATGTGTCAAAAATGTCAAGGTTAAGAATATGAAATCATTTTATGGTTTGCCTAAATTTTCACCTACCAAGATACTATCTTTGACTTTTATTTTGTACTAATTATCTTCCTACCAAATATTCATGTTAATTCATCTTCCATTTAGTTTGATTCCATTAGAACCAAATCAACTCTTTCAATTCATTATCCTTGATAAAATTTAATATAAAACTTAAATTATTCGACATTTAAGAAAAATATTTCCATGTTGAAACTTCAAATCGAATATCTAGTTACTCAATCTAATTAGAAAAATAATTACAGGACAAAAATCATGACACAAAAAAGACGTAAAATTATCAAGGCCACTATGTAATTATCATCAAAATAATCACAAACAATGATTTTTAAAGAAGTGTCTTTACTTTGCATCTAATTTTTATGATGCCTATAAATGATCAATATTTTAAAGAGAAAAAAAATAAAATAATTCTCTTTAGGGTGTACATGATAAATTATTTTTTTATTTTAAATAATATATAACTTATATAACATAATTTTTCAATAAAAAGTATTGGATAACGATATTACATCTCAAGAATTGATTTTATAGTCTAACAATTTATCCAAAAACTTTTATGTTTTTTTACAATAGAATTTATATAAGACATTACAGAGCAATAGTGTAGCGAAAGTATAGTGTAATCGACATACCTCCAGCCATTGTTAGCTATATAGTCGGAGTCTACAATTCTTCTTTTTTTCAAAGATCTTCTAAGCACTCAAAATCTCACTCTTAGATGGTATGGAGTTTTTAGAAGTAATGTCCTTAGGGACCTTTGAACCAAATGACATATTTATAAGCGTGCTTCCATCAAGAACGGTTAAGAGGTCATGGGAAGTTACCTACCACTAGAGTAGTAGGATAGTAGGTTCATGTAGTGGGAGAATGGGTAGTTATTTACCTTTCCATTAGTGGAATAATGGGTCCATGAAAGTGGGATAATGGACCTATGTAATACGGACCATATCAGCATTAACAAAAATGTTAATATTCTCCCACTTGGTCTGTATATTCTAATCCCATTAACGAAATATGATACACGAATCATGGTGATAGTTTCTCTTGCAGCGAGTAGTATCTTCCATGTATCACAATGCACTATATCTCTAATTTTTAGCCCATATAATGAATAAACTAAATATTTATTCAAGGTCCATACTTTAGCGACATTTCTGAAAATAAAACTGAATGTGCACACAGTTAACGAGAAATATCATATAAAATAGAGTTTCGTAAACATTCATCGTTACAACGAAATTTTACATAGTAGGACTAAGTCCCATTGTGACTACATGATCCTTAAATTTTTGTGGTGACATGCTTTTAGTTAAAGGATCAGCTAACGTTACTTCAGTGCTAACGTGTTCAATGATCACTTTCTTGTCTTTAACACGTTCTGTTATGGCTAGATATTTGATGTTGATATGCTTGCTTCGACTGCCACTATTATTATTCTTAGCCATAACGACACAACTGAATTGTCACAATATACCCTTAATGGCTTAGATATAGAGTCAACAATTCTAAGTCCAGAAATAAAACTCTTTAACCATACACACATGTGAGGTTGCCTCAAAACAAGAAACGAACTCAACATCCATAGTGGAAGTAGAAACTAGAGTCTGTTTGGAACTTCTCCAAGATATAGATCCACCGACTAACACAAATATGTATCCTGAAGTTGATTTTCGTGAATCAACACAGACAACAAAGTCTGAATTAGAGTAGCAAATGAATTCCAAGTCATTTGATTGTTTGTACGTAAGCATGTAGTCTTTTGTTCCTTGAAGATATCTTAAGACTTTCTTTGCAGCTCTCCAGTGGTCAAGACTTGGATTACTTTGATATCTTCCTAACATTCCAACAACAAATGATATGTCAGTTCTTGTACAAACCTGAGCATACATCAAGCTTCCGACAGCAGAAGCATAAATAATGTCCTTCATTTGTTCCCTTTCAAGATCGTTCTTCGGGCACTGATTCAAATTGAACTTGTCACCCTTCATAATAGAAACTACACTTGATGAACAATCTTTTATTTGGAACCTCTCTAGAATTTTATTGATATAGGATTCTTGAGATAAACCTAAGGTACCTTGATGTCTATTTCGATAAATTTTAATACCAATAACATAAGATACATCACCCATGTTTACATATCAAAACTTTTAGAGAGAAATTGTTTCACCTCATGTATCATTCCCTTATCATTGGATGCCAGTATGATATCATCCACATATAAAACTAAGAAACATATTTTACTTCCACTGATCTTATGATATATACATTGATCCATAATATTCTCAACAAAGTCGAATGAAGAGATAACATTATGAAATTTCAAATACCATTGATGGGAAGCTTGTTTTAGTCCATATATGGATTTATTTAACTTGCATATCAAGTGCTCACCATTACTAGAGGAGAATCCTTCAGGTTGTTTCATATAAACCTCTTCCTCTAGATCACCGTTGAGAAATGCGGTTTTTACATCCATCTATTGGCGATTCTAAGTCAAAGTGTGCTACTAATGTCAATATTATGCACAAGAAATTCTTTGTATACACACAGGAGAAAATGTCTATGTGTAATCAATTCCTTCCTTTTGAGTGAATTCTTTAGCAACGAGCCTTGTTTTATATCTTTCTATGTTGCCTGATAAGTCTACTTTAGTCTTAAAGACCTATTTACATCCAATGGTTTTAACCGATTAGGCAAATCGACAAGATCCCAAACCTTGTTACTTTTCATAGAATTCATTTCTTCTTTCATGACATTGTACCATAATTAAGACTCTTCAGAATTCATGGCTTGTGAAAAAGACTCAGGATCAGTTTCAACTCTAATGTCAGATTCTTGCAAATATACAACAAAGTCACTAGGAATTGCTGATTTTATTTCTCTAGTAAATCTTCTCAATGTTGCACCAATATTTTCCTGTGGATCATGTTGTTCAACTAGTTGTTCAGTAATTCAGAAATTACTTGAACAACTTGATTTGTATACACGTTTTCAGCAGTTTGTGAAATCTCATTGATTGGTTGCTCAACATCCAAGTGAACTTGAGAGGTATTAATTATGTACAACAATCAATTTTTGACTTGAAGTGAAAGGTTGATCTCTTATAGAAATTGTATTCTAAAATTGATCACTCCCACTAGTAAGTCATTTTCAAGAAATTTTGCATTTCTTGATTCCACAATCCTAATACTGTTAGATGGACAATATAATTTGTATCCTTTAGACCTTTCGGCATATCCAATGAAATATCCACTAATAGTCATAGGATTCAGTTTCTTTTCTTGCAGGTTGTAAATTCTAACTTCAGACGGGCATCCCCATACATATATATGTGTCAAACTAGGTTTCTAACCTTTGAATATGTAACACCTCGTAGTTTTCAGTCAGTTCTTGATTCTTTTATCATAATTTAACCTAGGGTTTCTAGAACTTCATGAATTTACTAACTATATGTTCCAAATCAGATTTTAAAGTTATTATTCAGTTTATCGCATGAATTTCAGAACCCTAGCTTTGTATTTCTTTAGTCCTTGAATTACATATGCTAGGTCAGATATTTCAGCTATTCAGTTATACATGCCTCAATTTTTATTGCATCATTATCAGATTGAATGTTGTATTCTCAGTTTGTATGTTCAGTTTTAAGCTATCCGGTATTTACGTGAACTCATAATCAGTTAATTACATAATTCAATGGGAGTAGCATAATATCGAGTTGAACTAGGGTTCAGCGTAACCAAATAGTGTCAGAACTACTAGCCAAGTAGGTTGTAAGTCCCCTCTGTGGGCAATCAGTTTAGTGATCACGCCAACATGCCTTTATATCTCTGGCAGGGTATATTGGGTCCTCTCGATGGAGCGTATACAACAGACTCCACATTTAGCTCATGTGGTTTTATTGTCGGTTATTAATAGCTCCCATAGTTCAGTAAGACTCTCTTGCATTAACCATTTATCAGTATACTCAGTATTCAGTTTCAGCATGTTATAATTTGGTCATTGCGTCCAGTTAGCCAAAATTCAGCATTATGTTCAGATTGTTATGCTTGCTTTGTGCTTGTTCAATTATGTTTTATTTCATCTTTATTCCATCCTACATGCTCAGTACCTTTCAAGTACTAATGCATACGTGCGCTACATCTTCTCGTGATGTAGGTTCAGTTTCTCATCATCTAGATCACACATAGATCGATTTCTGATCTTCAGTTCAGCAGATTCAGTGGTGAGTCCCCATTCTCCGAGGACAATAGCCATGAGTTGTTTTCAGTCTTTTAATCATGTAGTTTCAGTTTTTGCTAGACTTAGCTGGGCTTGTTCCAGTATTTCTAGTCCAATTTAGAGGCTATTTTTAGTCATAGTTAGTTTCAACTTATTATTGAGTTAATATTTCCTTTGTATTAAACTCATTGTTTTCAAATATTTCAGTTATAGAATATAGGTATTCCCCCTCTTTTGAGTTTTAATTATCATTTAGCTTCCGCAACAACTTATATTCTTTAGTATGCTCATGATCGTGCCAGCAGGGTTAGCTTGGGATCACTTGTGTTTCTAAGTTCCGTATCCGCGTCTCGGGGGTAGCTCGGGGCATGACAGAATAACTCAAAAGACATCTTTAGAACAACCTTGGTTGGAATTCAGTTTAATCTATACGCTGTTGTCTTAAAAGATTCAATCCATAAGGACTTAAGTAGCTTAGATCTACTTAACATACTACGCACCATGTCCAATAATGTTTGGTTTCTTCTTTCTGCTACACCATTTTGATCCGGAGAACCAGGCATGGTATATTGGCAACAATCCCATTTTGTTGAAGAAACTTCGCAAACAGACCTTGTGCTTGTCCATCTTCTGAATATCTACCGTAATACTCACCACCTCTATCAGTTCTCACAATCTTAATTTGTTTTTCACATTGTTTCTCCTCTTCAACCTTGAAAACTTTAAAGGCTTCTAATGCTTCGCTCTTATTATGAAGCATGTAGAGATACATATATCGTGAGTAATCATCTATAAAGGTGATAAAGTATTTCTGACCATATGCGTCCATGTTTGGATAACAAATATCTGAATGTATGATTTCTAATACAATTGAACTCCTCTTGGCACCTTTCTTTGACTTGTTTGTCTGCTTGTCTTTTATGCAATCCGTACAAGTATCAAAATCAGTAAAAATTAAAGTACTAAGTACTTCATAATTTACTAATCTCTTAATTCTATCGATAGAGATATGTCCTAATCTCTGATGCCATAAGATAGAGGAATCTTCATTTATAACACATCGTTTAGTGTCAATTTGTACATGAATAACAGTATGAGTGGAATCATTTTGTAAATTAAGAGAGAAAAGACCATCAGACAATATACCATGTCAAACAAGTTTAGATTTAATAAAACACTTTGGAATCACCTTCTAGAAAGAAGGAATATCCTAAAGGTACAAGTCTTGATACTGAAATTAAAAACCTAGAAAAATTAGAAACATAAAAAGTCTTTTTAACTCTAAAATAAAATCACTACTAAAAACTAAATTGCAAGTCACAATAGCTTCCAAATGCGACTGCATCTTGTTTCCATAATAGATGCTTCGCTCAGCTCCCACTGGCTTTCGCATGTTACTTAAATCATGTAAGGAATTCGTATTATGGATTGTAGAAGCACAATTTATCCACCACGTGTTATGATTAACATCAATCATATTAGCTTCATAAGAGATATATAAGTACCTTTCCTAATAAGTCATTGTTGAAACTTGACATAATCCTGCCTTATGTGCCCCTTCTTTCTACAGAAGCGACACTTGGCTTCTTTTTTTATGCCAATTTCAAATGGTGTATTTCCTTTAAACCTCTTGTTGGCTTGATTGGTCTTCTTTCCTTGAGTAGGCATGAATGCACTTTCTCTTGTTTCCATCAGTAGTTGACCTTCCTCTTGAACACACATGGCCATGAGTTCATTAAATAGACCATTTATCTTTATATGTGTTATAAGAGATCTTAAAGGGCCCATACTGTGCAGGTAGAGTATTCAAGATATAGTGCACAAGAAAAGTTTCAAACATTTTGACCTCAAGAATCTTTAGTTGAGCCGCTATGTCTCGCATTTTCATAATGCGCTCACGCACATTTCTCACACTAGTGAGCCTCATTGATGAGAATTTTATAATTAAGGTGCTCGCAAGTGCCTTATCTAAAGTCTCTAACTGTTCATCAATAGCCTTCAGTAATGCTTTGACATTGTTATGCTCTTCGACAGAACCATGAATACCAGCATAAATTTTGGTCTTAATGAACATAACACTCAAACGGTTAGAGCGTTTCGATTGTTCGTGAAGAAAAATATCATCTTGTGTGCTGATTTCATTAATAGGTGGCTCGTCTTTGTTGATAGCGTAATCAATATCTATACACCATAAGTTAAGGAGAATTCTCTCCTTCCAAATCTTATAGTTCTCACCATTCAGTTCGGAAATATTACAGATATCATAGAAATTTGCATGTTTCATAACTATAAAAAAATATAAATACATATTTAACATAAATTTGAGGCAAGTAATATAAAATTGAATCTACTGACATAAATATTGTCTGTGGGCTAAATTTTTAATTTAATCAGATTCATATTTAAGATAAAATTATCGATTTAATAGCATGATATTCTATCTTTATGACAAAACTATTAAACTCTCATTCATAATTCCTATGGGTAATTATGAAAAGTATTTAATATTTCATCTTAATTAATTATGCAACTAATAATAAAGAAATTAAGTTATCATATCATGCTTAATTAATTAAAATTTATAATGTCTAAAAAAATTCTTTATGTGATCCTTAACTTTAAAATTTTATTCAATTAAAGATGTTGTGGCTAAATTTTAATCAAATAAATTCTAGATCACTTAGACATTATTTCTTTAAGTGATCCAAAATACAATATATAATATCATTTCATTAAGATTGATGTGGCTAAATCTTAATCAAATAAAATTATATGAATCACTATTAACTCAACATCATATACAATATTTATTGTTAAACATTATGCAACAAAACAACAATTTCTTTGTCTTTTATTATTAGAAAATGTTTTCAAAAATTTTAAAACAATCTGAATTTTTAAGAACCATTTTAAGCGATTTTAGAGAATTTCGAAAACTAACAAAGCAGAGGAAATTCAATTACTCTGATACCAAATGTAAGATATTACAGAGCAATGACGTAGCGGAAATATAGTGTGATCGATATACCAAGTCATTGTTAGTGATATAGTCAGAGTCTACAATTCTTCTTTTCTTCAAAGATCTTCTAAGCACTCAAAACCTCACTCTTAAATGGTATGGAGTTTTTAGAAGTAATGTCCTTAGTGATCTTTGAATCAAATGACATATTTATAATCGTGTTTCCATCAAGAACAGTTAAGAGGTCATGGAAGTTACCAACCACTAGATTAGTAGGATAGTGGATCCATGTAGTGAGATAATGGATAGTTAACTACCTTTCCATTAGTGAGATAATTGGTAGTTAACTACCTACCCGTTAGTGGGATAATGGGTCCATAAAAGTAGGATAATGAACCATGTAATACGGATCATATCATCATTAACAAATATGCTAACATTTTACTTTTACACATAATTAATTTTAAACTGAAAACAATATTTATTTATTCATTTTGTAAGTGTCCCAAAAATCTTAATTCCTCTTAAATATTATAAGGCGTGAATTCATTTCATATTTCATAATTATCTAAAGCAATTAAAAAAGAGGTACTCTATATTTTAAATATAATAATAATAATAATAATAATAATAATAATAATAATAATAATAATATCATGGGTTAAATCTCTCCAAAGTGGCACTCCAAAGCTAGAATGAAGTGGACAAGCAGTATTGTTCACTTTTAATTTTTAGTATGTATCCTGGTATAACCAAGAAATTTCACAAAATCACACAAAACTGATATTTGATATGGAAACCTATTATAATTGATTCGATATGATTTTAATTAAAAAAGTAATATCGAACTAAATTAATCTAAAATTGTGTATACAATTTATAAAAATATATTTTGTAATATAATTTTTAAATACTACTTAAACTTTTTTCATAGTATTTATTTTTAACATATTAATTCAAGCATCAAATTGATTTTTGAATAGTCCAATATAACTTCTAAATATTAGTTTGTTTCTGTTATTGTTTTCTCGAAATACTTTATGTTAGCCCTCGAGCCTATACCCTACACATGACCGACAATCGGAGATCATTGCTAGACCCAAGCAAACTCTTGGTCTGGCTAACTATGATTTACATAACTATATGGATAAACAAAAATTTTAATAGATGAACACTTAAATCATTTAAAGAGAACTCTAAAATATTGTCTGAAAATACTTGACATAAATGATAAGTTTCAATAAAATGTTTGATAAAATATATTGGGAAGTGGCTAACTCTGTCTCTCCATGAAGCCTCTAAAATATTGTGGAACAAGACATACAACACCTCAAAAGAAAGCAATACTAAAATTAAATAATCAACTAGACCGAAAGCAAGAAGGTCTTACCAAAAGTTGTTGAAAAGTGGAGTGATCTAAGTGGAATACATGTTGATGATCTTGAAGACGTGTATCAGCATTATGAGACGATATATATTGAATAACATCAGTACACTGAATATACAATATGTAATATGACTGAATAAAATAAAACTGAACTGATGACGAAATATAACTCAAGCGAGACAAGATATGAACAAGTAGTGAAAACCATTTGTACCTTTACAAAAGATATGCAATGATAAAGTTTACTCTGTTGGGGGGTTTTTCTAATCGACAACTATCACTATGAATCTAGAGATGATATAATGTTACATCCACGTTGTCGGAGTCATCCCATACTTTGTCACACTATATGATCATACAAACTATAACTATAAATACATCTAATATTACAAAAAGTAGTTAGTAATTGCCCGAAAGTCGGTACGATCCTATCTTGTACTAACTATGTAGTTCATGAGACTTTGAATTAAAAATAAACTCTTACTCAATTTGATGCTGGATACAACTTCCAAAATAATCAATATCACTGTGCTCAATAATCTTCTTTTAGAGAACTTATACCTTTACTTTACTGAAATGTTTTTTAGAAAAGGAATCAATTATCCTCTTTTGAGTAATTTCCCTATATAGTCACCCATATTTTAGAAATTATCAAGGAATATCACTTATTTTGTTTTAGGACTACAATATCACCTAACTTTATCTATTTTTCTCAAAATATATTTGACACAGAAAAAAGATTATCTCTCTCCTACTAAGATGCCATGTCACATTATTCATTTTTTTATTATTAAATTTTTTTTAATTTTTTTTTGGACAACCCATATATTATATTAATAAAAAAAATTACATAAGGAAGTATATATAAGCTCCTCCGATTCTTTAAGAAAATATGTGGCTTCCTCTGGTTCTTCAAGGAATAAATTAACGAATTTGCATAAGGAACTGTCTCCTAGGTCGCTATATACCTTTGATGTCAACCAAAGAAATTGCTACGAGCTAAAATTGAAGTTTTCTTTTGATTCTTTTATTTTTGAAGTGTAAATTGTGAAATAATTTGAATACTTACCATGATAATTGAGTAATTTTCTTAAAATTTAGGGGGTTTTGCTTGCTTATTTTTGAATCAGATATTTCTATTGTTTGACTCTACCTAAGCTTTGAACAAATATTTATAGTTTGTGTAAAAATATTTTTTTTTACTATGAACAAGAAACATTTAATTTTTTTATCGTGAACAAGCAACAAATGTTTAGAGTTTGTGGAAAAATTAATGTTCCTAATATCTATTTTATCTCTATATATCCAACTATATTTATTGTCTTCTTCATCAGTATCAAGGAACTAGTTTAATTTTTTTCTCGATAACAAGACTAAATTCTTATAAGGATATAACGGTAAATACTAGTCAATGAAATATAGGATAAAGATTTTCGCTGTAAAATTGAAGTAACTAGATTTTCATAGAGAATGGATTAATGCTCTCTTATAGATACATTAAATAAACTGGCATTTAAAGAATTATAAAACTATTATTAATAAACTAAAAATGTGACATGACATTCTAGTAGGAGAGAGATAATGTATTTTTTATGTCAAGTATATTTTGAGGAAAATAGACAAAGTTGAGTGACATTATAGTCCTAAAACAAACATAAGTGATATTCCTAAATAATTTCCCAAACATGGGTGACTATCAGGAAAAATACTCTGCTCTTTCCTCTCAGTTGTCAAATAATACATTTTTAAAAATAAAAATACATATGAAATCACCTATGTCCTTTTAAAGACCCTTTTCAAATTATGCATTTGGAAACAATGTTCATGGCTTACTTTTCAAAGTCCGAAATTAATGTATAGGCAAAACTCCAATAGAGAACTTTTAAAATATGACTTTTAGAAGAAAAAAATTGAGTCAATTTCCTGAATGGTCACTCATGTTTAGTGTATTGCCTTAAAATATCATTTATGTTTCATTTAGGATCAAAATATCACTCAACTATCACTATTTTCCTCTAAATATATTTAACACTTCAAAAGCCCCACTCTCTCCTAGTTGGCATGTCATGCCATTAAACTCTTTTTAATAATAGACTAATTTAATTCATTAAACTTATTTAACTAAAATAATGATCACAATATTTTTTTAAAAGATTTATTAGTTTATTAAGAATAAATTTCCATACTTGAGAATCTTTTATCATAATTAAACTTCTTCTTTTTTATGTTTTGAAGAATAAGTTTTTAAAACTTACTATAATATCATCAATTTTGAATACTTATAAACACATAAATTCAAAAAAATTATTGATATACAAATCACTGCTAACTCACATCAATTAATCATAAATTGTATAATGAATCAATAATATTAAAGGCCAATTAACTATTACAATAATATTAAATTTGTATTTTGAAATTAATGCTTACAATTGTTTTTTTCTAAAAAAAATAAAAAAGTGAAAAATATTATATTTTTTATCCAAAAAACAATACTAAATACCTCAAAAGTCTCCTTCTATTCTAGTTGATACGTCATGTCAATAAATTATTATTTTAAAAAATAATAGACCTATTTAATTCATAAAATGTATGTCTCTACAAAACAAGTATACAAATTACATGAGAATTTATGAAGATTATATAAAAAAAAAATTGAAAAAATCTAATTTCTTTATATATTTTTACCAAACAAAATTCAATAAGAAAACCTTTGTGTGCAATTATTACCTGGTAATTTTTAAAATTTCTAAATAAATTGTTTGAAAATTTTAAGCAATTTTTTTTCATAAAAATATTCAAATAAATTTGTAAGGTTGACAAAAAGGTGGGTATGAAAGAGAAAATTATTATTGAACTTTTTTAAAATTTAATTTAATTTTATTCTTTTATTCTATATTATATTATATTTTAACTTCTTATTCAATTAACTACCAATATATATTCTTTATGAAATACAAGTAATAATTAATTGAATTGCCTATTTAATGCAATAATATACATATATGAGATTAATATGCTAACAAATAAAGATCAAACTTTTTTTTTCTAATATAATTATTCACTTTCTATTTTATTTTTAAAAAAAATATTGTAAGTATATATGGATTTCAAAATCCAATTAATTTACCTTTATATATTATGATCTGTTATATAATATATGATTAATTGATGTAAATTGACATTCATAAGTGATTTATATATCAATTTTTTTTAATATATATGTTTATAATTATTCAAATTTGATGACATTATGGTAACTTTAAAAAAACTATTCTTCATCACATAAAAAAAATTAATTATGATAAAAGATTAAGTATGAAAAACTATTTTTAATAAACTAATATATCAATTTTAAAAATAATATGATCATTATTTCAATTAAATGGTTTAATGAATTAAATTAGTTTATTATTTAAAAAAAAAGACTTTAATGACGTGTCATGTCAACTAAGAGAGAGTGAGACTTTTGGAGTGTCAAATATATTTGGAGGAAAATAGTGATTGTTGAGTGATATTTTGGTCCTAAATGAAACATAAATGATATCTCGAGACAATTGCTTAAACTTGGATGATCATTTAGGTAATTGACTCAAAAAAATCTCAATAAAAATAGGTTCATATGAAAGTGCAAGCATGAACATCTCACGAATCTCAATGCATAAAATGTTGTAATTCATAATCAAGAAATTAAAATACGGAATAAGATCACAATTCGTATCTAGAATATCATGAAAACTTTAGGTAGAATAATGAATTGAACTCTTACTGACTGTAATTAGATGTAGGGCATGAGGACAAACATCCATTACTATGATTATTCTTACATGAAAAAACAAAGATCTTGATGAAACTTAAAGAATGCTTGAAAAATCTACCTTTCTTTTCTTGGATCCTTAATTACTCTAAGACGTTAATATGATCAATTAATATTGTTTAAAACCTTATTGAAGTGTAAAATGCTGGGCTTGAAAGGGTAAGAAAAGATTGAACTATCCTTCCTAAAAGTCCGTCGAAAATATTTCACGGGACCATCTACAGTTTGTGATTTGATCTATAGGCCGATGATCCCATCCATGGAATTCATATTGAAATTTTAAACTCAGAAGTTCATTCTAGGGGCTCAAACTACAACCCGTGAAAGTTTCTACAATTCATAGATGGGTTCGTAGGAAATAAACCCAGAATGAATAGTTTCAATCTTTCTACAGAGTGAACAGTAAGGGTCGTAGAGACAAAATGGTTTTTGGGGGTGTAAAAATTGATTTTGCAAAATCAGAGTTAAAAAAATGATATAAATAAGTCTTTTTTTAACATGACATAAATGAGTTAAAATTTTAATGAATGACATAAACGATTCTTTTTTAAAAGTTTGATGACATATTTAAGTTTTTTCATCAATATGTGCTTAAAATACTTATGATTGCAAAATAACATATTTTAAGTTGACCCAGACTTGTTAAGTCACAACGTTTCTAGAATGGTTGCAAACATAAATTATCATCGAAAAAAAAGAAAAAAAATTGATGCAAACATTTGGAAAAGATTAACTCTTTTTTTCCTTTGATCTTTTCCAATCAGAATGATATTTTAAAAGGTAATCTTTTCAGCCACATTTTAATGAAGTAGAAGTACCAAGACTTCTCCAACCACTTGAGCACCTTTTGACAAAAATCAATCCAACCACTTATTATTAGGATTTACCTAATATGACAAATTTATAGATAAAAAATAATTATTCCACTTCCACTCAATTTGTTTATGAATAAATCAATTGAAAAAATCAATAAGCATAATGTTAGCTAATAGACCCAATATGATTCAATTATAAATGATCAAAAAAAATTGTTAGAAATTTAAAAAGTTTATGATGTTTTTTTTTTAATTTTAAAGTAAATTGATTTTTTAAATTTTAATTAAAATATATTGAAGTTAAAAGGATAAAAATATTTTAAAAGGTAAAATAATATAGATAAAATATTATTCTGACTTAGTTTTCTAGGGAATTGGATTTTTGAAATCATAATGTACCTGTGGTTCTTAACTTTCATCATAATTTAGCAAGAAGTGCTCAAATAAAATTCTGGGCCTCATATACTTCAGCTGAAAGACCAAGGAAAAATTACATAATTGATACATTTTAATAAATAATTACTGATTTTAGCGATACTTTTCATTTATTACCATTTATAGCAACTTTTTTAATTTTTTTCCTTTTTTCTGTCTCACTCTTTCTTTCTTCTTTTCTATGTTTCGCTTCCTTTTTTTTCTTTCTTTCTTCTTTTCTATGTTTCGCTTCTTTTTTTTTCTTTCTTTCTCTTTCTGTGTCTCACTCCCTCTATTTTTTTTCCCTCCCTTTCTTTCTTTCATTCTTCCTACTTTCTTTCTGTTGTCCTTTCTTTCTTGTTTTTTTGTTGTTGCTTTGTCTCCTTTTACGATTGCTCTTTTTTCCTTTTTCCGTATAATAATTAATTATTCTAGACTCCATAAAACTTATATCAATAGTTAATTAGAGAAGTAATATAATTGTAACAAATAAAGAGGCATAAAAAACTGCAAAATGAATTAAATTTAAATTAAAAATATATTACAAACATATTAAAGTTGAATTATTAGAAGAGAACTAGTATAATCGTAACAAATGAAGAGACATAACTGCAAAATGAATTAAATTTAAATTAAAAATGTATTACAAACATATTAAAGTTGAATTATTAGAAGAGAACTAGTATTATCGTAACAAATGAAGAGACATAAGAAAATGCAAAACGAATTAAACTTGAATTAAAAATGTATTACAAATATATTAAAGTTGAATTATTAGAAGAGAATTAAAAATATGAATGCAGAATTGTAACGACCTGTTTAGTCGATTCGAGCAGTAAGATTATTTTGATAAAAACTGATTGGGTCGACGGACCACGCGACGGACCGTCATGGTCACGACGGCCCGTGATGGATTCCGTCGTCCCATACTTGTAAATTTTCTTCTGCTACTTTTCTCATTACCCTCGACGACAAGTAGGACTAACCGTCATAGGCACGACGAACCGTCGAGGGGCTTCGTTCCAAAACACTTAAACTCTGAAAATCTGGGTACTGAGATCGACTCTCTGAACTTCACGACGGAACTGCAGGACGGACCGTCGTAGGTACGACGGACCGTCACAAACCCTTTACAGAATTTGACTCTCTGAACTTTGTGACGGACCT
>NC_028639.1:60755384-60788574 GCF_001406875.1 Solanum pennellii
CAACTCTAGCCAGTCTTCAGCACGTCAGATTTCAGGGTGAGCTATTGTTCCTAGCTCGGGCTGGATTCTCTTATTCACGTCTTGATGTCTTTGAAGTTCGGACATGGACCATCTTTCTACTTATTTTAGTTCTTAAATACTCTTAGACTTAGTAATTTGAGGATAGATGTTCTTGATGTGATGACTTCCAGATTTTGGGGATGATAAGTATTGTATTTTTAGAAGTTTAGTTAATTGATTTCGTTAATGAGTTTTGGATCTTCCGCATTTTATTTACTATTCCAAATTTATATACTGGTAAACGTTGGGGTTTAGATTGTTGGTTCGCTCACCTAGTAAGATAATTGTGGGTGCCACTCGCGGCTCGTTTTGGGTCGTGACAAACTATGTAGAAAACAAAAGAACATTCTTTGATCTGCACGTAACCTGAATAAAACTTGTATCAATAATGAATTAAACAAGTAACCAATTATAACAAATCAATCAATTAATTGCAAAATGCATTAAATTTGTATTTTAAAAATGTATTACACAAATATTAAAGTCGAGGTAGAAGAGAAAATTAAGCATGAATAAAAAAATGTAACAAATGAAATATTAGACAATGATTTATAGAGTGAATTAAACCTGTACCAAAAATGAATTAAACAAGTATTCAATAGGAACAAATAAATAAAAATGCAAAATGAATTAAATTTGTATTAAAATTGTGTTACACTGTGTTAACTTTGAATAAGAAGAGAGAATTAAAAATGAATGAAAAACGTAGCTAATGACTGACAAGACAATGATCTGTAGAGTGAATTAAACTTGTATCAATAATGAATTAAACAAGTATCCAATAATAACAAATAAATAAATAAAATGTGAAATGAATTAAATTTACATTAAAATTGTATTACACAGTATTTAAAGTTGAATTAGAAAAGAGAATTAAGAATGAATGGAAAATGTAACTAATGAAAAGACATGACAATGACCTATAAACTGATAAGTTATATCAGTAATGAATTAAACAAGTATCCAATAGTAACAAATAAATCAAAAGATTTTCAAAATGAATTAAATTTGCATTAAAATTGTATCATCTAATTCAACTTTAATACATTTGCAAGACAATTTAATGTTATATTTAATTCATTTCAATCTAATATTTCTTCTACAATCAATTATAAACTTGACTAAACGCTCTTAAAATTAAGATATGAACTCCAAGCGACATTTTCAATTATTTGTAGAATTACCTATTTAAACTTATCACAAATTCGTAAAATGCAAATAATGAATTCAAAATTTGAAGCTTTATAATGACTATCAATGGTGAAATCTTACTTCTGTAATTTTAATGATTTGAAATTTCTACTTTAAAATGTGATTTTATACAATTTTACGATTTTTTTGTTCCTCTTTTCATCTTTTTTTTTTGTATAAAAATAGTGACATGCACATAATGAAATATGAAAAATTGATTTGTTAATTAAATAAAAATCAAAAGATGAAGAAGAATTTTTTAAAAAAAGAAAAGAAAAGAAAATAAGAATACGAAAATAATAATGATAGAGAGAGAAAGATAAGAAGAAGATCTTTAAAAGGAAAAGAAAAAGATTAAGAGGCAAAAGGACCGAGAAAGGAAGCGACAGTACCTTTTTTTTATTTCAAAAAAATGTTATATTTAGTTATAAAAATTATATTGACATAAATGGTAAATATTTTTTAAATATAGCATATTTATGTGATTTACCCAAAGATCAATATCTACCTCTACATACTTCTTTATACAAAAAAAATAACTAGTAATTAATTTTTTATGGATCTTAATTAATGGTACTACCTCTGTTCCTCCTAATTACCTGTTTTTTTTAATTATTATTTTAATTATTCTTAATTACTTATTTATTTAGACCGATTAAGAAAGCATAAATTTTTAATACCTATTATATTCTCAAGATAGAATTTTTTTAAAATCTTAAATTTTTAATTCATTCACTTCGTAATTAATAGGAATAAAATGAAAAACTCAGTATGTCAATAATTAAATGTGTTAATTTAAAAGTGGACAAATAATTAAGGACAAATAAAGTATATTTTATTGGAGTCATTCTAAAAAGTTTACTTTCATAGGATTATATTAACCTTTTCAATTTCAATAATAATTGTAGTACAACTGATTAAGGGAAAGCATTTCTATACATATAGAAGGAGCTTTTCCCCATATTTATTGGTTATCCCGATATTTACTTATAGTTTGATATACTTTTAAGGGAAAAGGGTCTGATATACCCCTCAACTTTGTCATTTGGAGCTGATATACCCCTCGTTATAAAGTGGCTCATATATGCCCTTACCGTTATACAAACGGCTCACATATATCCCTGCCGTTACAAAATGGCTCATATATACCCTTCATTTAACGGAAGTTAAAAAATTAGTTTTAAATTTATACTTATTACTTGTAATTTTTAAAAAAAAAATTATTTAGGGGTATATATGATTCTTCTATCAAAGTTCAAGGTATATTTTAATTTTTTTCATGTATAAATTATTTTCTGACTTTTTTTATTATAATTATTTGAGTTTCTTATTCTTATTTTGTTTTTTTCTTTCATTCCTTAGTTTAAAGAAAAAAAATTTAAACTATTTTTTTGTGTGTATTGTAATTTAATTTCGTATTCGAAGAAAAAATTTGGTCATCTACAATAAGTTTTACAAGAATAATAGTGAAACATAAATAAATTTTATTATCAAAATAATAATTATAAATTAGTCATTGAAACAAAAAAGGTCAAAAAAATATGTTTGACGAGGATTAAATTTACTCATATGGGATTATATTTTTTAGAAAAAAATAATAAAAATTTTGATTAAAATTATTTTTTTTTCATTTCCGTTAGAGGAAAAGGGTATATGTGAGCCATTTGTTTACAAGTAGGGGTATATATGAGCCACTTTCATAACAAGGGGTATATCAGCTCTAAATGACAAAGTTGAGGGGTATATCAGACCCTTTTCCCTACTTTTAATTTTGTTATTTAGAATGAGACACCTATGCACTTTAAGGGAAAGCATTTCTATACATATAGAAGGAACTTTTCCTCATATTTATTGGTTATTCGATATTTACTCATAGTTTGATATACTTCTAATTCGTTATTTAGAATTAGAGCCGTCAATATGGCTAGGCCCGTTGGGCCGGTTTGGCCTAATCCGGGATTTAATAGGGCTGAGCTAAGATTTTTGGAGCCCATTTAAGAAAAGGATTTTTTAGCCCGGCCTGAATAAGCCTGCTTATTTGGGGGGCTTGAGAAATATTGGTAGGGCCGGCCCGTGGGCCAATAAAAATTAATTTAAAAATATAATATAATATTAAAATTTAAAAATAAAGAGAGTCCAAAATCAAAATAATTAGATTAATATTTCTATTTAGATATTTATACTTTTAGTTGAAAAAAAAAACTTAATAAATATTAAGGAAAATGCACAAGTACCCCCTAGACTATGACCAAAATTCCAGAGACACACCTTAACTAAACTAAGGTCCTACTAGCCCTGAACTTTTTTTTTTGTAATTTTATACACCTTTTGTCTTATGTGGCACTCTATGTGACTCCATGCAATTGAGGCGCGTCAGAGATATTTGGATGCCACGTAAGCCAAAGAGGTACACAAAATTACAAAAAAAAATAAGTTCATGAGGGTAATACGACCTTAGTAAGGTGTGTCTTTGGGATTTCGGTCATAGTCTAGGGGGTACTTGTGCATTTTTCCCTAAATATTATAAAGATAATTTTATTTGTGAATTTGATTAACAAGTAGTGACAAGGTCTCATTTGTTTCCATTAAGATTAAGACGTTTGAATTTGAATACACATTTAAATATTAAGATGTGCATTAAGATCTAGATGTGTAAATCTGAATAAACATCTGAATATTAAAATATTGTCTCTGAATCTGAACACTAAATTATTGGGACAGTTTGTTTTCAATATATGAATGCACATATGAAATTAAATGTTATATCAATAAAATATTATAAAAAACTTGTTAGTAAAATAGTTTTTTTCATATAAAATAATATTTTGAATATTTTTATCGTAACAAGGTAATATGATTTATCTTATAAGAACTCAACATCAAGTTACATCATTAATATGACTATTTTTTGCACTCAAATACTTTGAGAATCTAATATAATGCAATTTCAAATAGTTTATATAGAGTAGTATAAATATAGTTTAGGAAAATATTTTATTTTATTATAGAAATTTTTTATTGTTATCGATCAAATAACTAATACTTTCTTATTTTTTAAAACCGTGCTAAATATTATATCATGGGAGTGCTTATCAATTCAAATATATTGATCAATTTAGAAAGTAAAAGATGTATATTAAGTTAATATGCATAAAGGAAATTATAATGGCAAGCATGTAATTAATATTAATTAAATAAGAAAATAATTTTTATGAGTTGTCGTGATTTAGTTGAATTAAGATAGGAGTCTTATTTTTTAGTCTGAATAGTGTTAAGGGTGTGTTACAGATCTAATTCATTCAGATATATCCAGACCCATTATGAGGCTTTTAAGAAAATAAAACAAACGAACTTAATGAATTGAATCTGAATAATTAAGATCCAGTTCTTAAAAACAAACACACTTAATGAGGCAAATCTGAATGATTAAGATTCAAACCCCATTAAGTGCAAACAAATGAGGCCTAACATAATGTAATATTGTTTTGTCGATATTTATGATAATGTTTCTAAATTATAATTTATAATTTAATTTAATAATTATAAAAAAATATAATTTTTTTAAAAGTGGGCTGGCCCGGCAAGCCTGTAGCCCACGTACTTGTGGGCTGGGCCGACCATTTTCTGGCCCACACAAAAAATGGGCTAGCCTGGCCTGGCCCGTAAAATGTCAAAACCTGTATGGGTTAGCCTGGATGGGGTGGGCTAGCCCATATTGACAGCTCTATTTAGAATTGATATATTCATAATGCCCTTATCAATCACTCACATATATCATTACTGTTAAAAAAGAAGTTTACATACACTCTTTAAGGAAGTGGAAAAAATAGTGTCGGACTTATTTTTTGACTTTTAGTTTTAAAAAGAATTATATATATATAATCCTTCTAGCAAAGTTCAAGGTATATTTTGTTTTAATTTTCATATAGAAATTATTTTTTGACTTCTTTGATTATCATTTTTATATTATTTTTTTGACTTCTCTAATTATCATTCTTTGAGTTTCTTCTTCTTCTTCTTCTTCTTCTTCTTCTTCTTATTATTATTATTATTATTATTATTATTATTATTATTATTATTATTTCATTATCTAGTGTAAAAATTATGACTAATTTTTTGGAGCTAAATTTCAAATTCAGTTTTTGTATTTGTAAAAATAAATAAATTAGGGCATATATAGAAAATTTTACAGGAAAATTAGTGAAACATGAATAAAATTTGACAATCGATATAATGAATTTAAATTAGTCGTTAAAACAAAAAAATAAAAAATAATACATGTGAGAAGGATCAAATATATCTTATGTGAACTTTTTTAAAATATAATAATTTAAAAACATAAATTAAAATTGATTTTTTTTAATAAAAATAACACTCCACACACATTTAAGATGATAAATATCAAGTTATAAACATACTTTTTGATAATAAACTACTTATAGCATATTATTATCAAGTTATAGCATATCAAGAAAAAATATATTATTCTCATTAATTATTTAAATAATAATTAATTTATTTAAATAATTACATTTATTATTCAGTTACCTTTTTTAAATCAATCTATTTAATTAAATTAATTTTTTAAGTTACCTTTTTTAAACCAAATTATTTGATTACATTATTTTTTTTAAGTTACCTTTTTTAAACAAAACTCTTTAACTATTATTAAATAAATTAAACATTATATAGTTACCTTTTTTTAAAAAATTACAAAATAATAGGAATTTTATCATTCCATAATAACTACCCACCACTATCTAAACCAATACCAGTTTTTTTTAAAAACCGTCACACGCTATATTTAAAAAAATAAAGATTCATCTTCCCCAAATATTTTGTTCTTCCCCAAATTCTCACCAAATCTTCTTTATTTCGCACGCCTAACATTAATCTTCACCAACATTAGCTAGTTTTGCTAAAAAATCTACAACATTAACATTCTTCTTCACCAAAATCTACTGTTTTGGTCAATAATCTTCCAACTTTGCACTCAAAAATCTGTATAATGTCGAAGAGAGGCAATGAAACCCCGCGTAAAAGTAGAAGGTTGAACGATGAAGCAAGATCTGAGGAATTTCATGCTCCATCTTTCAACATTTTGTCTCAAACACAAACTCAATCTTCATCTGCAAAAGAAAACTCTAGAACAGAAAAATCAAAAATGAAAAAAAAATAAAAATAAAGAGCCAAAGGAAATCGAGAAGAAGAGAAAAGGGAAAGAAAAGCAAAGCGTAGGTGAATCTGTGAAGAAGGGTGAACCTCGAACTCATAAAGGACAAGTTATGGACACCACCAATTATCCTACTCCAAAATTCCGTAACAGAAAGTAGAAATTTTCATCGCACACTGTACATTTTTTTGAATGACATGTTTTTTAACTTATGAACTATTTATGTAATTTTTTAAGTTTTTATTATGAATACTGATGGTTTTATATAAATTATCAATCAATATTACTAATTATTAAATCTGTCTCACTTTGTATAAATTTTGAACGCAACAAGAAAATATAGGAACACTGTATGAATCATGTATGAACATTATATGAATTATGAATGTCATATTATAATTTGATATATAGAACATAGACAAATGTTATGTATATACTATTTTTTTAAAATTTATATAAATGACAGTCTGCTTCACTATATATTTATAATTTTTAAATGTGTATGATATTTGTATAAATTGCACTTTTAAATATGTAATGTTAAATTTTTATATGCATAATGTATGAAAAATATATGAAATGGTATTGACATATGATTCAATATGACAATATGAATAAATATATAATTATACCTTAATAAATGTGTATGACTTTTGCATAAATTACTTATTCAATACGCATTAAATTTTTGTTGTATGAATTCTGTATGATAACTGTGTACTTTCAAATACAAAACAGAAACAAATGTTACTTATATTACTGGTATGAATACTGTATGAAAAATGTATGAATTATATCATATTATACTTTGATATGTAGAACATAAACATACATTATTTTATATGCAAATATTGCTTGTATAAATGTATAAATTTTGTATATAGTCCTCATTCAATATGCAATAACTGTATGCATACTGTATGAATATTATATGACTTATTAATGGTAACAAATGTTAACATATGAACAGTTGTATATACAATGTATGAACATTGTATGAAAAATAATATGATTCAATAAAAAAAATAAAACATGTGATTTGACAATTTAAATACTCAAAAACACAGATGTAACAGTAGGAAATCATTGTTTTTGTACATGATAATTTGAACATGTTTTCCTATTGTGTCCAACTTGATGGCATCTACTGCATGTGCTTTTTGTCCTCTTGAATTTCACATCAGCGAACCCCTTCCAGCGTTCAAATTTGGGTCTTCCCGCTGAACTTTTTTGACCGGGTCACATCATTTTAGACACGATTCATACACACTTTCTATATATTTCACTGATATATACAAAAAAAAATCCAATTTCATACACAATTAATCCACTGTTTATACACAATTCATATATATGTAACATATCACTTATAAAAAATCAATTCATACAAAAATACTATATAATTCACTTATACATACAATCAAAAAAAGCACTCTCATACACAATTTATACAATTTATTAAAGATTTAATACACAATTAATTCAAACTTTATACAAAATTCATATATATATATAACAAATCAAACACTGATATATATAATCAAAAAATGGGCTTTCATACATATTTCATACAATATATTCATACATTACATACATAAATAATACAGTTTTCATATTTCATCAATATACAAAATTTTATCACTTGACAATTTAAATATAATATGGAGTGGCTTTTACCAAAAATTCACATTTCATATAACTTTCAAAAAATGTTAATACAAATTGTCAGACTTTGTTCATATTTTTTTTCACAATAAAACTGCACAATGATTCAAAATCTGTAAATTTTTGTATTTTCTACATAAATCAATTATCACACCAATCTTCATTTTAATTACAAATCAAAAGAAAATTACTATTACTTAATATTTTTCATGGTATCATATACACATCGTAATTGTATCACAAAAAATACATCATATCAGCATCTGCAATATAACAGAAATAAAAAAGAAACATTCAATACATGACAAAAAAAAACAAATATAATTACAACCAACAATTTATACTTAAAACATAACAAATCATAATTAAAAACTAACCTGATGAATTCCACTTGCCACAATGTTTAATTAATATTGACACAATGTTCTCTATCAAATCAAATCTAATCGTTTTCAACGTCAAATATTAAGAATTTTTTTATAAAAAAAAAACAAAAAAATATAACAATATTCAAATATCAAAATAATACTCAATTCTGAAAAAAACAAACAATGCACGTTTAAGGAAAGAAAATAACAGATTAGAGTATTTTAAGGATTTAAATCATAACTTATTATCTTTAAAACTAAATGGAGACTTTTATGGTATATCTAATCTGTAAAAAATTTCAAATCCCTTAAAATATGCTAATTAGTTATCAATGATTAATTTTAACTAATTTCACGCATCACACTATCTAACATTAATTTATCCGTTTTTTCTTATTTTACTATCTATTTTTAATGATTTAAAATTAACATTATTTTCTTTTTAAAAAAATGCTATAACTTGATATATTAAATGTTATACAATGCAAATTAAACTCTTATGCCATAACTTGAGAATATGACTATATAAAATGCTATATACCTAATTTACACTTTTTTTTACTTTTATTTGAGGAAAAAAGGTGTGTGAGAGTTTGTATAACCTTAGGGATATATATGAGTCACTTTCATAATGAGTTGCTCTAAATAATAAAGTTGAAAGTATATTAAACCCTTTTTTCCTTCTTTCAAAATATTAATATTTATCTTAAAAGAAATTTTCTTGTTGAGGCAAACATAACGCTGTCATAAATATATGATGAATGATTAAGTTCAACACTCCATCCGGATAAATCAAAATTATGATATAAATGATTGGAATTATTATTAAATTCATGGTCATATTAATCCAAACAAATATAATAGATTAATATACGAGTTAAAATATAATTAGTGTTTTTAGCTATAATTTGTCTGATTACATAGTGTATCTATAGTTTTAGTCAGTGTTTTAAAAGGTGGGGGCGTGATTCAAGGTGTTTATACCGTACAAAACGAGGCGTATTAGTGACGGAAGTCTCATGGATCTACGGGGCATAGTGTCATGTATATTCAATTTTATAGTTTAATTACTAATAAAATAAGCAAAAATAAACTTTTACATGATTGATGATTTTTATTTGAGATGAGTATTAATAATCAAAAAAGAAGAAAACAAAGTATTATAATTACTATTTGAGAAATATCAATTATCATTACACCAATAATAAAAATATGATTTAAAGTAATAAAAAAAAGTTCGAAAAAATAAATTAAAAACGTCCGGGCGTACATTTTTACGCCTAGGACTTACATTTTTATGAGTGGGGCTTACGCCTCAAATTTTAGGACTTATTCCTTATGAATCTACGTCTTCAATTTACACCCAAAGCATTTTTATACGCTTCGCTCCTAGGCTCACCCTAAAAACATTTTTGGAAGCACACTGATTTCAGTAGCTATGGTATATTTTGCTTGAAATTTATGTGCATATATATATTTTATACAAATTGGAACTCTAAACTTAATCAATGGGGCCACAATTATGTTATTAAAAAGAAAAACATCTCACAAATCATGATTATTGTTTCTTATTAGAATTTATCACCAAATATGACTTTTACCAAAAAAAGAAAGATGAATATAACTTCCTAAATAACATATTAAAAGTAAATGTAACAAATGGTGAAATTATACAAATAAAATAGTTGGAACGTATACATGTTGATAATATACAAATACTAAAAGCAATTGTATTAATTGTTGAAAATATACAAATATGGACTAAAAAGTAAGAAACCTCAATAACATTGTTATGCTAAATCCATAAAATTGTATACTAACATAATATGAAATGCATTGATAGAAAAACAACTCACAAGAAATATACAAAAATAAATTATACAAAATACAATAATAATGCTTAAAAGTATACGAATAATAGTTGGAATGTATACTTGCTAATAATATACAAATACAAAAGAAGTGATTGTGTATAATTTTTAAAAGGAGAAAAGACAAATATAACACTAGACTATCGTAAATGGTATGCAGATACTCTTCGTCATACTTTTGGACATTGGTGCTCTTGCTGTTCAAAAATTAGAGCACATATACCCTTTATACTAATGGACATACACGTATCATAATCTTATTCACCGATCTGACATTTATTAAATATCAGATCAGCGAATAAGATTGTGTCACGTGTCCCTATTAGTCTTCCGTTAGAGTAAGACATATATGCTTTAGTTTTTGCACTACAGGGGTACCAATTTCCTAAAAGTATGACGGAGGGTATATGCGTACCATTTACGATAGTTTGGGGGTATATTTATCCTTTTTTCCTTTTTAGAGATATACAGATAAAGTCTAAAAAGTATAAAAAACTGCAATAAATATTGATACGCTAAAGTTATAAAATAGCATACACATAATAACAAAAATGTACAAAGTAAATTGTAAAAACTACCTCAATTTCTTCACCATGATGTTGTACCATTGACCCAGATTCATCATCTTCTTGTACATATGTTTGTAGCCCGTGTTCATTCAGTGTTGAGGTTTTGAAGGAGCCAAATCGTCAAAAGATGGTGTTATGGTTGTTCGTCGAAGATCTAGTCTACCGGAGATGCTTCATCTGTGTTTATGCGATTAAAGCTAGTTGGTTCATAATGAATTTCACTAGAAAAGGGAAGCTTGGTGGTTAATAGTGACGAGGGAGAGGAACAAAGGCGGTAAGGATGGAAGTTTGTGGTGGTGGTGGTTTGGTTTGTTGTAGTGACTGGTGGTTTGTGGGTTGGTGGATTGATGGGTGTGAAGGGAGAAGAACAACAACTAGGTTGGATGGTGGTGGATGATTCAGAGAGGGAAACACAATTTTTTGGAATTTGAAATCTGATTGTGGTTGAGTGAATTAAGAAGAAAATCAACAAATTTGGACAACTTTGGTTGCAACCTTTGGCTATATTTTAGAGAAACCTAAATGTTTTTATTAAGTTTAGGCTAATCTCAGATCATCAATAGTAAACAGTAGAACAAACCTTAACAAGAAGGCTAGGCATCCTCCAGTGCCAAAAATACAAAAGTAATGCAAAAGAGATGTTTGTTGGGTGGCAGCATTAGCACATAGTGATGTATTATAAAGTCATACAAGCCTAGACCAAAACTGAACAATATCAGTTGTGGCTACAAAGTTATCAGCAATGATAAAAACTGATTGGTAGCATTAAATTAACAACACCTGACTGCTAATGTATACAATGTTTGAGCTTTAATCAGATCATCGTCAATGAACAAATGCAACCAATATTGCATTGTTCTAATAAATACCAAGTAAAAGTTGCTAACAAAGAAATATATATCTTGGAACCCTTATAACTACTTACCCAAACAGAAAAAAAAGAAGAAGAAATTACAGATCAGCAAAGACATGATAAGTTTGAGTCTGTACAACGGTTAGCTTCAAGGCAGCTACAAATGCAGCGACTGACACGCAACCAAAGACAACAACATTTAGCCAATGCCAACTCTTCTGTAAGCTAGATAACTTGTCTTTCTTAGCTATAATGTACATGTGGTTTGGGAGTATGAATGTGAGCGGAATCGTGCTGATAGCACCAGTAAGGCTCATGAAGTTACCTAGGAAAGGTAGCAAAGCTGAGAGGAAAGTTGTCATGACAAGGTAACCACCTCTGACAACCAGTCTGAATAGAATATTTCGTGGAGCCAAGGCACTTCCTTTCACTCCATATTTAGTATCCAGGTACTCATATGTTGGACTTGCAAATATCTACAAGCAGCAGCAAAGAAACAACGATTAGATCACAATAATCAGCTGAGTAAACTGTTGGGCCTCTTTTTCAGTAAAATGAAAAATAGTCACAAGGTGATTATTACATGCAAGGTAATGATAGCTTGGAAAAAAGCAGATAAGTGAGCCACTCCTAACACCCAAGCTGGACCATGAACATTGTTGAGCAAATAGGACGAAACAACAGATCCGTAAGCCCAATACCCAATGTAAGTAACAGCATGCATAGGCACAACTCCCACCGTGAACTGAAAGTTAAGCGCTTTCACCATGTTTCCAACGACAGGTTGTCTGATTGTAGCCTGTTGCAACACAAATTCAAGAAAATTGTATCAAAACACAGGTTGAAATTTCAGATTACTTACTGAGTATAGGCAACTGATACACTGATCATATAACATGACTTGAAGGACGACTTCAAATTTATAACAAAGGATGGAAGTCATCAGAAAAGTTGGTGGACGTATTTGCAAACCTGTATCTCTGGAATCATTCCAGTGTTAAATGCGAAGAAAAGGTTTCCAGTCGCACCAATAATTGCCCAAATTTTATTTTCTCCTGATCCTGGAATGTGATAGTCCCTAGGAGGAGCCTTTACACCTGCAATATGGAAATTAGACAATTCAGTTAACTTAGTGCTATGAGACGAGCAAAGACAATACTAAAGTAATTGCTTTAAAGTATTTCTCAAGGACCACCCAAGGACAGGCTAATGAAAGAACTGTAGGCATCCTTGTCACTCAATAATATCAAACAGAAGGACCTTCTTGAAATTAAAGCTGTCTCCATACCCCAAAGGCATGCATGTGATTGATATTATGGACAATTCATTATCAAGTACAAGTTCACACCAGAATTGTACAGTTGACACAGTCCTAATGCTATAATAAGTACAAATAAACGAAGATAATCAAAAGATTAAAAGTCATCAAGACCATGACAAAATTTTGGAAAACAATAAAAAGTTCAGAAGGTATACGTGAGAAGCATAGAGGACGGAAAAGTTAAAATTCTTCCCCTTGACTGGTCTCTCAGTAGAAGGTGAGAGAATGTGAAAGATATTTTTCCATTTGAAAGATCCCGGTCTAAAACTAAAAGGGGATCTCTCATATAACAGAATTTTGCTTCTCCTTGATTATAATTAAATTTCTTCATGTTTTTGTATCTCCCTCTAAGAGATGGTTTTGGGGCCAAAAGTAAGATTTCCTACAACCTTATTCTCCTCTTTGAAATGATCTTTGAAAATTTAACATTCCTTAACTCTGAACACCGAGAATTTTTTTATATAAGAGCATGGTTCTTGTGCATCAAGGTATACACCAATTTTACATCAACTGCATATCAGGTTTTTAGACAAGATAAGCTCCTCCATGTGTAGATACCTACAGGTGAATATCACAGGTTTGCAGACAAGATAAACCCATCCATGTGTAGATACCTACATGTGAACTATTCTCCTCATATGATGATTAAATTGCAGGGAATATGATATTTATACTACAGTCAGCAAGTATACTAGCAGCCTTAGACAACATAGAACAGTACAGACAAATATAAACATTGTTGATAAGCAAGAATAAAATCCACACAACCCGAAAGCTTAGACTCAAAACTTTTGAGGGGCTGCTGGTGAGTAGGAGAGCAAAGTTCATATCGCCTTCATGATAGCTCAACCGACTGTTCCTTGTGATTTTTAAACAATTCCTAGAAATGAATGACAGAAAAGGCAAAAATGCCATGTTGCACTGATAAAATCTAGCTGGCTTCCCATATATAATTTGACAAACTGGTGATGACATTCGGATGCATCTCGAAATTTCTTATGCAGCAAATGCTGTCAGCAAAGAATAATTATCTGATTATGAATTAATTTAACAAAATTGATTTCCTTAAACATGCATTAGTTTTTTATAAGAAGTTTGCTTTCATAATGTAGAGAAAAATGTAACTACATGATGAGCACCGAAAGCCTGCAAGTCTTTTTAATAAGCAACTTGACAAATGGCGATATCCAGTAAATATCCTGACAATAGGCACGGGCTTTTGAACTTATAAAACTGTTTCAACATTGATATCATGATTTTGTGGTCTGATTATATCATCAAATTTCATCCTCAATGAATGTGCAGTCTAATTAGTCACATAGTATTCAATTTTGTCATATGTTCAATAGTTTTACGGAAGCAGCCTATAACACAATTTTCTGATATCGTATGCAATTCTACTGTTAATTCATGTTATTACATGCTCTACTTAATTAGTAATGTGAAATATAACTGTTGGCACATGCACACAGTGCTCTGATGGCTAGTAAAACACTAAAGGAAGTAGCAGACATACCATCTTGAACGGACAACACAAATGCTATGGCGAGATACAGTATCATGAATAGTGTTGAAAACCCGAGCCAAACTCTCAGTGCTGATAAATGAGGTGTTGCAATGGCAAAGAGGATGCAAGCAACTCCAGCTATAGCTATAAAGTGTGGCAGCTTTAACATATGGTCATCCCTAAAGAGCATACAGAAAGCCTGCAATTAACTCAAAGAAAACGGTGCATCAGAATAATTTTACAATTATATTCCACTTAGAAGCCTAAGAGATCATTTCCACCCAAGATTTACTGAACTCAATATTTGCACGGTGCAATAAAGCTATAGAACTCCAACACAAAAAAAATCATTCAATCATATCTATACTTTGCAATGCCTTGCCATCTTTCTCTTCTCCTCTTTATCTGGTATAAGGATTTCCAGGTCACCATATCTAAGTATGCGAAGAAAAAAAAACCAAAGTTTGCACGAGGGAAGATATGTCTAACCTTTAGGGCTGAACCACTCATGATGACATATCCAATATTTATCAAGAAGAGATTTGCATATTGTAGTGCCCATATAAGCAAATAAGCTGTCCGACCTGCAGCAATAAAATAAGCCCAATTTAGATTAAAAGTGACAAAACAATCAAGCAATAAAACAAGTGTAGCTGTATTTTCATCATTGTTCATACCATACAAAAACCCGGCAAGGTCTCTATATCTGATATGCCTCTTGCCCCCAACTTCATGGAGCTTAGCCATAAGAGTACTTGCATACAAAGACATAATTGTGGACATAACCAAACCAACAACACCACCTATCCAACCTAGAGGAACCATGATTGTGCCAGAATATCCTAGTGCATACGCGCTGTTGACACCCATGCTCAGAACAACTCCCACCTGAAACCATGAATCTACATCCCGCAAAACAAATAAATTAACAAAAGAGCCAAACACCAGTACAAGGAAATTACAATTAAAGAAACAGAAAACACCAAATTCTAGATGAGACAACCTATTTTTGGAGCTTTTCAAAAAAGACAAACAAGAAAATGACTTCTTTCTCATCATCATCAATGAAACCCAAAAAAAAAAAACCAACTTAAACTCTTGATTCAAAGTTTGTAACATGAAAGTGGGCATTTGGCATAAAAAATTATACATGTAAATAGGGCAAAAAATAGTTAATTTCTTCTTGCACATATATAAATTGTTGAATCCCTTTTACAAAGGACTTGTGTTCTTGTTTTGTTTTATTTTTTTAAAGAAGATAGATAAGAATAGGTTGAGTGTCAAATAGGTGTTGGGTTCATGAATGGAAAGTGGGAAAAACAAACCTTTGCTAACTTGATGGGCGGTTTCAGGAATGATAACAGAGGCCTCTTCGTCATTTTTGTCCTTATGAGAAGGGGTATTATAGCGGTTATTTTCCATTGCAAACTGTTGTTGTTTTTGTTGAAGAAGCAAAACTCCTTCTTCCTCTGCACTTTCCAAAGCCAGCCCTATTGGAATTGGAGTCTTCACACCAATACGCAAAAAAGATGCGTATATGGGGTGAGAAGATGAAGAAAAAAGAGGTAACGGGTGGAGATTAACTTTTATACAACACCAACGAATGAATCAGTGGCCGCAGCTCTTTGCTGCCATGAAATCAGCACAGCTATTGATTCTGAATTTCTGATACACCATTCAAATATGGGGGCTGCGCTCTCTGGCATTAAATAAGACGTCTCTTTGGTTCAGTCAACCATAACCCTTACCGCTATTTGGACAATGTAATACTATATCACCATAGCATTTGGATATGTGATTTTATGCTAATTTCATATCATAGATGTGATATGATATTCTTCAAAAATTATGATACAAAAGAAATATTATATCATGATTTGAGTTATTTTAATATAAAATTGATCTACGAATTTATATTTTGTTAAAACAACTCTACATTTATATCTACTAATAATTTATTTCACATATAAATAAAATTTATAATCACATCATTACTTTTAAAAATTTATTATTATCACCGACATAAAATTTATTATTCTCACTAACATATAGTCACATTAACTCACACTCAGGAGCAGCTCAAGTATATTAGTGGTCTGAAACAAAAATCAAATGAGCCTTAAACTTGAATCGTTAATAACTTTTATATAATTTATTTCTTCTAGTTTTCAATTGATATATAACCATTCTTATTTTAAATTATTTTTAATGAGATATAGTACTCTAAATATGTCAAATTTCTTCTAATAATTCCTTCATTTTTCATGAAAATTTTACTTCTTCTACAAATAGTATTCAATATTTATTAAAAAATAATAAGTTAACGTCTATTATTATTAAAAACGAGGCCCCTTAAATTTGAGGGCCTAAGACACATGTCTTTTTTTTAATACTGTCGAGTCACCTCTGCTCACACTTCACGATTGTTGAGTAATAAAATCTTGAAGAGCCCGTGAAAGGTGTTTCATTTTTACTCACATATATTGATGAAACAATTACTTAATTTGAGAACAAATAACTTTGTAATAATTTATTATACGATTTTATGAATTTTTGTTTATTTGATAATATCGAATAAATAATATGGATTATTTTAATAGTTTTAAAACTTATGGAATTTTTATGTTTATGAGAAAATATACAACAATAGATTTCATATCACATGTCCAAACAAAACTTCAATTTCATCTCATGATTCCATATCGTGATACAATATTATGATTCCATATCATGATATCATATCGCATGACCAAAGGGGCCCTTACTCCTTCTATTTCCAATTACGTGATTTATTATTTTTTTGAGAAAAAGATCTAATATACCCCTCAACTTTGTCGTATAGAGCTGATATACCCTTGTTATGAAAGTGACTCATATATACCCCTTCTTATAAACAAATGGCTCACATACACCTTTGTCCTCTAACGGAAATGAAAAAAAATATTAATTTTAATTTGATTTTTTATTATTTTTTCTAAAAAATATAATTCCATATGATATGAGTAAATTTAATCCTCGCCAAACATACTTTTTAATTTTTTTTTGTTACAATGACTAATTTAGAATTATTATTTTGATAATGAAATTTATTTGTGTTTCATTAATATTCTTGTATAACTTATTGTAGATGACCAAATTTTTTTCTTCGAATACAAAAAAAATTTACAATATAGACAAAAAAATAGTTTAAATTTTTTCTTTAAACTAAGGAATGAAAGAAAAAAAAAATGGGAAACTCAAATAATTATAATAAAAGAAGTCAAAAGATAATTTATGTATGAAAAACTAAAATATACCTTGAACTTTCATAGAAGAATCATATATACCTCTAAATAATTTTTAAAAAAAATTAAAAGTAAAAAATATAAATTTTAAACAAATTTTTTAAACTTCCGTTAAATTAAGAGTATATGTGAGCTCATTTTGTAACGGCAGGGTATATGTGAGTCGTTTGTATAACGGTAAGGGCATATATGAGCCACTTTCATAACGAGGGGGTATATCAACTCCAAATGACAAAGTTGAGGAATATATCAGACTCTTTTCCCTTATTTTTTAATCGACTCAATAACAAGAATTTAATTATAAAATATATTATTTTATTCTTAATAAAATAAATAATCATATAAATATAATGTATATTTTAAATTATAAATTTTATATATTGTTATTATTTTTCTTCAAATTCATATCAAATTAAACTACGCAATAACACAGAAACAGTAATTCATGCCTATACATAAAAATATCATATTCCCTTGGAGTTGGAAAGGAAAAAGAAGTAATATACAGTAAGATAATTCCACAATGCAACTTTTTCATTATATTTCAACATTATCAAAATGAGTACGGAAGCAACAGGTCGGAGACTATTTAAAAAGAAACATTTTTTTTGGTTTTAATATATCTTTGTTTGGTGGCTGAATTTTTGTAAAATTGTAGCCTACATAATTATTCGCATAATTTTAAAATATTTAATTAATTTAATCTATGAAATTTTGGAAATTTAAGTTAAACTTTTTCAAAAAGCCTAACACGAAAAATAAAAGTAACGGAGGAAATATTAACACTCTTTTACTACTTTTAATATTTGCAATAATAAATAAATTTAACGAAATCATTTCTTATTTTGGTGAAAACATTTTTTCCTGCAGAAATAATCATTCAAAATTAAAAATAAAAATAAAAACATATCATTATTTTCTTATTATGGTGAACACTTGTTTCTGTGTGTTTGGCAGAGGAAAACATTTTCTCAAAGAAAACTAAATGAGGAAAATTAATTTTCCTAATGAAAATGAGGAAATTTAATTTTCCTAATGAAAATATGAAAAACAATTGCATAAATAACATTTCAAAGTTATTGTCTCTTTACCATCCCCTAACCTCCCCTCTCTATCTGTCTTAATAACATTTTGCTAGACAACATATGAATGCTTTTAAATAAAATTTGTTACTTTCCAAACACAAAAAATAAATAAAACGCTCACTTATTTTCAAAAATAAAAACTATTTTCCGCAAATATCATTTTCCTTTCCTATTAAACAAGAAGAAGATATGGCAAAAATTGGCAACTGAAAAAGAGACATGTTTGTCAATGGTTTCAAACTCTTTTGCCGTCATAATAAATACTCCTTCCATTGTAAAATAAATAAATTGTTGAGGCAAAGCACATTTATCACCCAAAAAAAAATAATAATAAGACTCAATTGAATATTTTTTTTTTATTTTTAATTATTCGTAAATTTTTCTTAAAAATATAAATAATTCAAAATAAAATAATATATATGAACAATTAACTTTTTTAAAATTATCAACTAGTATAGAAAAATATAAATATAAATGAGGCATAAAAATAAAAAAAATTTAATAATTTTTTGAAACTTTAAATAATTAATTTACTTTAAACTATAAAAAAGAATTCAAACACTATTTATTTTTAAGCGATATTATTTGTTTGTTAGGTATTTGGTTAATAGTGTGAAGTGGATAAAACCTACCGTCAGAGGTATTATTATTAAGTATTTGACCAAAATGATCACAAAACAAAAATGTAGAGAAGAAAAACTAATTTAACTATCACTCATACGTTGCAACGTGTATTATTATTTCATCATTATTGTTATTAGTATTTATTATTATTATAATCATGTAATTATATATTATAGTCATAGGTCATGGACTAATTCAGCCTATCATTGTGATTTTTTTTTTTATATATAATAAAATATTGTTATTTTGTCAGCCATGTGATCAAGTACCACCTAACACGCAATTTTGAGTTCCCAATGTTAATATTGCATGATCACTAAAATCAGCTCTTGATTGAAACAAATAAAATAAAAGCTTTATACCCCGAAATTTTTGGGGTTTCATTTTTTATTATTAATAATAAATTTATAAATTAAATCCTTTTAGAGTATTTCAAAGTATGAGTACAATTTGTTTATTATAAATCTTTAAAATGGATTTGAACAATTGAAAAAGTACGATTTCGTTTTATGTTCTATTTAGTAATTAAAAACTTAAATCACTAGTTGACGAGAATATGAAGGGAAAAAAACATTGCTTTGACCAAAAAATTCTTTAAAATGTAATATCAACTCAAATTTTGATAGTTTAGACTTATTTTTCAAATAAAAAGTGTTAAGGAGAATGGTATAAGTATTGAACATAAAAATACAATAACTCAATTAGTGTTATAAACAATTTATATTATAGTGAATGTCTAATTATGTGGAGTCTTTTTAGGATATAGTTAGAAATTTTAAATAAAGGTTCTCCTTCATTGTAAAGAAGATAATATTAAATATACTTCAACATGAATAAGAAGTCTTTTCTTTTCTCCCTACTTTTTTTCTTTTTCTAAATTTATATAATTTCATAACACGTTATCAGCACGAATTTCTAATTATTCAGATTGACGGAACCAACATTATTGAAGATAAAGTAATATGAATCGTTTGCTAATATTCGTAAAAGTTGATCTAATTCTTACCAGGTATGTATGTATCTGATCTATAATATATTTTGAACTGTCAGGATACCTTGTCATATCATGAAAGTTTTATAAGCCATTAAAATAAAAGAGTAACACAAGCAAGTTCTACTCAAATTTTAACGTCATAAAGATTGTGTGTGTTTTTCTCTTTCGGAACAAGAAAAAATGCTAATACCACTAAAATGCATTCTTTTATATTTATGTTTTGCTTGTAATTATGTGTCAGTATGGTGGTTTATTTAAGCCCGTTCCATTATCTAAATTTTAAAATATAATATGTGTTGGTTTATGGCATTATGATTTCTATGTATGCTGCAAGCAGGTTTTGCTTAAGAAAGTCTTTGATTAACATGTATTGTCAATTTTGATATTTTACAAATTAATCGAGAAAAAAATGCAGGATGATTGCATGTAAACTCAAAAGAAACGGTGGCAGTGATTGAACATTTTTCTACGCGAGCATTTGTACATGTTTACTTTTAAGCAGAAAATTATTATTAATATCATAACTATGTATGAGCAATATTATTGGAGTTAGTGTGATATAATATCATTAAAGACTCGGGTGAGTCTCAATTGAGAATAAGATGATGGATTCAATTTTCATCACATAAAAGAATAAGACAATGAATTTACGTCCAATCACACCAAGAGGGTAAGACATCAGGAGTTTTGATGCTTTGTGATGAAAGATGTTTGGTTCAAGTCCCTCATCGATTTATGACATAAGACGTTGGGTTTGAGTCTCAATGCACCATATTGATGATATAATGATGACTAAGGGAAATAATGAGTTTTTGATAAAATTAGTCATGAAATATATCTCGTTGAAGCAGATTCATTCCCCGAAGTGAATATAGCAGTGCATAAATGTCTAAAAGAAGACAATTGATTAAATGATGCACATGAATATGGAATGAGGTACTAAGTTATCGAAATTTGATGTACTTGGATGATTGTGTTCTATTCATGAAGAATGAGAGCCTTTGATAAATGGTAAAAGTACAAATCCATTCTTTAGAGTGAATGAGGTGTAAGCCACCATGCTAGACGTGAAAGTGATTGCAACCTTTGATTGTAGATGTGGTATCATCAAGATTGTCTCTAGGCAGATATGTTAAAGAAAGGTTCCATACTTTAGATATGTTAAAGAAAGGTTCCATACTTTGTCTTTTGACTTTTTTTGGATAATAATTAGTACAATTGAAACACATTCTAATACTATTTCCAATAGTGTCTTACTTCTGCATGATTGTATGGGACATCACGAGTCTATAATGATGAGGTGAATTATAGATAATTTGAATAGACATCCATTAAAGAACCTAAAGATTCTTTTAAATGGTGAATTTTCTTGTACAGTTTGTTAGCAAGGTTAGTTAATTGTGAAACCATCATAAACGAAAGTTGAGATTGAATCCTCTGCGTTGTGGGAACGTATACAAATATTTGTAGACATATTCATCCACCTAGTGGATTGTTTAGATACTTAATGGTCCTAATAGATGTTTCTTCTTGATGGTCTCATGCGTGTCAATTTTTATCTCGCAATTTGATGTTTGCAAAAAAAAAAAATGTTGACACGAATAATACGATTACATGCATAATTTTCTAATAATCAAAGTAGTCAATTCAGTGATAGAATCACGACTCACCTTTAGAAGAGGTAGAGTATTTGAGAAATTTTCTTTTTGAAATGTACTCTCGGAGTATTAAAGTTGAACTTTTCTCATATAATAGTAATAAATTGAGAATTTACTAAAGCAAAAAGGCACATGTCATAATAAACTTGGAGGTTACAAGTACTAATAATTTATTAGTTGGCATGAATAATTTGGTCATTCCAAAGATGTGCATACTGAGTAATGGACATACATTGAAAAACTAGAAGATTCCTCAAGAATTCTTTTGTTGTTTGTTCTCATGACAAGTTGATTGAATCAACTAATCTTGAGATTAAATCTCAAAATTCTGAAAAGTATAAAAGGTGAATATGGGCCCGTTCACCTATCATGTGACATGATAAAAAAATGCATCTATAAGATAATCACATGTGCGTTTGTTGTCAACCTATAGTTTGACATTCACAAAATTGTTTGAGCAAAAATAATTGAGTTAAGAGCACAATTTCAGAATATGTAATCAAGACAATTTATCTTGATAATATTGATAAATACTGAAGATGTTGTGACATTTAATGTCTGAGATAGTGAAATCATTGCTTGTGAAAATAAAGCTCCATGTGTTGATCTGAAATATGATACCGCATACAAAAGTAATTGTATGCATCAAACCAACAAATTATGATAAGATTTTCTTTCAATTGATTTGTGGTCAGGGACCAAATATTTTTCATCTGATTATTTTGGTATGTAGTATATAATCAACGAATATACAATGATGCACAAAGATAGATTCTCCAAAAGATTGAGATATATGTTAGTTTGTCTAACATAAGGGGGAGACTAGAAGCAACACAAGAGTTGTAAATACATCTATTGAATGTCCCTTAAGGATAAAGTCTATGACATGCATGAAGCATGATAGAATAATCAATTCTAAATAAAATAATCCTTGAAAAAGGGGGAGGATCAAGAATCAAAATGATCATAATAAGGAGATAATGTGCTCTTGGAGAGCCTACGACATAACACTTTATGAAACCTCATGAGAGGGGTAGCTACCTAATAATAATGAAGTCATGAGATCTCAATAAGTTACGTCCGTATTGAGAATCGATACAAAATGATATATCGTTGACGATATCTTTGACACAATAGCGCGCAATATTGAAAAGATTATGAGGATATGAATTCTACGTCTATTAAAGCATGCTGATGTAGAAATAATTATCAATTGAAAAGTTGAATGATGCATCTTGGTAAGCGTAAAACTTATTTGACTTGCAATATAGGCACTAGAATATATCATACATTTAATATTGGATGTTATCACTTGACAAAATTAATATGAAAAGTCATGAAGGATTCAAAATCTAAAGTATGTGCAAGTTTTTGGAGAACTTGTTTATAATCCTTATAAGGATTAAATCGATTCAAAATGCATGAAGCATATACAAGTATTGTTATGCAAGTTAATAACTAGAATTGAAACTCTTGAAGAGTTTTCAAAAGGCAATAAATTATTTGCTTCAAGAAGTTAATTTAATGTACTTGCAGAAATTTTTGATCCTGAATGAAAGATTCATAAAAGCAGATAGAAGAAAACATATTTCGTCAAGGTTTTTCTACACTCAAGAGTTCCCAAGAAAGATGATATCAACATGTAAGAGGCCTGTTCAAATAATACTATAGTTGATTTATTCACCAAGCCTCTACCAACTACAACTTTCAAGAAGATGGTGCACAAGCTTGGAAAACGAAGATTCAAGTATGTGAATTGATGTTCTCATTAGGGGGAGTTAATACGTGATATACTCTTTTTCCCTCACAATGTTTTGTGTCATTGGATTTTCCTTGTAAGATTTTTAATGAGACATCCATAATGCGTATTATTAGATATGTGTACTCTTTTCCTTCACTAGAATTTTTCCCACTGGTTTTATCTAGTAAGGTTTTAACGAGGCACATAATCTACCGACATTCAAGGGAGAGTGTTATAAACAATTTGTATTATGGTGAATGTCTAATTATGTGGAGTCCTTTTAGGATATGATTAGGAATCTTACTTGGGGACAAAGTTAAGTTTTCCCTATAAATAAAGGGTTCTCCTTCATTGTAAAGAAGATCTATGAATATTGAACTATTTCAACATGAATAAGAAGTCTTTTCTCTTCTCCCTACTTTCTTATTCTTCTAAATTTATATAATTTCATAACAATTAGGAAAAAATACTTGATTACTTTAATACATATATTACTTACATAATAAAGTTAATAACTTTTCAATAGTGTCATATTAAAAAAAGAAGTTCCAAATTTAAAATTGACAAAATTTTACCTAAGATCCACATTAGTTTAAAAGATGGATTATAAAAAAGTTATTAATAACTTTGCATCCCAAAAGATTAAGAAAATATATTTTAAATCAACATATATACTTACAAAGTTTTTCCTCATAAATGTTTAAAGTCTTTCATCATGGTTTGATCTTTTAAGTCATCAAATATAACATCAATAGGGATAATTTTGAAACAACTCATATGAATTTTGCATCGAAAATGATATGAAGGACCTAATTTATGCTAAGGAGGACAAATAGAAAAGGCTACTGATATGAAGATAGAAGATATGAAGCTCTAAAATACATCTCCCTTCACAACTTGCAGGGTGTGACTTTGAAACTAGTTTCATTAGTACTTAAGAACATACAATATGATGCTTAGAAAATTCGTTGGGAACTAATAAAGTGCAGAGTATGAGAGATACAATGACTAGGCTAGATATAGCGATACAACATATTATTACGAAACAGGTGTCACACTAGTACACTAACAATGGAAGTGGATATCACACTAGTAGACTGAAATCCACCTTAACATCATACATAATCAACTTCATAGTAGGTGAAATCCACCTTAACATCACACTTAAGTCGTCATGCATAAATCATCATACATAAGAGACACACAAGAACCACTCAAAGAAGCCACTTGTGCAATGCATAGGTAAAGTCTCATACCCTTATCTACACTAATTAGTACCCCTCAAGACTCCCTAGTTAGAGTTCATATTCATATTCATAAGTCATATTCGTATCTTAATTCATATTTGTAACATAGGGAGATTTTCCATATCTGACATAGACCATGTGAGCTATATGATTTGGTGTTCTACCCCCACACCGAAAAAAGGTGTTTCACTTGCCTTAGGTGAAACGAACATACCTAGCTATAATGTGGATCCACTAGCTAAGACCTATGCTGGCACATAGTTAAGGAACAAGGATGTTTCTACTAGAAACTCGGACTTGCTAAACATAGAAGGTTTTCATCTCATGAGACAACCTACTTTATTGGGAACCCAACTTGCTAAACGTAAAAGGAACCCACAAAGCCGTACTTGCTAAACGTAAAAGCTTCCATCTCATATCATTTTCACTCATTGCTAAGCACAATTCCCGTTAAAGTATCATTAAGCCTTTAGTTAAGCATTGGTTCATAAAGAATGACTTAAGGACTCAAATACTCATATAGTGTATAGCTCAATGGTTCCAAAGATGAGAACAATCTTTTCATTAATAGAACCAAGAACATGTGTGAATGTCCTTTCCTATCATACTCATATAGTGTTTAGGAAAATTTACTTTTCATTCAACATATCAACACTAACAGAATCATATCATAACATAACTTCCATATTCTTATCATAACATAACATACATGTTCATATCATAGCATACTTGATTATAATTAGGGTTGTAGGGAAGAGGAACAAAACTCAACACCACAATTCATAATTCAAGTAAGCACCTTCACCATAAGTGGATCAACAATTCAATATACGACTATAGATCAAGTAAATACCTCCACCATAAGTGATCAACAAGTCAACATTAAACTATAATCAAATTGAAACCTTCATTCATACCCTTTAAGGCTTTCTTCAAGATTCAAACCTAACATCATGATATTCATTCATCAATAGGGTAAAATCATAATCAAATGTTGAGTTTCCTATAAACATACTAGATTCTCATCCTTCATTCATCAATCAAAGCTTACTAGGGTTTAGAGTTGAGAAAAAAGGGAGATTCATGGGTCTTGTGGGGATTTGTTCAAAAATCATAAACATTACTTGAATTCATCCATAAAACTTCATATATAACATAAATAATCAGTTTAGATCAATGGAAACAAGTTTAGAAAGAGACCCAAAAATTGAGTGAAAACCTAAAATTTGGGGAACTTTCAAATTAAATTTTGAGAGAGCCTCTTGGGAAAAAGATCCCTAGAGTGAAGAGTTTCTATACCTTGATAAATTACTTAAGAATTGATGGAAAAAATTGAATTCTTCGAGCCCTAGTTGAACCTTGGTCTTCTTCTTCAGTAGTGTTCTTATAAAGGATTTTGAGACGGAAGTTGAGTTTTGATTTTGAGTTTGTGAGTTTAGTTGAATGACTTAAAGTCTTAGGGTTAGGGTCTTATAGTTAATTTTAGAAAGGTAATTAGTTAACTAAACAACCCTCTTAACCCATAATTAAATAACTAACTAAACCTAAGACCCCTCAACTATAATTAAAAAACTAAAAATTGGCAGCACCTACAGCCGCCCATCCATGAACCGTGGATAGGTTCATGCCCCGTACTACATGGCTAGTTCAGGTCAAAGAGTGGTGATGGGGAGGTTTTGGTAAGGATACTAAGTCTCAACTCACAGAAACAATCTACGCTGCGTGGATCCATTGGCGATCCGTCAATGACCTTCGTAGGTCATGTTGTTTATTTGACAACTTTTTGGGTCCAATATTGGGTCCTCGTCAAGGACCCTTAAGGTGGTCCTTGGGGGGTCGTATCCCGAATGTTTAGACCCTAAACATTTATTTCTAAATGGTTAAATCATTTTTTACAAGATTTAATTCTCATACGACACTTCAAAACCTCAATACAAGACCTAAGACCACACTTGTCCAATCTACAAGTTTCCAGACATCATGGTCGTTTCTTGACATTTATGTATTAACACTTTTATACTAAGTTAGTTACATTAATTATATTAGGTCTAAAAACATATATTTAACCTTTTTTAAGTCAATAGACATCATATGAGGCTCTAGCTTAGGTCATTAGACTTTCAGGGTATTAAATTATCTCCCCTTGGGAACATTCATCCTCGAATGTCGACCAAGACACTAAACCAAGTTAGAAACTCTTGACCAACAGCCCAACCAACATACATACTAAAAATGTAAAAAAACTTCAAATGTACAATTCATTATAAACACTTATTCAAAGGAGAAACTTCAAGTTCAAATCAAGCCATATCAAAGCAATATGAGGAAGTAGGAGCTAGATCTACCAACTTAATATGCATGCAATACAACATATATCATGTTCATAGGAGGAACTATCTTCTCCAATCAATGACAAGTTCAAGATCACAATATGGATTCAAAAATTCACTTCATTGAACACAGTTAAGCATATCCATTAATTCACCTCATAAGTCAAATATGCAATTATCATATCAATCAAGCAATTTAACAAGAGGAACATAAAATTCATGAGAAACTCAAGATATGCAATACATGCTACTTCAGATTGACTCACACTACATAAAGAAATATTATGGCAAAAACTCATACAATAAACATAACTACTAATTCACTATTAACACAAGAGAAATTACTTACCTCAAGTTTGAATAGAAGTAGGAGGGAAAAGATGAGGATAACGGGAGATCATATCGGCCTTGGCCTCCCATGTTAGCACTCTCAACTAAATGGTTCCTCCATAGAACCTTAATGGAAGCTATCTATTTATTCCTTAACCTCTTCACTCGGTCTAAAATATTAACCGAAGCCTCTTCATAAAAAAGGTTCTTATCAACTCCTAACCCATCTAAAGGAAGGATAGTTACCATATCAACTATATATTTCTTGAGCATTGAGACATGGAACACCGGGTGAACCAGAGTCAACTCATGAGGCAAGTTCAACTTATAGGAAACATTTCCAATACGTTTCAATATCTGGGGACTAAACTTTCCCTTATTACCAAACTTCATTACCCCTTTCATGGTGTGATCTTCAAGTAGACCCAATCACCTACCTCAAATTCAAGATTTCTCTTTCTATTGTCAGCATAAGACTTTTGCCGACTTTGGGCCGTCTTCAACCTATCTCTAATAAGTCAAACATTTTCAATGGCCTCATAAACTATTTTGGGGCCAATAAGAGCAAATTTCTCTACTTCAAACCATCCAACTGTAGACCTACACCTTCGCCCATAAAGTGCTTCAAATGGAGCCTTATCAATACTTGATTGGTAACTTTTATTGTAGGCAAACTCTATCAATGGTAGATGGTTATCTCAATTACCTTTGAAGTCAATGACATATTCCCTCAACATATCCTCTAGGGTTTGTATGGTACGTTCGGCTTGACCATCCGTTTGGGGATGAAATTAGGTACTAAGTTTCACTTTGGTACCAAGTCCATTTTGGAAAGCCTCCCTAAAGTGAGAAGTGAATGGAGTACTCCTGTCCGAGATGATGGACAGGGGAACCCCATGCATCCTCATTATCTCCTTAATATATAACTTGGCATAGTCTTCTGCAGAATATGAAGCGTTGACGGGAATAAAGTGGGTTTATTTGGTAATTATATCAATAATGACCAAATAGAATCATGTTGCCTCTAAGTGCGAGGAAAACCTCAACAAAGTTCATATTAACATCCTCTCACTCCCAAGTGGGAATACCTATATATTGAGAACAACCTCACGGCTTTTGATGTTTGGCCTTGACTTGTTGACAATTTGGACACTTGGCAACAAAATCTGCTATATCTTTTTTCATATCATTCCACCAATAGACCTTTTATAGATCACGATACATCTTGGTATCTCTCAGATGAATAGAATATCGCGAACCATGAGCCTCTTCTAAAATTTGTCTTCTCAAGTCATCTACATCTAGAACAAATAACATACCTTGATACCTAAGTACCCCATCTCCCCCTCGGGAGAATGCCTCATTGGATTCTCAAGCACAAATTCTTTCAACTTCATCAAGATGGGATCAAGGTGTTTCTTAGACTTCACATCAACTACTAAGGAGAAATTATTACTATGTTGGACCATGAAACCACTCTTTCGAGAATCTACTAGTTGAACTCCCAATCGGGCCAACCTATGCCCCTCATGGACTAACTCCTTCTTCTCGTCTTCTACATGAGTCACACTACCCATGGACATACAACTTAAGGCATCTGCAACTACATTGGATTTGTGGGGTGGTAAAGTACACACGTATCATAGTCTTTCAAAAGCTCTAACGACCTTCTTTTGCTGGAAATTCAAGTCTATTTAGTAAACACATATTGGAGACTTTTTTGATCGGTAAGCACATCTACATGGACCTCATAAATATAATGTCTCCATATATTCAAGGCAAATACTACTGCCGCTAGTTAAGATCATGTGTTGGATAATTCTTTTCATGGACTTTGAGTTGCCTTGAGGCATAAGCTATCATCGTACCACGTTGCATGAGAACACAACCCAAACCTACTCATGAAGCATCAAAATACACTACTTATCCTTCATTTCCCTTCGATAAGGTCAACAACGGAGCAGGGCTAAGCTTTTTCTTCAATTTTTGGAAGCGAACTTTTTCTTCAATTTTTGGAAGCCTTTCTCACAACTTTCCATCACTTAAACTTAGCTTTCTTTTAGGTTAGGGACGTCAAAGAAGAAACAAAAGAGGAAAATCCTTCAATAAATCTCCTATAATGGATGGGTAGACCTAAAAAGCTTTTAATATTGATTGGTGATAGAGGTCTAGGCCAATTCTTGACCGAGTCCGTCTTCTTCGGATCAATCTCTATACCTTCACTTGACACTATGTGACCTAGGAATGCCACCAATTTCAATCAAAACTCGCATTTTCTAAACTTTGCGAACAATTGGTGTTTGAGGGTTTGCAATTCAATCATCAAATGGTTCATGTGATCATCCTCACTTCTATAATATACCAAGATATCATCGATAAACACAATGACGATCATGTATAGATATTTATGGAAGACTCTATTCATAAGGTCCATAAATGTCGTCGGGGCATTAGTTAGACCAAAGGACATCACAAGAAACTCATAGTGCCCATACCTAGTTCGGAAAGTCATTTTAGGAATGTCAATCTCTGTCACCCGAAGTTGATGGTAGCCCGAACGAAGGTCTATTTTTGAAAAGTTACTAGCCCCTTGAAATGGATCAGATAAGTTATCGATTCTCAGAAGATGATACCTATTCTTGATAGCGATAATCAAAACACATCCTTAAGGACTCATCCTTCTTTTCACAAAGAATACTGCCCATGGAGATATGTTTGGTTGAATGAAACCCCTATCAAGAAAATCCTTGAGTTGAGCTTTCAATTCTTTTATCTCGGCCGGAGCTATCCTGTAAGGAGGGATAGATATTGAGTTAGTATCCGGAAATATATCAATGTCGAAGTTTATTTTCCGTTCGAGAGAAATCTTGAGCAAGTCATTAGGAAAGACTTTCGAAAACTCCCGTAGTACCAACTCTAATGAAGGGACCTCAATTTCAACATTATTGACCCTAACAATGTGATACATGCACCCTTTGCAATCATCTTTCTAACTTGCAGGTATGACACAATTTGACCTCTAGGCATAGTGTTTCCTCCTTTCCACTCTACAATGGACTCATTTGGGAATTAAAATCTAACTACCCGAGTTCTACAATCAATGGAAGCATAACATGCATGCAGCCAATCCATGCCCAAAATAACATCAAAATCAAGTATGTCTAGTTCTACCAAATCAACTAAAGTGACTCATGAGACAATGATATAGGACAACTCCTATGGACTCACCTTTCTATAATCGAGTCACCAATCGGGGTAGATTCCAAAAAAGGTTCATTTAAGACATCGGGGAGTACCTCAAATTTCATAGCCACTAAATCAGTTAAAAAATTAAAGACAAAGTGGCACCGGGGTCTAACAATGGATAAACATCAATTGGAAACACTTTCAACATACTGGTGACAATGTCTAGAGAGCTCTCTTGATCACCTAGGGATTGGAGAGCATAGAAACGATTCTTTTTAGGAGCATCGGAGTTAGCACAACTTATTTCTGCTTAGTTGTTTTCCCTACCTTTCACCTTCAACATGGGGCAATCTCTCCTCATATGTCCACTTTTCCCACAACTAAAGCAATTACCCATGCCAACTAGGCACTTGCCTTCATGCTTCTTACCACATTTTTCATAACTGGGTTTTTCAACATAAAAACCACCACCTTTTCCTCCTTGTGGGTTGGACGCCCTACCTTTGTTGACCCTTGGAACATTCGAAGGAACTTGGTTAGAAAACCTCTTCTTAAATTTTGGCTTATCTTGAATCTCAAGTTTACCCTTGGAAGAGCCTTCATCATTGGACCTTGCCCTTTTGGCATCACTAATCTTCTTTCTAAGCCTAGTCTCTTTACACTACAACAAATATGATATATAGCTACGAAATTATTAGCTATGACATTAAATTCGTCACTAATAATTTGCTTTTAGTGATAAAATTTATTTTTCGTGCTTACATATATGAGAGACATACTTTTAGTGACGAAACATGAGAATTCGTAGCAAATTTTTGTCCATTAAAGTTTTCCACCAAAAAATTATTTGGCGTCATTTTGTTAGGTAGTTTTAGTCACGAATATAAAGCTATCGGTGACACATTATTTTGTCACTAATAGTGTATGTAATACATGACAAATTACGACATCAAATTTGTCAATAATTATTCGCTTTTAGTGACAAAATTTACTTTTCATGCTTAAATATATGAGACACATACTTTTAGTGACGAAACATAAAAATTCATAGCAATGTTTTGTCCACTAAAGTTTCCAATCAAAAAATTAATTGACGTCATTTGTTAAGTAGTGTTAGTCACGAATTTAAAGTTATCAGTGACACATTATTTCGTCAATAATGTATTTAATTCATGACAAAAAAATTTTTGTCTTATAATTTATTAAATTTTGGACACAAAAAAAATTCATCTAAAAAATATGTTGTTACAGTATCGACAAATTAGAGTTTGTAGTTAAATATTATAAATTTTAGTTATCAAAATTTATATTTAATTATGAAACTTATTTCGTCACTAATAATATAAATAATTGGTGACAAATATTTTACTGTCTCTAATCAATCTATTATTTAGTGACAATAAAAAAAATTGTCACAAAATATGTAAGGTGTTAAATAGAGACAACTTATAATTTCTAGTGAATAATTAAACTATTTGCTACGAAAAAAAATTCATAGCTAAATACAATTTTCTTTTGCTACAATTGTTCATAATTACAAGTGACAACTTACAAAACGAATAATACAAGTGTTTCATAAGAGTTAGACAGGGTTCATTCATTAATTGGAAAGTGAAAGTATTAAAACCAACGAATTCAGTCGATTTTATAAAAATGAAAAAAGTTCAATACATCAATTTTCTTAAATTACACAATTATAAAATGCATCATTTGAAAAATACAATCCGGGTTATAAGTATTGTCATTGGGAACAGTTGTACCACTAGATCACTAATATTTGTTTGTTTAGCACTTTTGTTTTTTATTTGATACACTTCTATTGATAAACACGATAAAAAAATAATTTGTCAAGTGTTTGTGCTAATTTTTGTGCATGTCATTGATTTGTGATTGGTAAGCTATATAGATTTAAGTCAATCTATTTGTTTCTGTCTATAAATATGTACATATTTAATAGTAATTCCACATTCGTATATAGAAAATTAACTATACATAGATAACATCGACTTACAAACTTAGACCTTGCAAAAGTGCAATATATTAAATGAATTTCTATTAACTTTTCTCATCAATGTTAAAATTGAAATAAACAAAAAAATGAAAGCACAAATAAAAGAAATGAACTGACGTGGA
>NC_028639.1:60798574-60815698 GCF_001406875.1 Solanum pennellii
ATACACACACACACAAACACAAAAAAAAAAATTAAACAATTTTTATAATGATAAATTTTATCATATACACATTTCAAAAAAAAATAATTTTTTGTATATAAAATATAGTCTTTAGTGACGAAATTAGATTTTCTTTTAAATACAAAATACATATAACTTTAGAGACAATTGATTTCGTCACTGATTGAAATAAATTAATTAGCAACGATATAATTTTGTCGGTAGTAATAACCTTTTTAGTGACAAAGCATATTATTAACTAAAAAAATTTACTTTTTACAATAAATAAATTTGTCACAAATGTTTAAGCATTTGGGGATGAATTTTCTTTTTGTAGTTAATACAATACTTTTAGTGACGAAGCACTAAATCTTCTTTGTATACTTTTAGAGACACACATTTAGTGACGACTGAGTGACGAATTATTTTTCATTACACAAGATTTTTAGTGACGAAATATGATTTGTTAATGACGAAATTATTTGTCCCCGATAATTGAATTTGTTGTAGTGTTAATTAGTTGAGAATGAACCATTAGACGTGAAATGTCCATATTATCATGAAGCATTTTTGCACAACATTCTTCCTTAATGGCATCGGACACACCCGTCACAAAGCAACTTATTTCATCTCTAGGATTAGACACCAAAGATGGAGCATACTTGGACAACTTAGTGAATTTCAAAGAGTATTCTTGAACACTCATACCTTCTTGACGAAGGTTGATGAATTCTTCAAACTTTAGCCTCCCTTTTCTCCCTAGGAAAGAACCTATCGAGAAATGTCTTTCTAAATACTTCCCAACTTACAGGACCCGCTTTTATAGCCCTACTATCTCTCCATTCAGTGTACCATAATAGAGTCATGTCCTTTAGTTGATAAGTGACTAGATCGACCTCCTAATTAGAGGTTACACCCATAGCATACACAATCTTATAGATCTCATCTAGAAAATCTTGGGGATCCTCATTTACTTTAGACCCAAAGAACAATAGAGGGTTCATCCTAGTTAAGTCCCTCAAACGTGAGGCCATGGTACTTGCATTTGGATTCACACAGGGCCCAATTTCTTAATTAGCTTAAGTCATCATAGCTTGAGCTTGTGTAGTTACGGCTAGAGCTTGAAAAGTCATGGCTTGAGTTAAGGTTAGGAAATTCGCCCTTATCTCTCCATTGTCGTAACTGGAGGATTGACCAGAACTTTCTCATTAGCAATATCCTCCTCAACTCTCCTCGATGACGTTGCCCTTCTAGTAGTCATTTCCTATATGCACAAGAAAAGCATCAGAAGATAAGGACTTTATAGAGTTAAGACTTTTAGGCACGACTTTAAGAGTAACAAAAGAAGGAAAGCTCCTAAGCATCACATAGCAACACATTCATAAGTGTGGCGCGCTTCACACCCATGAACAAGACTCTACTAGACGTGGTTAATGAGACATCAATCCTAGTATTATCCCAAGATAGTCTAATTGTAAGGTCTGTGATGTCTCTTAAACAAAAGCAGGGATGAGATCCAATAGTTTCTACTTGTTTTTCCTCATGGTGGGAGTTGTATTTTATTTCTTTTATAAATTGTACTCTTAGAAGCTCTTGTCCATGTTAGATTAATTCACGGGAAAGGGTACAATGTATTTCTTTACAAGGAACTTTGAGTTTAAATTGAGTTTAGAGTATTTCTACATGTAAAGAAAGTTTAGTTTTTAATTCGTTCACTTCCACATCTAATGACCCAAATTAGGGGTAAGGATTCTACTAGCTTGGGTTTAGAGTAGGTGCTCACATGATCCGATATATNAAAGACCTCCTTTCATGTTCACTTGTAAGATTCACCTTTTTTGTGATTTATAAATATAAACACAATGTTATAAATCATAAAATATATCTATAATTATGCGTGTATTTATAAAAAATATTCTATTAAGCAAATATCAAATAGCACCTGCTTGCGTAAGGTGGCTCTACCACTGATATTATATGTGAATTAAAATATCAAAGTATCAAAATCTATCTTTAAGTAATAATTTTTTTATTTTATTTAAAAGAAAGTTATATATATATATATATATATATATATATATATATATATTCCAGAAGAATAATTTCTCCTTTATGTAATCCTTGCATGATAGTCCGAATAATATATTCCTATATTTATTTTAATTTTTATATTACTAACTTCTCCATAATTTATCTCGAAACCAAATGACCCTCACATAACTATATTTAGGGAAAATGATTAATTATGTCATCGAATCTTGAAAAAATGTTTATTTATATTATTTATTAAAAATTTGATTCATATATACTATTTTCGTTTGAAAAAAATGTTCATTCACGTCATTATTTATTAATTGAAAATAATTTTAACTTTTACAAATCATAGTTTACATGTAATATGGATTCAATCGTGTCATTAATTGTTAATTGAACACTATTTTGACTTCTACAAATCATAATTTACAGGTAATATTGATTAAATCACATTATTAATTATATCATTTTTTTAAATTAAAAATGCCAAAATATGCCATCAAACTAGTGATTGTCAGTCTTCATTCCAATTCCAATATTTAAAAGGCAAAGAGAAGAATTCGATACCGTCAAAGCAATTAGGTGCACCTAGAGAATAATTATCCACAAATCTTTTTTTTTTCTTTCTATATTCTCTACTTCCTTTTCTTTCTTTTATTATTCCCTCCACCCCTTTTTGACTTTTTGCAAAATGATTTTAGACCTTAACAAATCTCCATCACCAAAATCTTCATACAACTTGGAACATCTTATACCCTAAAAATCTTACTAATCACTACTTTCTTAAAGGGTCAATAGCATCCCCTCATTACTTAATGTGACTCCTCAATATTGTTCATGGATATATTCATCATTTTGATTAAAACTAATATATATATATATATATATATATATATATATATATAAATTAAAGAAAATGGATTAAGATCGATCAAGTTCATTTTCTTTCGGCTAATTAAGTCACTAATCAAATAATAAAAATACAATCGAAGATAATGTATAGAGTTCTTTTCGATATAAGTTCTAAAGTAAAGAAAATAAAAGGTTTCAAAGATAAAACTTTGACTTTTTCAAAATGACTTCTCTTGTTCCGTAAAGGTTCTTTTATATATATGCCAAAAAAGAATTCCAGTTCATCACCAAAGTGTGAATCGTACACTAAGTCAAAATTTTCATGACTTTGGCAATTTTATTTTTAAAAATATAACCACTTAATTTAGAAAATTTAGGAAAGGTAATTTTAGGAAAAATATTTTATTTAAACCAAAGTTTTTGAGATTGAAGTTAAATTCTTAAATAAATGTTAGGCACTTAATAAGACCCGCAAAGCGCGGTTTCTGACGGATTAAACATAACATGAGATAATGAAATGAGATCAATTAAAGATGCAAAACAAAAATATTAATATGGATTTGTTTACACAAATATCAAGATTTTCTTAAGTTATACGACATTTATATCATCCAACATAAAATATGATCTCAAATAAATTATTTATTAAATGTGGGGATAATTGTCATATTATGTTGTTACATAAATAACGAGATTCACATGAGCAATCAATCAATTCAAACGATAATTTGAAAGATTTGACCATAAAGACATTTGTTATTACTTTAACATATGATTAGTTCGCAATACAAAACTAGAAAATACAATCTCAAAAATTATGTGTTGCTTTATTCACGAAGAGTAAATATGTTTTGTATTTCTTTCATTAATCAAAGTTATATTTTATTAGACGATTCTGATAAGGTTTTTAATAAGACGGCAATAATTATATATTATTAGATATTTGTATTTTTTTTTCCTACAGAGTTTTCTGATCCTAGAATTTCTTTAACAGAATGCATTAGTTATCAATGAACAACCACAAACATGAGGTTATAAAAACGAGAGCTCAAAATATAGAGAGAATTAAATAATCTCAACCAATTCACTCGGAATACAAAGAGGTTCACAAATTCTGCCACATAATTAAAACTCTCAAAATTCTAGGACTATATTATGAATGCTAATTAAGTTAGAAGGAACAAGTCTATATTTATAGAGCCCTAAACATTTTCCTACAAAAAATAGGACTAGTAAAATACTATAAAAATATTTTCCTAAAAGAAAAATCTATTTATGATAAGAAAGTCCGGACAAATAAAACCTAATAGAGGAATGGTGCGTCTTATATTGGGAAAAAGGTTAAAAATACCCTCAACGTATTCCAAATGGTTTAAAAATGCCCTCCTTCCACCTTTTGGTTTAAAAACGCCCTCAACGTTTTTTTAAGGTTTAAAATTTCCCCTTTTTAACAGTCTGCTGACATGGAAAAAGTGACATGGATTTTCTTTAAACATTTCAAAATTTATGACCCACTTGGTCTAAAAACCAATTTCTAAAAAATTGACCCGACGATCGTTTTTGGGTCCTTTATTTCCATTAGCTTTAGTTCTCTTCTTTCTTCTTCTCCTTCAATTCATACGTTCTCCATTCTCTAGTCAATCGCAGGAAGAAAAAGATCGAAGAACTACAATACTTGGAACAATCAATTTCTTCTCTACATCAAGATTGTCGAGTTGATGTTCTTGCACATGGCTGCGCTACAAACTTGATTATGACGTGAATTTTGATAAATATCCGACGGAGATTCTACAGGTTTTCTACTTCTGTTGTGAGCGAGTTCTTGAATTCAATATGTTTGACATATATTGAAGAAACTATCTTGAAAACTTTATCAATTTAGGATAAATATTTCTTGTCAAAAACTTGAATGGAGTGCATCATGGTAAGGCATAGCTGAAGGTAGCAGAGGATTTCAAGCATATAGCCCTTGAAATGTTTGTATCGAGTAGCAGCGAAGACGTAGTTTATTTCTATAATAAGATACTTGAAGTTGTTGACAATACAAGAAGTTGTCTTGTTGATGCCTATTTTATTATTAACCACGTCGATCTTAGTACAACAGATAGGTATAACAAACTCAGAACCACCCGGGACCATCTTGGAAATTGTTGGCGTTATCAACAACAGTCTATGATATGTTTTTGAATTGCTAGAGATGTTCTTGAATTTCACCCTTTTCAGTGAATATGAACAAGAAGGGGAAATGAGTTACAACCATATCGAAGAGCTTCTCCATCTTCTTGAAGCATTTAGAACAAGATCGTTATGGATGTAAACCTACAAAGGAAGATGTGAAAAGATGATTCATGCTAGAATTCGATAGAGCTTGTTAGTGATAGGCAGGTTTATGTTAAACAAAATGTTTTTGGGGTCAAAAGATGAACTGCATAGTTTTGTTGAATAATGTTCATCATTACATTGCAAGCTTTTATAATAGCTTAAATTTGGCAAAGGAGGAGATGCTTCACTGGTAATATATCTTAACTTTCATTCCTTTGAATTCATGCTAATCCGTATACTACTTATTTCGCGAAATACATCCTTTGTTCTTGGATCATACTATTACCAATATTAAAGCCTCAAATTCTTGATCAAAATTATATCGCTTACGTGATGTATCATCAGTTGTACAAGATTGTATTCTCCTTCAAAATCGGAAAGAAAGAGTTGTACAACTCGCTCAAAGGGTGAGTCCAGTCTGCTATCTGGGCAAGATTTTATTTTTCATGTGTATTGTATGTTGTTGTGTATCAAAACTTCTTGTATGATATTATATGCAAATTCATGTTTGTTCATAGCTTCTTTTAATTAATCTGCTTCTGTTTTCCATTATAGAAATCTAACTTGATAAAATTGCTGCACATTTCTTATCAAGTTATTCATGTCTTTCTCATTAGTTTGGAGTGGTATTCTGTTTCTTTCTTCTGCAACTTCCAACCATAAAACATAATAATACTAAAATAAACTTTTGACAAGTAAAACAAATCAACAATACACATAGCTAAACCATATTGATATTAGAAAGGTAACACTTTGGAGTCGATTGTTGTCTAACAACCATTAATAATACAAAAATCAGCAAAAACACAAGTTGCTTGGAGTCATACTGTAGTTGTCTAACAACCATTAAGAGTACAAAAATCAGCAAAAACACTAGTTGTTTGGAGTCATTGTTTCATTCTCTCCTTACATAACACTTAATGACACTAAATACAAAACAAATTCTACATCCCCTTGCCCCCTATAGGCTTTAGTTTGCCAATTTTTCTCTCCCTTGTAGCTTGTAACTGGTTTGAAGTCATTGCTTCTTTCCCTTTCCAACTTACTTTTTTTGGTGAATATGGAAGGTTGGTCGGTATTGATATACCATTGTGATCTCCCTGGAAAGTTATATTTCTCGTCCCAGTATTTATTTTCTTCAGTCTCTCATGAAGTCTAAAATTACTTTCAGACACCACTTTAGGATATATAGTAGGATCTGAATCATGCTCTGAAAATAGAGCTCTGGCTAGAGATCTGACTTAAACCAGGAACAGGAATGAAGAAACATGCACTTTCTTGAGTGTTATCTGATTCTGTCAAGGGCACATTATGAGATTCTTGAGAGTTTTCTTCATCTTGGAAGACGTCCTCGTGCTTATCATTGAGCTGCATGAAGAAAAAATAAATTAGATGATGATCGTTAGATACAAAATGGGAACACCATTTATGAAGTTAAATATTGTTACCAATAGACATTTTCTTCTGTTATGATTTGGTTCACCACAATAACCACAAGTCATTAACATTCCTTTTCTAGAAGCTGACCAAGCCCCCTGCCTATTCTTAGCCTCATCCTTCTCTCTTGTTCTATTCATCTTTGGTCAACCAGCCATCTTAGCTAAAGTAGGAGGCTCCATGGCATGGTGCGTCTCAATCTTCCAAAAGTTTTCACCTCTAACTGGTTCGATCTTGTGCTTATATACCTTCAAATACGCTTCCTTAGAGTACCACCAGTGTATTTCAGCAATAGGGTCAACTTTTTTATGGATAAATGCTTTGATGGCATGAGGACATGGTATTCCAGATAAGTCCCATACTCTGCATGAGCATCTTTTAAGTTTTATATTGATTGTATGCCTATCCACACCCTCGGTCACTTCATATCCACAACCTCCATTAAACTCAACCTTACATCGTTGGGCAATGACCTTGTAGTCATTAAAGAGATGCATTGCATGTGGTGAAAACTCATTCTTCCAACTTTTAACTTCAGCCTCATGCTTCCTTAACATGTTCATTACCTATACAAAAATAATCAAAAACAAAAAAAATGAACCAGCTAATGTTGCACGAACTGAAAAAAACATAAATTTAAAACACCTTAAAACAAGGACCTATAATTCTGATCATTAAGCGTGATCAAATGGAATAATATTTCATCATAAAACGCTATTGGAATCAAAATGATAACACTTTTAAGTTTTAACACTTGTTATTACTCAAGTTGAAAACTTTTCAGTAGCTTAAATCAATTTTTCCAACTTATTCCAGTAGCTTAGCACACAATCTAAACAATTAGCACTTGTTTATATCAGCTATATTGAATTTAAAAAAGCAAGATTTTCTAACCTTCACCCTTATTTCTTCCAGCATCTTTATGATTGGCTTTTGTGTGGCCTCTACAATCCATGAGTTGAAGGACTCCGTGAAGTTGTTGTCAATCATGAAATTTTTGCATTTTGTGTCAAAATATGCTCTACACCATTTTTCTGGTGGATAGCTCACCAAGGCCTTAGCAACCTTCTTATTCAACTTACCCATTTTTGTAAGTTGATCTTTGAACTCCTCCTCATATTTACTCCAAGCACACCACCAAAGAAGCTTTTTCAACTCTCCGCTTCTGTAATTTTTGCTCCAATTAGCTTCAATATGCCGAACACACCATCTGTGATTTGCTTTTGGGCATACATTAGTAACAACATTCAAAAAACCCTTCAAAAACATAAATTCATATTAGTTGCAGAATAATGTAGATGAAAAATAACTAAGAAAAGATGAAATAAACTTAAAGTAAAGATACCTTTTGCATATTTGATATAAAAGTGACATTTTCACCCGACTTTAAGTCCAAAGAATGTTTCAGAAGCTCCAGAAACCAGTTCCAAGTTCTTTTAGTTTCTTTATCTACAACGGCCCAAGCAAGTGGCTAGAAATGGTTACTCGAATCTTGTCCCACTGCGACCAACATTATTCCCTTACTTTTTCCTTTTAAAAAGGTGCCATCTAGCCCTATAAAAGGTCGCAAACCTCCTTTCCAGCCTTCCTTTAATGCCTGAAAGCATATATATAACCGTAAAAATCTTCTTTTCCCTTCTTCCATAGCATCTCTTGACAAATTGATCACTACATTAGTTCCTGGATTACTTATCCTCAATTCATATGCGTATGCCTCTAACTTGTTATAATCATCAGCGTAACTACCATCTAATTTGTCCAAGACAAGCCTCTTAACTCTCTTCATGTCTTTAATCTTAAACGTAGGGTTATTCTGAACTTTCTTCTTAAAATATTGAGATAAAATCCCAGCTTTAGCTCTCCTGTTCTCAGAAGTCTCATAACATGTGTGTTCCTGATTCAAGGTCTTGATCTTAAAACCTTGATCTCTCCCATCCTTGTAAATCGAGCATCGAAAGGGACAATCAAGAACACAACAATAAGTAACTCTACCTTTGTCGCTTTTCTTTACTCTAATATCCCTCTTATTTGCAACAGCATAGAAGTCAATAACTTGTTTAGCTTCTTTGAGATTGCTAAAGGTCATACCATACTCCAAATCCTTGTACTTGTCTAACGTTTCATTGATATCAAGTTGTTTTTGCTTTTTATAAATCTCCAGCTCTTCACTATCATATTCACTAGACATAGTTTCACCATTTTCCTCTTCCTCACTACTATCACAATCTGTTCCAACTTCTATAACATTGTCACTTTTATGGTAACGACTAATGTTTGGAACTAACCCAAGCTCCTATTCAGAGTTATCTACAGCAAAAAAGTTCACTACCTTGAAATTGTCAGATAGTATATTCTGAAGAATTCTAATGCCTTCATCCCCCTCGATCACATAAAAACCACCAGATGGGGCTGTAAATAGAAGCTGTCGTACTTCACTAAAAACTAATTTTTCTTTAAATTCTCGACATACATCAATGTAAGACAGCAAGTCAACTTCGTAAGCTCTCCAAACGTGAAACAATTTTTTATGGTATAGCAATTGTGGTTTTCGAAACCATTGTCCCCCATAATTAAAAATCAGATCAACATTTTCAATCATTCTTGAATCGAATCAATATGCAACACAACAAAAAAGGAGAGACCACATCAGATAATACCCAATGTAATAAAATATAATATGTATAATAAAGCATATAATCGAAAAAAGACATGGACCCCCACAAGCAGTAAAAATACTCTACATTAATGAAGACAGATAAATAAAAAAAAGGGACATGGACCACTACAACTAACACAATACAAAGAAAGCATAAAAAGATTCAAAATACATATTTTTTTAATAGATACTCAAATACTCTGTAATCTAAAAAAAATAAAACATTACCTTAGTTGCAGGGTAATGAAATCAACTGAGTGAACACTTGAAGTAACAAAACAACATAACTAGAAGGTGTTGTGATTTTCAACCTTAAACTTCCATCCTCGGCGACTGCTACAAAAAGAAAGGCTGAGAATCGTGTGCTAAAATGGAGTTCAAGGATATATTAGGTTAAAACGTAAACGGGTTAGTGGGTGGGTTTGAGTTTTTACATAGATGGGTCGGATCGTTGGGCTGGATTATGAAAATTTAGGTGGACCAATAAGATGAAGTCATTTGTCTAATATAATGATTCATCATTTGCCATGTCAGCAGGCTGTTAAAAAGGGGCAATTTTAAACCTTAAAAAAACGTGAAGGGTATTTTTAAACTAAAAGATGGAAGGAGGGCATTTTTGAACCATTTGGAATACGTTGAGGGCATTTTTAACCCTTCTCCGTCTTATATTTCCTTGTTTCAAAATAAGTGTTATTTCTAACAAAACAATCAGCACAATTATCTCATTGCCTACGCAGTTATTAATATAGAGACAAAAAATAGTTGAAGTTAGTCCATATGGTATTTTGTTGATTTAAATTTGAAAACTGGTGAAGATTTTGCTGTAATGCGAGACATGCAAAATCTATTTACAAAGAGTATTAATTGCTGTTAAAAATATATATCATAGATACATGCTATATTAGGAAAGAATGGACACCATGTCGCTACGTATATATATTTGTATTTATTTTATCAATATATATTTATAAGATTATCACGTTAACGTTATAAATTCTATTAAAATCATTATAGAACAAAAATAGTTTATATACTCAATCAAATAGTTTGCTTTCTAAGATGAATTTATATAATTTTAAAGAAGTATAAAAAAGAAGATAGAAATCGATAATGCATGTAAGAATAAAATAAATATTTAGAAAGGCAACTAGATAAAAAGAAGAAGAATGACTATTTCTCAAAAATTGAGCAAGCAATTTGATTTTCTGATAAGAACTTACAAACACTCTTCCTTCAATTATTGTTGAATTTTATTATTCAATAATTGTCCTTTAGCAAATATAAAATACAAAACATAAAAAAAAGATTATTTTCTTCATCATGAAATACAATATAGACTAGTTGACATACATTTTATGTGTTTTTCTTTTTGGTCTTGGTGGCGGCTAAATGAGACTTCTAGAGGCGGCTAAAGTTCTTCGAGCCTAACAAAATTACATTCATGTATATAACCACTTATATTGAACTTTTGAGCCCATATTTAAATGTTTAATCCTAAGAATCTTCATTTAAATTCTAAATTTATCTCAAAATTAATCAGATTGAAATTTACTATGTTTATAAATCTTGAGAGAAGTATTTTTCCAGTTTAATTTGTTTTATCTTTTTTGATTTGCATTGAAGAAATAAAAATAATAGGGCAAAGGACATAAATTATATAACCATTTGTCCCTTATAAGCTTATAATTATAGAAATCCTTCAAATTAATACAATAATATTAGCGCTGATACATTAATTTGATGGCAAGATACATTAATCGTTAAGTAAGATACATTACATTTTATACATGATACACTAATCTGATGTACATTTTATACATGATACGCTACTCTGATGCGCGAGATATATTAATGTGATGCGCTGATATATTAATCTGATGCGCGAAAATGAGGGATTTTGGAAAATTTTAAACTAATAAGGAATAATGGTAATTAGAGAACTTAAAAATGAGATTTCTGTCATTTTTTCAAAAAAAATAAATATAAATCTTATAATTTTAAATTAAAAAACTGCAAATTGTGTGATGTTGTACCGTCTTTTTCAAACGGATAAAAAAGGAAAATAGAAAAGAACAAATTGAAGGGAGGAGTACTTTATTTTTTTCTTTCGTCAACTAGGAACTACTACATATAGCCCTTCCACTGACAAAATATAAAGCACAAATTAAAGAAGAAAAGAGATAGAAAAGAGAGGCATGATGAAGAAAAATAACAATATGTTGATTGTAATATTTTAATGATGATGCTAGTATTCATATTCATGACAGTCTGTGCAAATGCAGAGTCTTGCTCTGAGTATTGCTGGGACAGCTGCTCTTACTGTGACGTTAGACCACTCTATGAGGATTGTTGCATCAACAGATGCTGCCCAACATTTGCTCAGTCTCTCCTTAATATCCTTCGCCCCAACTAAGCATGGATAAAAACTCCATGAATATTACTCTTTACTTTGTAATAAATTGTACTCCCTCCCTTTTCTCTTCATGAGAAAATTATGTGTGAAATTACATTGTTCATATGTTGTTGCATGTTGTTGTTGAAAAAGTTATATATATAAATAAATGTTGTTAATGCAAGTCTTGCAAGATAACAAACACCCTTAACGATTATAATGTCTTTATTCTCTACCTACCGGAGATATTAGAAATGTTTCAAAAAATAATTTTCTTTCGTCTTTTGGAGTAAAATGTTCTTAACCTATTAGAAATGATTTAAATTTGTCCTTCCTTCTACCTATTATATAAATGTTCCCTTTAACATAGTAGAAATGATCCGAAAATATTTTCTAATATGATTGGCTTTCTTGTAGATGTATTTGCTTTAAGAAATATATGAACTATCAGAAAAATTAATTAAAGTTTATGTTCTATAAAAAAAAATATTGTCGTGAAAGTTTAAATACAATATCATTTAACATTTTTATTTTACACAAAAATCTTGTCAGATTTAAAAGATTTGAATTGTTAGATAATGGGAAACAATATATAACTAAGATGCTAATAGAAGTAAAAATAAATTACAAAGTTGACTTTTAATTTATTAATTTATCAAATTTTACGGCTAAAAAGAAATTTTAATTTTTTTTTTGACAATGTAGAAATGTTATATTTATTTATATAATATATTAAGATAGCACGAAATATGGGCATATTAAATAGTATTTAATATTTGATAGAGATATTTTTAGGCAAAAAGAGGATAAAATTAAACCATTTTTAATAGATATTTTTATCCAATAGGTAAAAGAGGCCATTATTGAACTATTTCTATACATTAAATGTATTTAAGTCAATAAGTAGAAGGAAAGACATTTATAAACCATTTCTAAATATTAAGCTTTTTAAATTTAAATTAGTGAAAAAACTATATTTCTTAATAATTCTAATATGTTAAAAAGGGTATTTTTGAACTCTACCGAATGAAAAATTATGCAAAGTGTCCATTGAAAAAAAATAATTACACAAAAAGTAGCCACTCGGCTATTTGGTTTAAAAAATGGCTAGTCGACATATTTGGCCATTTGGTCTTCTTTTTTAATCTTTCATTTCTTTTTCTTTTTTGGCTCTGTTGTTTTAAAAAAATTGTTGTTTGCATTTTTTTCTTGTTGTTTCTATTTTGAAAAAAAAATTCTTTTTGTAATTAAATTTTTTTTTGGGAAAAAATGAAGATTTATGTCATCTTTTTAATTTATGAAAGTGGAACATGATAATTAAATAAATATGAACATATTATATGTATAATACTAATATACAATTATACACCATTTATACAATATCGAGATACTACATGTCTAATCATACAATATCAATGCAAAGTTATATAATACTGATTTGCATTTATATATCATATATATAATGTCGATACATCACATAATTTTCTATACAACATCAATACACATTTATATAATATTGATTCACGTTTATACACCATTTATGGAATATTAGTTCGTTACATAATTAATCTATACAATATCGATACATATTTATACACATTCATACAATATCAATACATGAAAAAAGTTGCATGAAAAAGGATTTTTTTTTTAAAAAAAAGGAAGAGTATTCTTTTTTATTAAAAGAACGCAGTAAAAAAAATAATTAAACAAAAAGAACAACTAACGCTCTATTACTAATCCCCTTTTGTACACTTTTTCAAATTTATGTACAAATGATTTGTGTATCGGTTATACATCCATCCTATTTTATTTTATATTTTAAAGAAAAACTCTATAGCAAAGAGAAAAATCAATCCCTAGAAAATGATTTTCTAATCCCTAGAAGACAATAGCGACCAAAAAAAATTAATCATCATCCCATTTATGTAGCCTCTGCCACGGAAGGTGTTAAAAGCAGTTAATGAATATTAGTTAGTTAAATAACTAACAATTCAAAAGTTAGTTAGTAGGTCTATTTTGTATTTTCTAGATTAGTAGTTAAACTAGTTTGTTGCCTCGTTTATCGTGCTGATAAAAATTAGTTAGTAGATATTTTGTACATCCTTTCTCTGCTTCTGATTGCTATATAAGCAGTGAAAGGATTTCACATGTAAGGAGTTTAACAGATCAATACAAAATTTCCTCTTCTCTCTTCTTCATGTTCTAGCTTTCTCTCTAAAGGTTCTTCAATGGAATTGTGAGCTTGAATGCTCACTGCCTTTTGTTCATGGTATCAGAGCAAAGTAGTATGTGGAGTTAGTTGAGTTTAGATCTCTACTAGTTGGTGAAAATTTGTAGCTTAAAGATCTGTTGAAATGGTGGGAGTGAAGATAGACCAGAATGATCCTTTATTCATTGGAAATTCAGACAATTCAAGTGCTGTGTTTCCAATTAAGTTGATTGGATCTGAGAATTATGGAGTTTGGAGTAGGGCGATGAGGATTGCACTACTAGGGAAGAGAAAGTATGGTTTTGTAACTAGTGCATGTACCAGAGCTTTGTACAGAGAAGAACTGCATGAGCAATGGGAAACTTGCAATGCGATTGTGTTGTCTTAGCTGATGAACACAGTTAGTGAAGAGATTCATAGTGGTATCGTCTATGCCACAAATTCTTTCTCAGTATGGAATGATCTCAAGGAAAGATTTGACAAGGTAAATCGAGTAAGGATCTATCAATTGCATAGAGATATCACCACTCTTTCACAAGTTACAAATGTTATATCTCATTACTTCTCAAAATTAAAAACACTGTGGAATGAATACGATGCTATAGTTCCAAATCCATGTGGTGCTTGTACTCAATCGAAGGTATATAATGATCATCTGGAGCAGATGAGATTGATTCAATTTCTGAGTGGCCTAAATGAATCATATGATCAGGCTCGCAGACAGATACTACTTAAAGGGACTACACCATCTATGAATCAAGCTTATGTTATGATTATAGAGGATGAGATCCAACACTCAAGTTATATGGCTAATGCAATTGAGAAGCCAAGTTCAATGGCGATGAATGTAAACAGGAATCAGGGAACTGGAAAGGAACACTACAAAGGGAAGAAGTGTGATTACTATCATTTCCTTGGTCACACCAAGGATAACTGCTACAAGTTGATTGGATATCCAAGTGACTGGAAACAAAGGAAGAAACCAGGCTATGGAAATGGGAATGGAAACATGAGAAATGGTACAAGACAAATCAATTCAATGGCTACGGAGGACAAAGTTCAAGAAATACTGGTGGATATGGAAGAGGATATCAGTCAACAAACAATATCTCTAATGACCACTGTGATCATCCTAATACTGCATCAACTAGTCAGGTGGAAAACAGTAACCTGCCAAAGGTGCCAATGGGACAAACATTTACTGAGAAGGAGTACAAACAAATAATGGAGATGTTAAACAGGGATGTGTAAGAGACAAAACAAGTCAATATGACAGGTATTACTACTTGCTTAATGACAAATTCTATTATTCAAGATTGGATTGTTGATTCAGGTGCATTTCATCATATCATTGCAAACAAACAATTACTGACTAGGAGACATGAATTAACCAAGTCACAAAAGAATCAAGTTCATCTTCCAACAGGTGACAAGGTTACAGTTAGTCATATTGGTGAAACACCTATATTTGACAGTGAAGTGGCTAGAAGTGTCTTGCATGTACCAGATTTCAATTCAGTTTGTTATCAGTGTCAAAGATTACAAGGGAACTAAACTGTTTTGTATCATTTTATCCTGACTTTTGTGTGTTTCAGGACCTCTGCAGTGGCAGGGTGAAGGAGATTGGTAGAGAAGAAGGAGGATTATACAGTTTTAAGGTTGACTTTACATCTAAACAGAAGGAGGAAATAAGGTGTGCTCAGGAATTAGTAGTTGCAGGAGCTACAATACAGGACATAAATCTATGGCATAGAAGGTTAGGACATCCATCTCAACAAATATTGGGACATCTCAAATTAGCTACAAGCAGTAAAGGTGATGAAGTATATACACATTGTCCTGTTTGTCCTTTAGCCAAGCAAACTAGACTTACTTTTCCTATTAGTACTACTAGAGCATCCATGATGTTTGATGTTGTTCATATGGATCTATGGGGACCTTATAAGACCCCTACTCTAGATAGAAAGCATTACTTCTTGACAGTAGTAGATGACTATAGTAGATTTGTATGGGTTCATTTGTTGTAGTTAAAATCTGAAATCATTGTGGCTATCAAAAATTTCTTTTTAATGATTAAGACTCAGTTTGATTCTCATGTCAAAATTGTGAGATCTGACAATGGCACATAGTTTCTTAATTCAAAATGTAGAGATTTGTTCAATCATCTAGGAGTATTGCATCAAAGTAGTTGTCCTCAAACACCACAACAAAATGGTGTGGTTGAGAAAGCACATACACTTCTTTAATATTGCTAGAGCTATCAGATTTCAAGCTCATTTACCTATCAGATTTTGGGGTTATTGCATCAAGGCTGCAGTGTACTTAATTAATAGATTACCTTCATCAGCTATTTCTAACAAGAGTCCCTATGAATTACTTCATTGTAAACAACCAAGTTTGTCTCATCTAAGAGTCACAAGTTGTCTTTGCTATGCTACAACAGTGCCTAAAGGGGATAAATTTTCAGCAAGAGATAATGCTGCTATTCTCTTAGGGTATTCAGAACTACAGAAGGGTTATATATTATTGGACATCCATTATAATAAGGTGTATGTGAATAGAGATGTATCTTTCATGAAGAAGTTTTTTCATTTGCTAAGGTAATACCTCAACTTGATTCCTCAGTTGTTGTGCATGGTTCACCTTTAGAGAAAGTAGAAAGTCAAGTTGTTGAGGATAAGATTGATAATGAAGATAATAGGGAGCCTGCAGATACTATCACAGTCAATGAAGATAATCAGAATGTTGAGATTGAGAATTCTTGAGTAGATCAGATGCCTGAGCCTAGTCCAACAGTGGAAGTTTCTGAAAATATTCCTGCAGTACCATCACAAGTTGACTCTCATATTAGAAGAAATTCAAGAAGCATCAAAGAGCCAATTTGGATGAAAGATTATGCCATTACTAAGAGACATAGTAACACCAAACATCCAATGGATAATTTTCTGAATTATGACAAATTAAAACCTGAGTACAGATGTTTTTTAAGTAAACTTTCAAAATGTGTGGAACCTGTAACGACCTGTTTAGTCGTTTTGAGCTGCAGATTTTATTTCTGGAACAAAAAAAAAACTGGCTGAGACGACGGAACCCACGACGGACCGTCATGGGCACGACGGACCGTCGAGGGGGTCTCGTTCCAAAATACTTAGAATTCTGAAATTTGGGTACTAAAATCGACTCTCTGAACTTCGTAACGGAATGGCAGGACGGACCGTC
>NC_028639.1:60822412-60822813 GCF_001406875.1 Solanum pennellii
GAGGTGGCTTATGAATTGGCGTTGCCTCCAGGACTCTCAGGAGTGCACCCGGTATTTCATGTGTCTATGCTGAAAAAGTACCATGGAGATGGAAACTACATTATTCATTGGGATTCAGTTCTTCTCGACGAGAACTTGTCTTATGAGGAGGAGCCGGTAACTATTCTAGCTGTCCGCAAGTTGAGATCAAAGGAGATTGCATCCATCAAGGTTCAGTGGAAGAATCGGCCAGTTGAAGAGACCACTTGGGAGAAGGAGGCTGGATATGCGAGAAAGATACCCACACCTGTTTACAGATTCAGGTACTCCCTTTTCGCCCTTGTTTTCTTCTTGTGATCGTTCGAGGACGAACGATGGGTAAATTGGTATCTATTGTAACGACCTGTTTAGTCGTTTTGAGC
>NC_028639.1:60823127-60832280 GCF_001406875.1 Solanum pennellii
ATCTTGCTTTAATTATAAAGTTAGTGGGTTAACGTTAATAAGTATAATTACTTGGGGGTTAAAAGAGGTAACCTTGAGTTAATTAGTGGGATATTATTGCCATCTTTATACTTAATTATATGCTAATTAGGGTAAAAGAAAGAGGGTTTGAATAAGAAAAAGAAAAAGAACAGAAAGAGAGGGAGAACGAGTAGAGAGAGAGAGAAACGAAGAGGACAACAAGAATTTGGGGAATTTGCTTGCTTGATCACGAATCTTCGGTGGAGGTAGGTTATGGTTTATGCTATTCGTAGTAAACTCTTAATAGCGAATGATATGTATTGGGTAGTATTGTAAACCCTTCTATATGCTTAATTGTGTGTATGCATGATGTGATTTTGTATATAATTGTGATAAAATAAGCATGATGAAGCTATTGAATCCCAAATCTTGAAAAACCCTAATCTACTTTGTTAATGAGATTGATGATGCCTTGGTATAAAAGAAGGCTTGATGAACTAAAGTAATGGGGTTGATGATGCCTTGGTATAAAAGAAGGATTGATGAATTAATAGAATGAAATTAGGGGAGCGGGTGTCACGAACCGACACGTAGAATTAGGGGACCGGGTGTCACGAACCGACACGTAGAATTAGGGGATCGGGTGTCACGAACCGACACGTAGAATTAGGGGATCGGGTGTCACGAACCGACACGTAGAATTAGGGGATCGGGTGTCACGAACCGACACGTAGAATTAGGGGACCGGGTGTCACGAACCGACACGTAGAATTAGGGGATCGGGTGTCACGAACCGACACGTAGAATTAGGGGACCGGGTGTCACGAACCGACACGTAGAATTAGGGGATCGGGTGTCACGAACCGACACGTAGAATTAGGGGACCGGGTGTCACGAACCGACACGTAGAATTAGGGGATCGGGTGTCACGAACCGACACGTAGAATTAGGGGGACCGGGTGTCACGAACCGACACGTAGAATTAGGGGATCGGGTGTCACGAACCGACACGTAGAATTAGGGGGACCGGGTGTCACGAACCGACACGTAGAATTAGGGGATCGGGTGTCACGAACCGACACGTAGAATTAGGGGGACCGGGTGTCACGAACCGACACGTAGAATAGGGGGATCGGGTGTCACGAACCGACACGTAGAATTAGGGGATCGGAGTGTCACGTACCGACACATAGTAGTAGGGGAGCGGAGTGTCACGTACCGACACAAGAGGAATAAAGATAAAGAATCTTGAAAGATGTTAATATACTCAATCTAATGAACCTAATTCCCAAAAGAGTATGGTATTGAGGCTTGAGTCCTCATGTGTGAACTTGGCGGTGCTTATTAATGATTATAGAACTTGTTGTTGCTACACGTTGAGTATTGTAGTTGATTTATGATATTATCTGATATATACTGTTTTCTATTTTGAGTTGGCCGATGATATCTACTCAGTACCCGTGTTTTGTACTGACCCCTACTTGTATTTGTTTTCTTTGTTATTTGTGGAGTGCAGCAAACGTACCGTCGTCTTCAACTCAACCGCAACTCTAGCCAGTCTTCATTACACCGGATTTCAGGGTGAGCTAATGCTTCTAGCTTGGACTGGATCTTCTTCCTCATGTCTTGATTCCTTGAAGTTCCGGCATGGACTAGCTTTTGTTTATTTTAGCTTCTTAGAATACTCTTAGTTTAGTAATTTGATCATAGATGTTCTTGTGGTGATGACTTCCAGATTTTGGGGAATAATAGATGTTGAATTTTAGAAGTTATTGAATTGGTTTTTATTAATGAGTTTAAGTCTTCCGCATTACTTTCTGTTGATATTAAATTGAAATGTTAGGGTTTAGATTGGTTGGTTCGCTCACATAGGAGGGTAATTGTGGGTGCCAGTCGCGGCTCGGTTTTGGGTCGTGACAGAACCTAAGAATTTTAGTCAGGCTGCAAAAGATGAAAGGTGGATACAAGCTATGCAGCAGGAAATCAAAGCTCTTGAACAAAATAATACCTGGCTAGTGGTTGACTTACCAGAAGGCATGCATACAATTTGTTCTAAGTGGATATATAAAGTAAAATACAAGGCAAATGGTGAGATAGAAAGGTTTAAATCAAGACTCGTGGCACAAGGATACAGTCAGCAAGAAGGACTGGATTACCATGACACTTTTTCTCCAGTTGCCAAGATGGTGACAGTCAGATGTGTCATTGCATGAGCACTATCAAATGGCTGGACATTATACCAGATGGATGTCTATAATGCTTTCTTGCAAGGTGATTTAGATTAAGAGGTCTATATGGAGATGCCTGAAGGTTTTGCAAGACCAGGTGAAAACAAAGTATACAAGTTACTCAAGTCTTTGTATGGACTTAAACAAGCTTCAAGACAATGGAACCTGAAACTTACAAAGGCATTACAAGCCACAGGTTATACTCAGAGTGCTCATTATTACTCATTATTCACACTAAAAAAGGGGAAGATCTTGTCATTATTCTAGTCTATGTAGATGATCTATTGATCACAGGAAGTAAAACACAGTTGATTACAGAAGTTAAGGCATGTCTACACAGACAGTTCAAATTGAAGGATCTAGGTGAACTTAAGTTCTTCTTAGGCATTGAAGTATTGAGGTCCTCTGAAGGAACTATTTTGAATCAAAGGAAATATATATTGGAACTTATTGCTGATGCAGGGCTGACCGGTGCCAAACCTGCATCCACACCAATGGAGTCCAATTTGAGATTGACTTCAGTAGAGCATGATCAAGCAAATGGCTATAGTGCAGATGTTATGCTGCATGACATTACTTCATATCAAAGATTGGTTGGTAAATTGTTGTATGCTACTATCACTAGACCAGATATAAGTTATGCAGTGCAAACTCTCAGCCAGTTCATGCAATCTCCCAAGAAATCACATATGGAAGCAGCTACTAGAGTGATTAGATATTTGAAAGGATCAGTTGGTCAAGGTGTTTGGCTACATTCTGAACCTGCTAACATACTTACTTGTTGGTGTGATTCTGATTGGGCTGCTTGTCCTAACACAAGAAGATCCATCACAGGATATGTCATTAAGTTTGGAGAGTCCTTAGTTTCTTGCAAATCAAAGAAAAAAAAGACCGTTTCAAGAAGCTCAGCTGAAGCTGAGTACAGAAGTATGGCTTTAGCAGTCTCAAAAATCACATGGCTTCTAAGCTTGTTCAAAGAATTAGGAGTGGATGTTCAGTTACCTATTACTATCTTCAGTGACAGCAAATCAGCTATACAGTTAGCAGATAATCCAGTGTTACATGAAAGAACAAAACACATTGAGATAGATTGTCATTTTATCCGGGATAAGATTAAAGCAGGCGAGGTTGATACTGCTTATGTACACACACAGCAACAACTTGCAGACATATTGACAAAAGGATTGAGTCAAGCTCAACATGTGCATCTTTTAGGCAAGCTTAGAGAGATCAATGTTATGTACTCATCAGCTTGAGAGGGCGTGTTAAAAACAGTTAATGAATATTAGTTAGTTAAATAACTAACAATTCAAAAGTTAGTTAGTAGCTCTGTTTTGTAATTTTCAGATTACTAGTTAAAGTAGTTTGTTGCCTCGTTTATCGTGCTGATAAAAATTAGTTAGTAGATATTTTGTACATCCTTTCTCTGCTTCTGATTGCTATATAAGAAGTGAAAGGATTTCACATGTAAGGAGTTTAACAGATCAATAAAAATTTCCTCTTCTCTCTTCTTCATGTTCTAGCTTTCTCTCTAAAGGTTCTTCAATGGAGTTGTGAGCTTGAATGCTTACTAGGTCCTTAAGAATGAAATGTGAAATTGGTCCTTAAATTGTTTCGCGATCATTATTGAACTAGTCCTTAAAATGATTTTGGGACCATATTTTTGGTTCATGATTAAAATGATTTCACAACTATTTAAAATTGAAAAAAAAATCACCTCACGTATCTATTTACGGGTTAATATATTATCTTTATATATTTTTTTTAACTATTTAAACAAATTTTAATTACAAGTATTAAAAATCAGGTTTAATTGATTAATCAATTATATTTATCAATTTATATAATGTTAATAGGTGAGAGAAAGAAAATTTTATGAGAGAGAATACGTTTATAATTATCAAGTACATCTTTGAAGTGACTTTTAAACACATCACATGCGACACCCCACCCCCACTCCTACCTACACACGACGATTTCTTTTTTAACCCACATGAATCTCACTTTCTCTTCCAACGTCTTCATTCTTATCCTCCTTATTTATAAGTGACACTTCTAAAGGACCAACACTATATCATGTTGTTGTACCCAAGGAAATAGTATTTGTACTAGCAATTTCCTAAAATTCACCAGGCGCACACCTTTTCTAGATGGGTGTTTTAGTCTTCTTACTAACTATGTGGGATACAAATGTTATCCACCTCCATTTTCATTTATTGTTACTGCATAACCCTATTGGACACAATCCAAGGCGAATTGTACTAAAAGAGGGATATTTAGGTACTTTACCTGCAATTGCAGAGGTTCCAAATGAGTTAAGTAAATGGTAAACACGTCTTATATCGGAGTCAACATTTTTCTTTCTTTACCCTCTTCTTCATCTTTCTCATTCTTCCTCTTCCTTTCCGAATCCTCACATCTCTCTCAAATAAAATTATGTAGAAAAATTCAAATAAATAAACCCAACAACTATTGGATGCTTCACAGCTTTAAGGTAATTTAAAGTTCTCAACTTAGATTTATAGTTCTCAATCTCTCCCAACTCACTCTCTTTCAAGATCTAAAGTTTTTCTTTTGGAAATTCGACTCAAAATTTTTGTTAATTTTCTGATTTTGATCTAACTTTTTACTTGCATGTTTCTAATGGAGTTTGAGATACCTCGAATTGAATTCATGAGTTTCGTTACTTTACTTTGATCAGGATGCTAAATTTCAAAACTGAGTCTATATATTCAAATTTGATTTTTGGAGTTTGTTTCTATTTATTATTCAATCAATATTAAGTTTTACCTATTATTTGAGATGCTGAAGGCCCATTTATGTTAAGTTGAAGGGATAGGCTTTAATTTTTAATTTTCTGATAAACCTGAGTAGCTTACATTGCAGATGTTGCACCAGTTCCCCATGTAAAACACATTCAATCTCTCTCACATCAAATGGCGGTTCCGATCGAAGAAGCCACAGCTGCACTATCCATATTTTCTCTAGAGATAACAAACTCTATTAACACTGTTTTGAAAATTCAATTGTTTTTAGTGAGCATGTTTTCCTAATTGATGAATTTCTTCCTTTGTCGTTATAATTTCAGGATGATCAAGCAGAGGTACAAGGCTCGAGGTTTGGGGTTTCAGCTAAAAGAGGTGCAACTATTAGTCCAATCGGTAACATATCACTTTTACATTTATTTTAAGTTTTCGGTTCTAATTCAGTATTTTCCTCCATTTTTTTTGTAATTAGTAATTCAGTTGCTTGATCTTCCCTTGAGCGAGTCCTTGTGAATGTTCCTTGTAGGTCTTCCTTTCTGGAAGTATAGCCCACCATGAAATCAAACTACCTCAAGTATTATCTTAACTACTTGAAAAGTGTTCATTTTACTACTTTTAACGTTCCAAAATGAATTTGGCAGAGCACAGTAATGTGGTTGCATTTAGGTTTTATTTATTTGAAAACACTTAAGCTATTAACTAATTGGTATGTGTTAAGAAATTGTATCAGCATTTTGCTACTGAAATTGTTCACAGAACACACTTACTCAAGAGGGGAAGGAAATGGGTTATGTGCTCTACACATATAGAAGTTGAGTTAAAGCGCTTCGTCAGGTTAGTAAGGAATTTCAACTTCTAACAGAAAATATTTTGATCTCTTAATGAGATAAGGTTTTACATTATCATTATCTTTTACTTCGCGTCTGTGCTTTTTATTTTTGTTTGTGCTGGTGAAAATGATTATAACTGCAAAAAAAAGAGTGGGCCAGATTCTCTTTAGTCAGATTTTCCATATTGATAGTTGGTGATCCTTAAGGTTTCTTCAAGTCTAGAAGGGGTTTAAGGCTGGGTGATCATTTATCCTATATCTCTTTGTCTTCGTGATGGAAATCCAAGCTTAACATTCAAAATGGTAGAGAGTTTGGGATAGTTTAAGGGCCTATACATTGGCAAGAATGGAGAGGAAGAAATGGTACTTACGCTTTCTATATGCATATGATACTTTACTTTTTTGTGAGGCAGAAAGAGACCAACTATTTCATTTAAGAAGGGTTTTATTTAGTTCTCAAGCAATATCTTGGCTGAAAATCTATCTAAAAGCATTAATGCAAAAATTTTGTATTGAGGAATTAGCTGGTATTTTTTGAGTGTGAAATGAATAAGTTTCCTACAGTATATTTTTCAGTAGGGATGAAGAGGAAAGGCATACACGAGTAACTGATAGTTGTACAAATAAGTTTGTTTCAGATTTATTTTTAGATGTATAGACAATCCTCAACTTTAATTAATTCATCATCTTCAAGCTTTGAATTTCGAGTAGCGAATGAAGTTGGAGAAGGAAGACAAGGGAAGAAGGAGTGCTCAATATTTAGGTTTAGTCGTTTGGATGCAGTATACATGTTTTAATCATAAAAAAGTCTCATAAACATGTAGTCCACAAGAGCGGATATAATCTAACTTGTGTTTGATGTTAGCTTACATTACAGATGTTGCACCAGTTCCCATATGTTGACACATACAGGTATTTGTTATGTTGCTTAAGATATCTCAATCGACACTGTCAACTTGCTTTTAAGCCTTACACCTATTTATACTAAATCACCAATTATCTAACTTTGATGAAATTAGCATTTCTGTGAACGAGCCCTCCAACATTGTGTCTCCCCCTCCCTCGTTTGGCATTTGGGTTCGTTGAGATGGAGAGTTCATGGGAGTTGGATCCGGGATCCATATAACTTGCCCCTGAATTACTAGCATTGGTTGTCAGGGGAAGAACAGTGGAGTAGAGTTTATTATGTCCATTGGGTGAAGAAGGGAATCTGCACCATACTTTCCATGTTTGGAAAACAGCTTAGATGATGGGGTAAATTCCGAAGTGCTTGCATGGTGCTGAAGAACTCCAGAGTTGCGGCTGGCGTAAGGGGATCCATTGCATTGGTCACCCACATCTGGTTTACAAAGTTCTCCATGGCTAACTTCATTCCCTCCGTGACTAACTGCGCCAGAAAGTTTGAGTTTTGCAGAATTATTATCGTCTTTACTCCATTGATGTCCATGGAGAAGAGAGCTGCATGGACTGGGATAGCTGTCTCCACCCATGACTGGGAATGATGGAGAGGGTGAACTGGTTGAGTGGAGAATACAAGGGGAGCTTAGAGGGTCTCTGGGGTATTGGGGAGTAAGTAAGGATTGCTCATCGCAGAGAATGGGTTTCTCGATGAGCGAGAGATGGGAAGGAGACGAACTTTCTGATGAATAGGAATTGGAGCTCTGAACATTCTTAATAAGATTTATTTTGATATTAGAGTTAAGAGAGTTGGGAAATGATTGAGTATCAACAATGGAAGATATAATAGGCGGGGGATTGGTCATCATTGGCGTATCGATAGCACAGGAAAATTTTGGAAAATTTGTAACGTTATTATCTATATCCACTTGTTCAATTATCTTAGCCAAGTGTATAACCTGAGTAGGGGTACCCTTAGTATTTATGTCAACCCTACTAGTATTAGGGGTAAATTTTTCTAATTGAGAAGTCGACACGTCGTTGCCTCTTGTAGGATGAATTGAAGAGTTTTGACTAGAGCATGTCGCCTCAGAAGCTAGAGAGTCGGGATCATTAGTAGGGGGTAAAGTAATTGAATCTTTTTCTAAATTCATTACTAATATTTTCTTCCTCCATATTTTTCAAGATGTCGAATTTGTTTATCGAGGAACTGTCAAAATTTTGCTTATCAATCCTTAGAAGAGTCTGAGAGTAGTTCTGAATAACTGGGGAGTTTCTAAAATTATCAGAATTTTGCAAAACAACAGTAGTAGCAAATTGTTTAGGACTGGGGGAGCATTGATCAGAGGAAAACATGGTTTTGGGGACAAAAATTTGGGAATTAAAGAATTTACCTGTTCCTTTATACATAAATTTGACGTTTTTACCTGGGCTGCTTATATTAGCAGGGTCGATTGCATTCTTTGTAAGATTTTGTGTTTGACGCTTTTTGCGAGGGAACTTTACTGTAAGCCATTGACTTGACATGGTGTCCTTCAGTGTACAATGTTGTTTTGGACTTGTTTGATATACCAGTCACCAAATGTTTCCCACTCTGTTCCTTTTTATCGAAACTTAATGATGAGCTCTAGAGACATATAGGGATAGTATGTCCCAGTCTCCCACGGTTCTTGCATAGGAAACCTTCTCCTTCTTAGGCAATATCCTGTTTATGCCCTCCTACTTGAATGGTTGTAGTGATCGGTTCTTCCATGGGAATCTGTACACATAGTCTTGCGTATCTCCCACGCAGAGTAGCACTTGTACAGACATCTATTTTCACTAATGTACCGATAGAGTTGCCAATACGCCTTAATAGTATACCATCATAAAACTCTGTAGGAAGTTGTGGTAGACGCACCCAAACAGCGGTGTAAGTTAATTTGGATTTTTCTGGGTTGAAATTAGGATCCCATCTTTGAATTGATAAGAAATGACCATTAATGAACCACGGGCCATTTTGCAGGACATAAGAGCGTTATCCTCGTCTGCGAGTTTTACCGTGAAAAAATCTGACTGGAAATTTTTCGGGTAGCCGCCAGAGAGCTTGGATTTTCTGGTTTAAGTATTGGTGGGCGATTCTTTTACCGATAAGTTTAATTATGACAGAATTTTTCCACGGGGCCCAGAGCCTTTCACTTTCATCCTGGGAAAGAGTAATTGTTTTTATATTGCTAGAGAGTTTATTCTCTGACGTGACTTCCTTAGGTACATTTAAGGAATTCAAATAACTTGTATTGTTGTAGTCATACATTTCTACGTCAGAGATGTATTATCCTGCTAATAATTTTTCTTTAAAACTATCTTTTGAGGAAGTAAAAACACATTTATCAGGGGGGTTCTGGCGGAATTTGTGTTCTTGGTAATTCTGGAGAATTAGACAACATATGGGAGG
>NC_028639.1:60832452-60867252 GCF_001406875.1 Solanum pennellii
GGGGGGTGAAGCTTGAAAATAAAGCAGGGTATTCTAGAGAGAAGCGGTAGAAACTAATTTCTAGAGATATAAAAGAATAACAAGTTTTCCCTTAAAAAGAACACTACATTTAATTGCATCTTATGTCTATTATTAATTCATTACTATTATTGAGATGTTTGTTAATATATATTCCATTCTTTTACCTTTTCTTATTTTAACAGATGTTATAACCCATCATCGTTTATTGTTAAAACTTGAAACATAATGAATAATGCCATAACTAGTAATAATTGGTCTTACATATGTCAATTTTAAAAATTTCATGTAAAGTTTTTGTTGGAAATAAATTATCATAATTGAATTGTTCAAAATTCAAGATGAATATTTGATTTTTTTTATATTTGTTTTTCCTTTCATGAAGTTTTCTAAGTATTTTCGAAGAGATAATTACACTACTTATAAAGTTATATTCATGATTTCACAATGGAAAATAATGAAAAAGAAATTAAATTATATTGGCTTAAGTCATCGGCAGCCACTTAAAGTTGTCCATATAATTTACTTGAACACCTCAATCTAACCACATACCTATTGAACATATCTACCAATTTGAATTTAAACCATTTGAACACTTTTTTGACAATCAGCTAAAAGTACAAAATGTGAGTAACACACTCGCCAAGACGTGGCAAGCTAACAAATTAATGACATACATGTGGCAATTTGAGTTAAAATAATAATTAAATTTTATTAAGAAATCAAAAAGAAAAAAATGGAAAAGGTTATGTCCTCCACCATGACCTTCGACCCTGCTACCTCCTCTATTCAAATTTCAAAGTGTTTCATCCACCCATTGTCGCCGCCTTCAGTTGTCAATCCATCATCTTTATTAATTCAACTAAAAATAAATTCAAATCTGTGGTCTACAGAAAGAGAATATTTGAAATAACAAACTATGTACTCTTCTTTAGTATCTTCATTTTTCGTCTCTAATGCAGAAGAAAGTTAAAGGAAATTCAACCATTAACGGTGGAATGGAAGTGTTTGTGCAGAGATTTTCTAACTCCAAATAAGAGGTTCTGAAACTATTTGTTTAAAATTGAATCATTCATCAATTTCTTCATTTCTATTCCTTTTCTCATCAAAGTTAATGGTGGAATTTTTTTTGGAAGAAATTACTTGAAGAATTTAAAAATTGTTTGATTTGAGCTTAACAGAAAAGAGAAGAATTGGTGGTGGTGGCGCTAGCGCGGTGGAAATGGTGCCAGCGAGGTGCACGGTTGAAATGGTAATGGTGTAGCCCTGTAGGAAGAAGATATGGTCAAAGAAGAAAGGAAAAGAAAGCGGTACAAGTAAACACATTTTTGAAGAAGATATGTTCACGCGCTAAATAACGGTGTAATACACTTTTCATGCCATGTCATCGAAAGGTGTTTAATAGGTACTTATTTTGAATAACTTATATGTTCAATAGGTACAACTATTAGTTAAAGTGTACAAGTGAATTATGCGGACAACTTTAAGTGGTTGTCGATGACTTATGCCAATTATATTCATAAATATTTCTCTTAATATATATGCATTGTCTCAGAAATTCACTTTTTATGTAATAGAGGGAGTACTTCTCAAGTAATAGAATTAAGATTTTTACAAAGAAGATTAAAGTTAACTTACAGAAGTCAATTCATGAACTAGTCGAAGTGATTCGATATCTACTATATATATATATATGAAAAATGATTTTAATTTTATATAAATAGAATAATTTTTCATCGAAAGGTGCTTGGATAAACTCCCTGACACCAAGTTGGCTCTGACATACTGACTTTGACTTACTCCATCTTAAATTATTTATTTTATAAAAAAAAGTTTATTACCTCAAATTATTTTCATTTTAGAAGTTCGAAGATATTTTTTTCTTAATCATTAATAGAATTATTTCGAAAGATTATAAACACTTTAATACTCCACTGATCCCTTTTTACTTGTTCAATTTTGACATATAAAAAAAAAGATAATATTTATTTATCTATTATATCCTCAATTTATTTAGAGAGCTAATATTTTTGAAAAAGCTAGAACATTTTTAATGAGTAAATTGATTTTGAAATTCTACGATTAATAAAAATAAAATAATAAACTTAATATGTTAATTATTATTTTCTTAATAAGTGTGCCAAATAAAAAAAATAGATAAATAAATAGGGAGAGGTAGTAAAACCAGTGGTGTACGCAAAAAAATTTCTAAGCGGTGTCACAAGGACAAAAATAGCTCAAGAAGAAAATCGAAGAAGTTTTATTTTAAGTTTCCAAAAATTTGAGGTCCCTTTTAATTAGATAATATTATAAAATTTTAAAAATCATTCACGTTTTCATGTTATTAAATAAATCAGCAATGAATTTAAATCAACTCCTTCACTTCGCCGGTATCTTTATTATTGAAGTTTGAGTCGTTAATTAAAGTTGACTTTGAACATTTGAACTTTTTTTTAGAATTATAAATCTCCATTAAAAAATTAGGCTAATATGATTTGATCTACACAATTAGTAATTGAGGATCAAATAATAGAGGATTACAGACAATTTTGATCAACTTAATGAATACTAAATTATTTCATTGTAACAAGTAGATAGTACAAAATAAATTTATTATGATGAACAAATAAAAATAAAAATTCAAGCCCATAATTAAAAAAACCTAAATAGCAAAAAATACTACCCTGATATGAAAATTCGAGATGTCGAATAACAATGGTTGATGAACAAGAAAGGAAAAAAAATTGAACAAACTCACGAGTCAAATATACTAATACAAAGATTTAAGGAGTCGACCCCAAAAATATGCCGCGTCTACCATTTGAGCCAACCAAATTATATTACAAAGAGTGTATTGTATATTCTTTTATACTTTAGTTTTTGTTGTTGTTTTTTTTTAATATAGGTATATTCGATAAAAAATTTCGACGAAGTCGTGTCACGTGACAATCTTGAATGTGCCTAAATCCGCCCCCGAGTAAAAAATATATTATATGAAATTTTGTTATATCTTCAAACATGACTTATGGTCGTAGAATAATCAAAATCCATTCTTATTCATATATTTTACAGAAGTGTAAAAGGAAAACAAGCAAAATGATTTTAGGCGGAGGGAGCACTAGAATGCAGCAAAAGCACACCCCACCACGATGATGACTTGTCTATTTTCACAAATTTATGGATCTATAATTTTTACTGAAAAAACTTATAAAAAATAAAAATATGATGCTTAAAGTTTGAACTAAAAATTTTAAAGTAAATTTGGACCCTCTTAACTATTAAGCTAATATTTGGGGTCTGTTTGAAAAGTTATCTGATAATTGAAAGTTGGTCTAACTATTAGGATAGTAATTATCATCCTACCAATTACATAGTCTAATAGTTATACTGTAATCATAATTTAAATTTTAAAATTAAAGATTAATTATTTAAAATGTATACTAGACAAATAAGAAACTTTATAAATGATATCAAATTAAATATTCAAGATATATCATAATTAATAAATATATGTTTTTAATTAATTATGAAAAATAATTGATTTCTATTTTTCAAATTAATATATTTCAATTGAATTGATCATAAAACTAAAAGTATGAAGTTTCTACGAATATCATAAAATGCATGTTTGATAAAAATATAATATATAAGAAAATGTCATAAATTGCTAAAGTATTTGACAAAAGATAATCTAATTAAAAAATGACTTGCAATGTGAACTTAATATTACTAAAACAAATGAAATTGAAAATATAACATAAGTTATAAATTCGAAACAAAAATATTAACATGATACTCTTATTGCAAATTTTAATATAGTATACATAAATATGATTTATTTATTACTATTTTTATTTTAAAAAATGTAAGTCTATAGCCTTACTTAACTATAAATTCAATTTAATTTAAAAATTAGAATGCTAATAAAACTATGCTAATGAGAAAACAAGTATGACATAAAGAAATAAATAATACAAAAAAATTATATAAAATCACGTGAAGGAAGGTTGAGAATGAGAACAAAATGAAATATAATAATATAAAATAAAAAATAAACTTTTTGTTATGAAACTATACGAATTTAGAAGAGGAATAAAGTAGGAAGAAGAGAAGAGACTTCTTATTCATCTTGAAGTATATTCAAGGTTTCATAGATCTTTCTCAAATCTTATTTACAATGAAGGAATACCCCTTTCTTTATAGGGAAAACCTAACTTGGTCTCCAAGTAGATTCCTAACCATATCCTAAAAGGACTCCACATAATTAGACATTCACTATAATATAAATATGTTTATAATATTCCCCCTTGAATGTCGGTAGATTATGTGCCTCGTTAAAACCTTACTAGATAAAATTCAGTAGGAAAAAAATCTAGTGAAAGAAAAAGAGTACACATATCTAATAATACGCATTATGGATGCCTCATTAAAAACCTTACAAGGAAAACTCAGGAGGACAAAACCTTGTGAGGAAAAAAGAGTACATCGCATATTAACTCCCCCTAATGACAACATTAATTTAGAGACTAGAATCTTCATTTTCCAGCTTGTGCACCATCTTCTTGAAAGTTGTTGTTGGTAGAGACTTGGTGAATAAATCAACAATAATATTACTTGAACAAACCTCTTGCATGTTGATATCACCATTCTTGGGAGCTCATGAGTGAAAAAAAACCTTGACGAAATATGTTTCCTTCTATCTCCTTTTATGAATCTTCCCTTCAGGTTCAAAAATTTCTCCAAGTTCCTTACTTTAACTTCTTTAAGCAAATAATATATTGCCTTTTGAAAACTCTTTAAGAGTTTCAATTATAGTTATCAACTTGCATAACAATACTTGTATATGCTCTATGCATTTTGAATCTATTTAATCCTTATGAGAATGATAGACAAGTTTTCCAAAAAACTTGTATATTCTTTAGATTTTGAACTCATTGTATATTTTCATATCAATTTTATTAAGTGACAACATTAAATATTAGATGTATGTCATCTTCTAGTGCCTAGATTGCAAGTCAAATAAATTTTACGCTTACCAAGATGCATCATTCCACTATTCACTTGATAATTATTTCTACACAAGCATGCCTAATAGATATAGAATTCATATCATCGTAATATTTTACAATATTGCACGCCATGGTATCAAAGATATCGTCAACGATATATCATTTTGTATCGATTCACAATAGACATAACTTATTGAGATCTCATCACTTCATTATTTTTAGTTAGCTACCCCTCTCATGAGGTTTTATAAAGTGTTATGTCGTAGGCACTCCAAGAGCACATCGTATCCTTATTATGATCATTTTGATTCTTTCATCCTCCCCCTTTTTCAAGGATTAATTTATTTAGAATTGATTAGTTTATCATGCTTCATGCATGTCATAGACTCTATCCTTAAGGGACATTCAATAGGGGTATTTACAACTTTTGTGTTGCTTCTACTCTCCCCCTTATGTTAGACAAACAAAGATATTTCTCAATATTTTGGAGAATCTATCTTTGTGCATCATAGTATATTCATTAATCATATATTGCACATCAAAATTATCAAATGAAAACTATTTGGTCCCTTACCATAAATCAATTAACAGAAAAATTGATTATAACTTATTTGTTTGATTCATACAATTATGTTTGTATGTAATATCATATTTCAAATCAACACATGAAACTTTATTACATAAGCAATGATTCACTATGTGAGAATTTAATGTCACATCATTTTATAGATTTATCAATATTATCAAGATGAATTATCTTGATTTAATATTCTGAAAGTTGTGCTTTTAGTTCAATTATCTTGCACAAATAATTTTGCGAATGTCAAACTGCAAGTTGACAACAAACACACATGTGATTATCTTATTGATGCACCTTTTTATCATATCACATGATAGGTGAACAGTCCCGTTCACCTTTTATACTTTTCAGAATTCAGGGATTTAGTTCCAACATTAGTTGATCAAATTAACTTATCACGAGAACAAGCAACATATAGAATTCTTGAAGAATTTCAAATTCTCTAATGTATGTCCATCACCGTGTATGCACAACTTCGGGATTACCAATTATTCATATCGACGAATAAAAATATTAGTACTTGTAAACTCCAAGTTTACTGTGGCAATGCCTTTTGCTTTAGTAAATTTCTAATTCACTATTATATGAGTAAATTTTAATTTTATTACTCTGAGAGTAATTTTTGAATTTATTTCTTCTCAACTTGCCTTGATAACAAATAGTACAAGTAAATTCACCATTTAAAAGAATCTTTAAGTTCTTTAGTGGATGTCTATTCAAATTATTTATAATTCACCTTATCATTATAGACTCATGATGTCCCATACAAACATGCAAACGTAAAACTGTATTGAAATTTGTATTAGAATGTGCCTCAATTGCACTAATTACTATCCAATAAAAGTCAAAAGATAAAGTATGAAACTTTTCTTTAACATATGTCTGCCAATAGACAATCTTGATGATACCACATCTACAATCAAAGATTGCGATCTTTTTCACGCCTAGCATGATGCCTTACACCTCATTCACTTTAAAGAATGGTTGGGATCTGTATTTTTACTATTTGTTAAAAGCTCTCATTCTTCATGAATAGAACACAATCATCTAAATATATCAAATTTTGATAACTTAGTACCTCATTCCATATTCATGTGCATCATTTAATCAATTGTATTCTTTTAGACATTTATGCACTGCTACATTCACTTCGAAAAATGGATCTGCTTCAACGTTATATATTTTTCATGACTAATTTTTATCAAAAACTCATTATTTGCCTTAGTCATCATTATATAATCAATATGGTGCATTGAGACTCAAACACAACGTCTAATGTCATAAATCAGTGAGGGACTTGAACGCAACATCTTTCATCACAGAGCATCAAGACTCATGATGTCTTACCCTCTTGATGCAATTGGACATGAATCCATCGTCTTATGTTTCACCGTCTTACCCACAATGAGGCTCAACCTCAAGCCTTCAAAATAATAGTAACTTTATCACTTTTGATGATCATCAATATGATCGTAAATCATAATTACACACAAAATTGAGATTATTGATTTATTATAATTAACATTAACAGTTAATAGACATAGCTTTATAGATCACATACCTCACATAAAAGTTGAAAATATATCTTTCAGTAAATTGTGCTTATTTAATTATTAAAATAAATTAAGAAAGTCTCTTCCCAATCGGTTAAAATTAAACGTATAGAAAGTCGACAAGTCTCTTTAAATACTTACTTTAGATGGTACGTCCAGATCTATCAAATTATAACATAAAGATAAATCATACCTTGAAGATATAATAACATTATTGCATAACTTATGCAAAATCTATTTTGCACTTTTCCCGTCTTCTTCATTATCATTCTTTAAGAATAAAACAATCGTGCTGATAACGTGTTATGAAACTATATGAATTTAGAAGAAGAATAAAGTAGGGAGAAGAGAAAAGACTTCTTATTCATCTTGAAATGTATTCAAGGTTTCATAGATCTTTGTCAAATCTTATTTACAATGAAGGAATATCTCTTTATTTATAGGGGAAACCTAAATTGATCTCCAGGTATAATTTCTAACCATATCCTAAAAGGGCTCCACATAACTAGACATTCACTATAATACAAATATGTTTATAACACTTTTAGAATTTTTAGAGAATTAATTTTTTTTTAAAAAATAATAGAAATAAAAAAGTTAAAACAAAGAAGTAAAAATAAAAAAAGATAAGAAATTTAAAAGTAATTAACTGATATTAATAATTTCTCCTTATAAATTGAAGAGTGTAATTATCTCCTGCCAGTTATACAAATTACCTGAATACTAACTAGTTACATGTTCAACTAAACACAATAAATAATATAATTAATTATACTCAATTTCACCAAATCCAATTATAACACGCCCAAAATCTTATATTCAAAATGTTTAATTTTCTCTTAAAAATATTTTTTATACTTTATGCTTTTTGCTAAAGAGATTGAGATGGATTTTTTAATATCAGATCCCCGTGTTTAATGCTTAAGATCTGGCAGGCATTAAATGACAATTGTAATAGGTTGAAAGAGCCGAAAGGCATAGTGCTTAAATTATTAATTAGAGTAATGGGAAAAGCACCTCGAAATTATTAAGCACGTTCACCTATTTATTCATCTACTCCTACTTTATTATAACGCCTGTTTCACGTGTAGGCGTTCCTATTCCCATCTACTTCTTTCATTTAATTTCAAAAGTCAAATAAATAATTTCTAATTTATTTTTATTACTTTATTAATTAAGTTATGTTGATTACCTTCAAAACATTAAAGTTGTTATAATCGAATAGTGATATAGTAAATTGTGATTTTTTTTAATTTCCTTCATTTCATATATTTTATATTAACTGAATTGTTAAATAAAAACCTAATAAGAACAAAAAAAAAATAGGACATGAATTTAACTCTCTTTTTCTTCTCTCCTTTTTCTTAATATCAAACTATTTTTTAAAAAATAAATAATTTAAATTAAATTATAATATGAACGTTAAAATTATCAAGTAGAAAAAGTAAAACGAAAGAAATTTTTAATAACTTTCTTGAAATTTGAATATAATTGGCTAAGAGAAAATCTATCAATTTAGTTATTTTAAGTTAAAAGCAAGTACTTTATAATATATATATATATATATATGGGGTCCACTGTCGCTTGATCCCATCTATAAATAAACTACTCCTATATCTTTTTTTAAATAAAAAAACTACTCCTATATCAATATCATACAACTATTATCACAATATCAATTTTTCTTTATCCTTTCATTTTCTAGAGAAATTGACGACAACTACACAAGGCGCCATGGGAGTAGCAGCTCAAGTTAATCAAATGTGGTTCAATCTCATGATCGTCCTCTTCTTCATCTCTATTTCTTCTATTTCTGCTGTAAGTTACTCTACTCTTCATACAATTGTGCTAGATATTTTACTTTTACTTTGCAATTAATTGCTTATTCGATGGGGGGAAATGCAGGAAGATTGTGTTTACACAGCTTACATTCGCACTGGTTCAATCATAAAAGCTGGTACCGATTCAAACATTTCGTTGACTCTCTACGATGCCAATGGCTATGGACTTCGAATCAAAAACATAGAGGCCTGGGGTGGACTTATGGGTCCAGGTTACAACTACTTTGAAAGAGGAAACTTGGATATCTTCAGTGGGAAAGGTCCTTGTGTGAATGGACCGATCTGTAAAATGAATTTGACTTCAGATGGTACTGGACCACACCATGGATGGTACTGTAACTACGTGGAAGTCACCGTTACCGGAGCACACAAACAATGCAACCAGCAGTTGTTCACCGTGGATCAGTGGCTGGGCACTGATGTTTCGCCGTATAAGCTAACGGCCATCAGGAATAACTGTAAGAACAAGTATGAGTCCGGTGAGCAAAAGCCCCTTTATGATTCTGAATCATATTCGATAGTTGATGTAATTTAATTGGGCCCAGAATATCTGTTTGATTTTCTTCTCTCTCTTAGTGAGTTGGAAAAAATAGGCGTGAATTTGGTGATGATTAAGGCATGTGTTTGCTGTCATGGACATTTTGAATAACTCAATAAAGAATCTGTCCTCTTTCTCTGTCTTTCCTAATTTGCCCATACTCTCATAGCGATTCAATATCCATATGTAGGAAAGAATTGTGACAATTTTTTCTTTTAAATACTCCCCTTGTTTTTTTTTTTTTAAAAATGATCTAGTTTGAGTTGACTCGGAATTTAAGAAAATAGAAAATATTTTAGATTTTATAATCTTAAAATTAAAGTTATATCAAATAACAATGTTGTCATTTAATCTTGTGGTTTTATATATGTCACGTGAAAAAATGAAATTAAAATGTTATAAAAAAGATATCATTCTTTTTAAATAGAAAAAAAAGGTCGTTTTTTTAAAAACAAAGAATGTATTTGCTAGAACAATACAATACATGCAAACTTACATAAATATAGTATAAATTAAAAATATTTACCATTTATAGCAATAACATTTTTTCACTTGATCAATTTAATATATTTATAATAAATTCTTACTCCTCCATTTAAAAAAAGATGACCTAGTTTGACTTGAAACGGAGTTTAAGAAAAGAACTTTTTAATCTTGTGGTTTTAAATTAAAATTATGTCAAATGTACCAAAATGTTCTTTAATGTTGTGGTCTTAAACATGTCACATTGAAAGTTAAAGTCAAAATGTTGCCAAAAAAAGAAAAGGGGTCATTCTTTTTTAAACAAAGTAAAAAAGAAATAGGGTCGATCTTTTTGAAACAGATGGAGTAATTTATATTACAACAAATAATTTATTAATCACATATAATACAAGTTTTATTAATAAATAATACATTTATCATACATTATAATGCACTTACAATAGAATGTGTTCAATTTCTTACCAAAGCACAATATGTTAGGTAGTGGAGCCTGATTAATTTTAGGTTTTCCTATTTATTCTCTATTTTAGGCTTTCCTATTTATTCTCTATTTTAGGTTTTCCTATTTATTCTCTGTAACAAAAAATACTCTGATTTATTAATAAAAATATACCTCACCGCCGTGGAAGTTTACTCACGGGGTTTTACCACGAAACATTGGGTTTTCTCTTTCTCTCTCTAGATCTCTCATCTCTTTCTCTTGAAAGTTCTTGTGTTCTTCATTCATCTAGTGTGTGTGCGTGAATTCGATCCTAACACAATATACTTTTAAAAATAGTTATAATACATATATATTGCATACTTAATTCACTTTTAAGAGATATTGCAAATTTAACATAATATTATTATAAATAATATTAAATAAAAAAATATCACTAAAATCCGTAATTATTTATTAAAAGATACCCATCTAAATAACTTTTCGTACCATATATTTATACAACTTAATGATACTTAAACCTAGCTAATTATGTCTAATTCAAATATTTAGCTAATTAATTAATATCAAGTCAATTTAATTTAATATTTCAATATGGGTTGTTAGGCAGCCATAAGGTAACATCTCCTGTCAAATTGACGTGGAGTATCACATAGCAACAATTCAGAGAGAAGAAATGGATGGTGTAATCACTTCATAGCCTTATGGTGGGAGGAACATGTCTAATAGTGAGAAATGTTGTCGGTATTTAGCTCCCCGATATAGTCTAGTCTGCATCAATTGTTAGCTTTAAAAAAAATAAAAATTGAGACTTCTATTTATTTTTTAATTTTATAGTTATGTCTCTAAAGATTTGTACACGTTACAAGTAGATTTGAAGAGTTTAAATAAAAGAAAATTTTTTTCGTGTTAACTTGTTCTTGTTTTTATTGTTTTCTATTTTTTTTCGTTTTCGTTGGATCGAGACTGACTTGTCTTGGTGAGAAAAGACATGTGTCATCACGTTCACTTTTAAATTTGTGAGCATTAGAGATACATTTGGTAATATATATTTTTACAATATGATTTTCCGATATATATATATATATATATATCATTGACTAATGAGTAGGGTGTGAACAAGATCTTAATGATACCAAAAAAATATATTTATACCCTTATAGTATTATTGACTAATGAGAAATTTCTAAACAAGAAACTTTTGATACATACAGTATCTGATTTAGTATGAGTTAAACAAAATTAACTGAAAGAGTATATAGTGTAATTATTTAGTGAAGTATAAATATAAAAAAAACATATATTTATAATTATTTTGCTTTTATAGTGTATTTGCATAATTTCCTTTATTATATAATGTAAATAAACAATATTCTAGCCAAATTAGAAGCCAAATAAATACACAAAGAAAGAAGGAAAAGGTCCAACCCATTTTTTAAAGGAAAAATAACTTAAATACACAACTATAAGTTTATTATTCTCTTATTTCCCCCTTTTTTTAAAAAAAAAATTACATAATTCCTTTTTTTTTAAGTTTAATAGAAGTTTAGAGATACATAACGTTCTCACACCTATGACACACGCTTCCCCAATATCATGCATATTTTTTCTCCACTAAAACACTCAATCTTCTGAATCACTTTTTAAATTTTGAATTATAACTTTTAATCAAACACGTTTCACAACATTTAATATGCAATTTTGAATTTCAAAATTCAAGAATCTGAAATTCTGAAAATTGGAACTACCATTGTTCTCTGGTTCTTTTTCTTCTTCTTACTCCATCATCCGTTGTTCTTTTGTTCTTCTTTTTTTCTTGTTCATCGTTATATTACATCATATTAATGGATCCTTTTTACGAATAGGAGGATTTATGATTTGGACGATGAAAGTTGAAAAGAAAATAGAAAAAAGTCTTTGCATGATCCTTTGAATGTTCGGAAGGATTCAAACAAAGATATTCCGGAATCCTCTAAATCAAAGGTTGCACAAATACACAAACAAAAGAGAAAAGCATCAGCAACCACTATTGCCAGGCCGACATTACTTCGGGTATGTCTTTTTTATACTTCTTTTAAAATTGTTTTTGAAGTTATAGTACGTTTGATACACATTGTTATAGTGTGTTATAGTGTTTATTCGATTTCATGATACAAAAATTAATTGCGTGTTAGATGATTTTCTATGTATAACGAGTATTTGGAAATTGTTACCATATATCAGACAATAAGTTTAATACATATCGACTCAGTGTGTTATAGTGTTTAGTCTATGCATTGATACATGAATTAGATGTGTATCATATGTTTTTTATGTAGTATGAATTTTTGAAAACTGATATCATGTATCAGTAAGGTATTAATTGTTTATTTAGTATTAGTTATTTTATTTAATATTTATATTCAATATCGTTAAAATTTGTTTTTTTTTCAAATTGCAGCCACTCAAGTACAAGATAAAAAAGATACCAACGCATCCCATAAGGTTTGCTGTCAATTTTAACAACACTTTTTTGAAGGATTTTGAACAATATTAGGGAGAATGTAATCCAACTGTTTAGGGACAATTTTGGACCATTTTTAGATATTACTAAATGTAATTTTCAGGGCCAAATCACTAAGTGCTTGCTGTTGTTAGAGTTGGAACAAGGCAACCCTAATGTGTTGCATAATAGACATTCAAATGGGTGTATCCTGAAATTTGGTATAGATGAATTTGCAATATAATTGGAATTAAAGTGAAATGCAATACCAATGATTTCCAATACCCAAAATCAACTAATTGTATGTTATTTCAAAAGTATTTTCCTGGTGTAGTGAATAGTGTTACCAAGTATCAACTAGTTCAACGATTTAAGATGGGTAACTGGGAGAACGATCAGGATTCACTCCAAATGTCTATATTGTTCTTTATTCATTCATTTGTATTGGCTACTCTTGATAATACAACTATATCCATTGTAGATTTTCTATTGGTTGAAGATGGTAGATATCAAGATTATCCTTGGGGTCAACTATCATTCTCAAAACTCATCGGTTCACTTAGACAGGATTTTAATGTTAGTAAAAAATTATATCGATTATATGGGCTGCCGTATGCACTTAACGTATGGATATACGAATGTGCATCCCAATTAAATCCTTAAATTGTGCCAAAGAACGAAATGTCATCCCAAGAATGTGCAATTGAAGAGTTGTGTTTGATAAGGCAAAGTTTGAAATGCTTATGTCTACCACTTTTGAAGAGGTAAAATTGAATCAATTTTTTCTGTTAGAATAAACTATTTCAAGTTTGTCTATTTAATATCGTTATTTATGTCTTGTGATACATTGTCATATGTCTTAACTATTTAATGTGTTTTGATACATATGTAATTGTATTAACATTTAGATTATTTTATTTGTTGTTATACATTCAGAATGCATGTTCAAACATTGTCCCAATAGCAGAGGAACTTGAAGTTTTTGACCTAGTTGAAGTTGAACATGCTCCTCCTTCTTCACCACCCTTAGTACAACCAAATGAGGAAGATGATTTTGATAATATCTCCACTAAACCTCCCGAACAGTTATTGAGGAGATCTTCTAAAGTGCCTGATACATCTCTTCCACCACCCCCCAAAAGAAGAAAAAAAGTGGTTATACATAAAAAAAAAAGATTTCAGAATCGAGTCAGGCTGATCAATCAAATATGTCTTCGACACTGGATGATGATGTACATGTTTCTATTGCAGATCTTCTTCCCACTCCGGCTGCTNAGGGAGAGTGGCGAGCGAGATCTGGAAGAGGGGAGAGAGGGGAACAAAAATATATATATATTTATACAATTTTCTCTACTTTATACAATTAGAAACAATTTTTATACACTTGTGTTTGTATAAAAAGTGAGGAAGCGGGCGAGAGATTAGAGGAGAATGACGAGCGAGATATTTGGGAGAGAGGCGTCTGACAATTTTTGTGTTTGATAAGGCAAAGTTTGAAATGCTTATGTCTACCACTTTTGAAGAGGTAAAATTGAATCAATTTTTTCTGTTAGAATAAACTATTTCAAGTTTGTCTATTTAATATCGTTATTTATGTCTTGTGATACATTGTCATATGTCTTAACTATTTAATGTGTTTTGATACATATGTAATTGTATTAACATTTAGATTATTTTATTTGTTGTTATACATTCAGAATGCATGTTCAAACATTGTCCCAATAGCAGAGGAACTTGAAGTTTTTGACCTAGTTGAAGTTGAACATGCTCCTCCTTCTTCACCACCCTTAGTACAACCAAATGAGGAAGATGATTTTGATAATATCTCCACTAAACCTCCCGAACAGTTATTGAGGAGATCTTCTAAAGTGCCTGATACATCTCTTCCACCACCCCCCAAAAGAAGAAAAAAAGTGGTTATACATAAAAAAAAAAGATTTCAGAATCGAGTCAGGCTGATCAATCAAATATGTCTTCGACACTGGATGATGATGTACATGTTTCTATTGCAGATCTTCTTCCCACTCCGGCTGCTGATGTACATGATTCTATTCCAGACATGTCTCCAAACCCGATTGCTGATGTACATGGTTCTGCGGATTCTTAGAAAGTTAACTATGTAATTTCAGATATTAAAAAGTTGAAAGGACATTTAAAAAATTACGTAAGTTAATTATTTTGATAATTTTAATCAAATGTAATTTATTTTTATCCTAAATTTATTTATAATTTACAGATTGACAAGAAATTTGAGGAACTGATTATATTGATAAAGGAAAATCACTCCCAGTTGATGCAATCTTGACGCAAGGAAAACATCAATGTTGAGGCTAATACAAGCACATTTTTTCAGTCTGAGAAACAAACATCTCCACAAATACGGATTGATCTTTCTAATATGGGTGGTGTAGCTGAGGATGGTGTTGGTGTTTCTGATAACCATGGTGAACATTAAGTCACCGACGATGCGGGGGATGTCGCTGAGAATTGTGTTGATGTTTCTGTTAACGAGGGTGAACAACAAGTCAATGCTACTCCAAAGGTATGTTTTATGATACATTGTATACGATTTTTCATTTAGTTGATGTCATGTATCATGCACATATACTCATTTTGTTATGTATCATGCGAGTATAAACACTGTTATGTATCAACACAAATTATATTAACGGTTTACACATAAAAACTGCATATTCAGGATGGTGACGCACATCAATCGCACCAAGATTTAAATGAAACTATCATGGATCAAGATGGTGATGACAATATTTAACACAACATCCCTCACATTTTGCCCGATAAAACAACAATGGATGCATCGGTAGATTTTTCAATTTTGCTTTATGACACACAATTTCATTACACACAAATTTACTAAAAAAATCATTACATCATATTATATAGAATCTTCCACTTCAGTAACAATATCGCCATCAACTCAAGCAACAATAGATGCACTTATCAAAGATTTGGGGAAAGATCCTACTGATATACCGTGGTTTCACGGTATAATTAATACTTATTCCTTAAGTTTAGTGTGTCCGAGAGCCTTTTTGTGCTAAGTTTGATATAAGTTTCTCTTTGTTTTGCAGGAAATCTGTCCAAAGCTAAATGCGGAGATTTTGAGCGAAAAAATGCAGAAGAGACCACCTACGGAGCTTATGACGGTCCGTCGTGCCTGTGACGGTCCGTAGGTGGCAGCGTAGTGCAGCTGCTGAAGGAAGATGGGGAAGTCTGACCAAGTGTGGGATTACGAAGCTTGTGACGGTCCGTCATGGCTATGACGGTCCGTCCTGCAGGTTCGTCGTGAAGTTCAGAGAAGTGATCCCAGTACCCAGATTCCGAGAGTTGAAGTATTTTGGAACGAAGACCCTCGACGGACCGTTGTGCCTATGACGGTCCGTCATACTTGCCGTCGAGGGGAATGAAGAAAGCAGCACAAGAAATTGCACAAGTATGGGACGACGGAGTCCACGACGGTCCGTTGTGACCACGACGGTCCGTCGCGTGGTCCGTCGACCCAGCCGCGTTTTGGCAGATTTCCAGCAATTAGAATTCTTGTTTAATTAGGTTTTTGTATTTTTATAAATAGTTCGAAAAACCTCGTTTTTGAGGTTAGACACCTGATAGTTAGACTCTTAGATTGTTAAAACTTCGTATTCGTAAACATTGTATTGTGAGATTCTTGATAATCATTAGACTTTTCGTGAGATTATTGATTACTTTGAGAATTCTTGCAAGTGATTTTTGGTGATTAATCAAGCAACCTTTTGGATTTTATTCTTTCTCATTGAAGTAAGTACATGAATTCTTATTTAATATATTTGAGTATTGTGTTTATGGCTATGAGTAACTAAACTCCATAACTAGGGTTGTGGGAACCATAGGCAAATAATGAGATAAACCCTAGCTAAAATAACAATTCTAGAATAGTGTCTTGCATGTATTAATAATTCTTTCGCTTAGAAGTCTTTTTAACGGATGATCAACGTTAGAACTCGCCTTAATGCTACTTGCCGGACCAAGGAGGTAGATAATAGGAAAAGAATTATTAACATAGATTTAGTGTATACTATCTAATAGGCTAGTATTGATTGGTACGAGGTAATAACTTAGTCAAATATCGAATACGATGCTTAATATGAGGTAAAGATAAGGGTTAGGAAAGCAACACACGTAGCCGGACCAAGGTGCGGAGTGAGATTTTCTAGATGCCGGACCAAGGATTTAGAAATACATAACTTATCACTTTGCATGCAAGATACTAGGAAAGAATTGTTATAGTTAGAATTATCAAGTTATGAACCTGTGGGGAACACGTAAACCCTAGTTACTTTGATTAATTGATTAAAATCCAACTTTCAAAACTGTTAAGTGTCTCTTTCAATTTCGTTAGTTATTTTTACTCATTAGGAAATACAAACCCCCCTTTTTATGTTTTTACTTTCTAAGGAAGTCATCAACCGAACAATAGTAATAACAGGTTGAAGTTAAGTCTAGACTATTTTCCTCGTGGGAACGATCCCAACCTCATTAGTTGGGTTATTTACTTGACGCGACCGCTTTACTTCTTATTTGAGAAGTAAGTTTGAGCGTATCAAATTTTGGCGCCGCTGCCGGGGAAAATAGCTTTTAGATTAACTTGAACTTATTACTATAGTTTAGTTGATATTTTCTTGATTTTACTTTGTTTTATTGTTTTTGATTTCTTTTCAGAACTATCCTCCTTGTATGCCAAATACACGGAGAGGAAGAGAACCGTTATTTCCCTACGATCACGAGTTAGAGCGTACACTGCGCAATATGAATCGTAATTTGGGAATAAATGATGAGGATCCGAACCAGAACATCCCAGCTCCGGTTGATGTTCATGGTCAGATGTTACCCGATGCTCCGGGTGAACATCAACAGAGGGGACAGAATCCCGCTCCACGGCCCCAAGCATACTACAGAGGCTATGATGACATAGCAGATTCGGATGGGCCACTGGTTTTGCCTCCTCTACCCACAGGCCACACTTTTGTGGTAACTAGTAGTCTGATGCAAATGCTCACTGCCAGAGGTTTGTTTTCAGGGCTACCTTCTGAGGATCCACATGCCCATATAGCTAAGGTAAGGGCAGTGTGTAAAAGTTGTGTAGGGAGGCCTGATTTGGATCTAGATGTAATAGGGCTCAGAGTGTTTCCTCTCTCACTGACGGGAGAGGCTGCTATTTGGTTCACTGAGCTCCCATACAACTCCATCTTTACTTGGAACCAACTAAGGGATGTCTTCTTATCACGCTACTATCCGGTCTCCAAGAAACTAAACCACAAAGACAGAGTGAATAACTTTGTGGCACTACCAGGAGAGTCAGTTAGTAGTTCTTGGGATAGATTCACCTCATTCTTGAGAAGTGTTCCAAATCACCGTATAGATGATGAGTCACTGAAGGAATACTTCTATCGGGGACAGGATGATAACAACAAAGCGGTGTTGGACACTATAGCAGGTGGATCTTATGGAGAATGCCCTTATGCTGAGATCGCCAAAAAATTAGAGAAAATCTCCCGGAATAACAAAGCTTGGAGTACTAGGAAGTCTGATACAGGGAGAAACACCTTCGCAGTGCAGTCCACTCACAACCCAGCCACAGATGAGATTCGTGAAGAAATGGCTCAGATGAGAACTGAGCTTGGGTTGGTACTAAAACATGTCACTGGGGGTGCAGAAAAGATTAATGCAGTCAACTACTTGGCTAAACCACCACCCCCTAACGATGAATGTTACTATGAGGAGGATTCCTATGCAGTCAATGAACAAATGGGGGGTTTCCGACCAAGCGCCCAAGGCTCAAATCAGGATAATTGGCGCCAAGGTCAAGGGAACCAAGGTCGGAACTACGGTAACTACAACCGTGAGGGTCATTATGTCCGAGATGGTAACTACAACCGCGACAACAACTTCAACAGGGGTAACTATGGTAATAGAAACGACAGGAGTGGACCCTATGTTCCTCCTCAAAATCGTGAAGTTACTCCTAGGGATGGTGGAGATAGTATGGCGCGAGTTGAGGATATGTTGCACAAAATGATGAGGAGGTTCGATGCTAGTGATGAGCACATTAAAGAGTTAAGGGGTGATTTAGCTAGTATTGGGCAAAAAGTTGATACACATGCAATTTCGATTAAACAGATCGAATTGCAAGTGGCCCAATTATCTGCGACAGTGAACACACGGCAACCGGGCACTCTTCCTAGCAACACTGTCCAAAATCCAAAGAATGATGCGCACTGTATGGCAATTACTACTCGGGGTGGTAGGCAAACCATTGACCCACCTATGCCATCTGCTGAGAAAAATGTGAGAAAGGATAATGATAAGGTGGTAAAGGGTAGTGGTGAAGCAGAGGAAAGTAATGGAAAAGATGCAGAAGTACCCATCAAGGTAATTCCCATGCCTAGGCCACCACCACCCTTCCCTCAGAGATTAGTGAAAAAGACCGAGGATGGTAAATACCGGCGTTTTATAACAATGTTGAAGCAGCTTTCTATCAATGTCCCTTTGGTAGAAGCTCTAGAACAAATGCCCGGTTATGCCAAATTTATGAAAGATCTGGTCACCAAGAAAAGATCGGTCACTTTCGAGGATGATGATAGACTGCAGCATTGTAGTGCTATTGCTACAAGATCCCTCGTACAAAAGAAAGAAGATCCTGGTGCGTTCACTATTCCTTGTACAGTTGGGTCATTACATTTTGCGAAAGCATTATGTGATCTGGGGGCAAGCATAAATCTCATGCCCCTCTCAATTTACAAGAAGTTGGGTTTGGGGGATCCAAAACCCACTGCGATGTGGCTACTGATGGCTGATCGGACAGTGAAACGGCCTATAGGGATACTCCATGATGTGCTAGTAAAAGTGGAGTCATTCATCTTTCCGGCTGATTTTGTTATTCTTGATTGTGAGGTCGATTTTGAAGTGCCTATTATTCTTGGGAGGCCATTCCTTGCCACAGGTAGAGCCTTAGTTGATATGGAGAAGGGACAGATGACATTTCGGTTGAATAATGAAGAAGCGACCTTCAACATTTGTAGGACCATGAGGCAGAGTGGTGAGCTCCAATCGGTATCTGCCATATCCCACAAAGAAAAGATGAAGAAGGAGACTGAACAGGAAAATGCAAAACAAGAGTTTATGGTTGGGGATTTGGTGCTTGTAGACAGTTCTGGGTCGCCTCGTCTTCCGGGCAAGCTCAAGTCCAAATGGACTGGCCCTTACTTGATTACCCAAGTATTCCCTCATGGAGCAGTTGAGTTAAAAGCCAAGGAGGGAGTGTGGTTTAAGGTGAATAGAGAACGAATAAAACTCTATTTTGGGCATAAAGCATCGGGGAATAAAGTAATAGAGGCAAACCATCTTGATGAAGGCTGAGTAATCAAGTGTCCCCAGTCGTGCCGCGACATTAAATCAGGCGCTTGTTGGGAGGCAACCCAATACTTGTCGTTTTTTTAGTAAGGATAGCATTTTTCTACTAATGGGTTTTTAAATTCGCAGGCACATCACCAGGAAATTCTGCAGAAAACTACTCCGCAGCAGCCACTGACGGATATAACGACGGACCGTTGCGCATGCGACGGACCGTCGTATGCATCCGTCGTCCAGGTACGTTTTTCTGCTATTTTGAAATTAGGGCACACACGACGGAACCAACGACGGGTCGTCACAACTGCGACGGACCGTCGTCGGGGAACCGTCGCGTGATTAATGAATTATACCCGACCCGACCCGGCTGGACCCTTTTTCAAAATCTGACCGTTTAAACCCCCCAACCCCTCATTTTCACCCCATTCATTCATTATTCCTCTCATCTCCCCTCTCTTTTCAACTTCCACATTTCCCCCCCACTGATCATTGCCCCCACAATTCTCCAAAGCCTTAAAATTATCATCTACTAGTCGGAGCTGCTGCTGTAGGTGTCTACCTTGCCACCTGAGTCATTGTCCATTTGCTTTTTCTCCATTTCTAAGGTATGTGTCTCTAAATTTATACTCATTTATCTTGGATTTTTGTTTATTAGTTAGTATTAGCTTAGTTCTTAGTCGTATATTGTTTCCTTTATATGATTATGTCTAAACCTAGGCTCAAAATGTTCGAATTTGCCATGTTGACAACCCTAGACATAGGTGATTTTGCATTGCTAGTTTCCTAGGTAGTTGGGATAGACAAATATAGGTCCAAAACACTACAAGACCATGTGGGTTCATCGGGGATGCATAGGGTACCCCCAGTTCTGTCACTGTTATTCAGAACGAGACCCCGATGACGGACCGTCGTACACACGACGGACCGTCGTAGGGTCCGTTCCAAAAGCCCTAGCACCCTGTCCCAACGGACACATGTGACGGACCGTCGTCTTCACGACGGTCCGTCCTGCACAACCGTTCCGGTTGTCAGAGACCCTGTTTCTAAGGGTCTCTCATTTTTTCCCAAGTGTTTCCCAACGGACACATGTGACGGACCGTCGTCTTCACGACGGTCCGTCCTGCACAACCGTTCTGGTTGTCAGAGACCCTATTTCTAAGGGTCTCTCATTTTTTTTCCCAAGTGTCCTTCAACGGATACATGTGACGGACCGTCATAGCTATGACGTCCGTCCTGCAAGACCGTCATGATGGTCAGAGACCCCTCTACTAAGGGTCTCCAATATTTTTCTAAGTGTCCTACGACGGACACCTACGACGGACCGTCGTACCCATGACGGTCCGTCCTGCACGACCGTTATGCTGGTCAGAGACCCCTCCTTCAGGGTTCTTTATATATACATCTACTAAGTAAAACACGACGGACCTCATGACGGTCCGTCATAGCCACGACGAGCCGTCATCTGGCCCGTCGTGTGATACAGTTTCAATATCACTGACACACTATTTTCAATGTTTTACTTCGTATGGTTTTGCCTGTCTTGTTTGCCACTACTCATACTAATATTGATTCTTTACAGGTACTATCTACTATGGCACCCAAGCAAGACCGCACCTACGCACGCGGGCGATCCAAGTCTGTTGCCCCGTCTGCACGCTTGATCATCGGCTCTGATGATGAGCGGGACCCTGAGTACGTGCCCCCAGGCACTTCTGCCCCTTCTCGCACTGCACGTGCTCCCAGAGCCACACCCAAAAAGGTGGCGACCGGCGTAGTCACTGCCTCCCAGTCTGATGAGGAGCGCACACTGACCGGCACACCCTCTGGGTCAGCCACAAATGAGGAAGGAGCGTCTGGCTCCTTAGGAGTATCCTGGTCCGAGGAAGCTTCTGGCTCTGCAGAGGTTCCCGCACCCGACACTGCTGCAGCGTCGGCCTCGTCTGATGAGGCTGACAGTTCAGACTCTACATCCGGCGCACCAGCTCAGGTCCCCACCCCAGCCTCTGACCAGCCAAACCGGTGGTGTGTCGACGGCCAGTTTCAAGTTTACTCCGACGCCAAGTTCCTGACTGATAAAGGAGTAATGACTCGAACACTCACCTTGGAGCGGCGGGTACTTACAGGGAGTCTCCCAACGATGCCGGAGATCCATAACCTCTTCACCAGGCATCGCTTAGAGTGGACAGCACGTCCGTTGGGACGATACAGCGAGGAGATGGTCCGAGAGTTCTACGCGTCCTACGTAGCGACTCTCCGATCACAGATCGACAGGCGGGCTGCTCCCGCTAAACAGGCCCCATTGGAGCAGGTTCGAGTCCGGGGCGTGCAGGTTGACATTTCCCTGCCAGCCATCCGCCGGTTCCTATACGGCGAGAGTGCAGATGCTACTCGGACCCCCATCACTGCCGAGTTTGACTATCGCTGGCAGATAGTGAAGGATGGACAGTTCCTGCGAGAGCCAGCACTGAGGGAGACCACCAAGAGGTGGATGGCCCTGCACCTATCAGTCGACGGAGAGGGTGCAGATTGGGTCACTGAGCCGAAGGGGGCCATCAAGAAGGCCAACCTCACGTTCGTCGCGAAGTTCTTGTGGCTGCTCGTCCGTCACTGCCTTTCCCCCACAGCTGCTGACAACATCGTCACTTGGGATCGCGCAGTGTTGATAGCGGCGATGATAGCCGGATTCGAGGTCGACTTCGCATGGCTTCTCCAGGCAGTCATGCACGAGAGGGCATTCAAGGTCACCACCACCTACCCCTTTCCGTGCATGATCTTTGCCCTTTGCAGGTCTGCAGGTGTGCCCATATGGCACATAGATCAGTTGAGGACCCCACAGGGTACCGTTGACGTCGGCCTCATCAGAGACGAGGCCAATGAGTTGGCCCCACGTAGAGGGCCCCGTCTAGAGCTGCCACCACTTGCGGATGATCTGGTAGACACGGTAGCCCAGGCCCGCACAGCTACACAGGCGTCCACTGACACTACCCCGGTCGAGTCTATCCCGGGTAGTAGCACAGCCCCGAGCTCCTCTCGCACAGCCCCTCTACCGTTACTGGTCCCGCTTGCTAGGGTCCAGAAACTAGAGGCACAAATGGCCACCCTTCTGCATCATATTCAGCCGTGGATGCAGAAGTCTATTACTGAGTCTGAAGCGCGTATGGAGAGGAAGATGCAGCGGAAGATTGCTGAGGTTCACCAGCGCCTAGATGCATTTGAGTTGAGAGTGTTAGCCCGCCCAGCACCTCCGGTAGATGTGTCGACTCTTCAGGCTGCAGTCGACAGTCTTCGGGCAGACATTGACACGATCCTAGAGACGAGAGTGCCGGAGCCTGTCGAGCCTGTTGAGGACACTGTATTGGCGGCCCTGTTTGCCACCTCAGACATTCACCCACCTTCCCCTCGAGAGAGTGCCAAGAGGCGTAGGGGTCGATCAGAAGATGAGGCGCGAGCAAGGAAGAAGGAGCGACGGGAGATGGAGGCCGCGAGGAGAGCCTCACTTGCTGAGGCGGAGGCACACCAAATCAGAGCATCACAGATAGCGGCTGGGGCGTCTAGCTCCCGCACTATAGAGACAGCAGGAGGCCCTACTGATGGTGCGGTGGCTGCTGAGGACATCACTGAGGGTGTCCAGATTGCTGAGGACACCACTGAGGGTGTCCAGATTGCAGAGGATGTGGGTTCTGGGAAACCGGACCCACCAGCTTGTTGATCGACGGCGCTATGCGCCACAGGTTTGCTTCACCTACCCCTCTAATCTTTAGATTTTTTTATGCATTGGGGACAATTGCATGCTTTTTTGTTGGGGGTGGGGTAAATGGAAAGTGAGTGTTAGGGTGAAGTCTGAGTAGCCCAACTCACTATCCTCTTTTGGGGTTTTCTTGCCTGAGTTCTTTTTCCCCAAAAGACTGATTATTTTTTTTTTTGAACCGGCATGTTTATATCTTTTGTACATAGTTTAATTCTAGAGCATGATGGCTAAAATGATATCCTGATAAACTGAAAAATACGCATGACTAGGCATAGTAACTGACAATTGTGTGGCTCTAAGCGTGAAATAGAGTTACACCATTGCATTACCCTAAGTCTTTAATTCGAACTAGGTGTCTAATAATCTGGTATAGTGATGACATGTCAAGTGAGTGTGAGGAAATTTGAATAGTCCACTATTGGTACTGAGCTAGAACTTGCCTGGTTAGTCCTGCTAAAAGTAAGCTGTAACAAACAATTAGGAAAGGATCATAGGCCCTTATTCAAGAAAGCCCATTTCCAACCCAAATAAAAGAAACCAAATGAAATTTATCCTTCTTTGATCCAAATAATCTGAGCTTAAATTAGACCTTTCTTTTTCACCCTAACTAATCTTTTCGGGGAACAATGTGTTGGCCCTGGTCCCTCCTTGGACATGTGCACCTCAGCTTATGCCAAAAGCATAAGTTGAGGGTGGCTAATGCAGTAAACAACCTTCGTTTTGGCCCTGACCCAACCTTGGGTATTGTGTACCTTGACTCATGGCAAAGCCATGAGTTGAGGGTGGCTATTACGAGGAATGCTCTGGAAAGTGGGGTTGAAAGAACAAAAGAGAGAGAAAGAACAAAAGTAAGGTGACTCAAAATTAGTTGAAAGAAAAGTAAAGAAAAAGAAAAATCACTTACACAAATGAAGAAAGAAGAGAAAATTGAGCAAAGGGAAAGAATATGAGAAACTGGGCGAGATAAGATGATAAAAAGGGAAGGTTTAGCCGATATGTCAAGGAGGGCAAAAAGTCACTAAAGTATACCTAAATATGTACCCTACCTGACCCTGAGCCTATGTTACAAGCTAAAAAAGTCCTATCGTGATCCTAAGGGTTGTATAGCGAACTTAAGGCAGTGAAAATAAGGGCAAGCTTATGGCAATAGGTATGAATGAGTGTGACTTTGTTCTGAGAGCGAGTGTTGAAAAGTAATCCTTATACTCAAACTGAAATCATTGTGTGAAAAATGAGGATTTTGTTCTAAAGTGAGGACATTAGTTGCAATACCAGAATTGTTAGCACCTCGGTGAGAAATTGAAGAGGATAGGTGTTAATGCATGGTGAGTCTGTGTCATGTTCTGATCCCACAAAAATTCAAGCCTAATAGTGATAGCATGCATAGATTTGATGAGATTAATCGGGATTGATAGCCAAATGATTGCAAAGGATAAAACATGGATACTATTGTACAAAGATTGTGTAGTGAGTCATAGTGCGTCGCTTGAGGACAAACAACGAATTTAAGTTGAGGGTGTTGATATACCGTGGTTTCACGGTATAATTAATACTTTTTCCTTAAGTTTAGTGTGTCCGAAAGCCTTTTTGTGCTAATTTTGATATAAGTTTCTCTTTGTTTTGCAGGAAATCTGTCCAAAGCTGAATGCGGAGATTTTGAGCGGAAAAATGCAGAAGAGACCACCTACGGAGCTTATGACGGTCCGTCGTGCCTGTGACGGTCCGTAGGTGGCAGCGTAGTGCAGCTGCTGAAGGAAGATGGGGAAGTCTGACCAAGTGTGGGATTACGAAGCTTGTGACGGTCCGTCATGGCTATGACGGTCCGTCCTGCAGGTTCGTCGTGAAGTTCAGAGAAGTGATCCCAGTACCCAAATTCCGAGAGTTGAAGTATTTTGGAACGAAGACCCTCGACGGACCGTTGTGCCTATGACGGTCCGTCATACTTGCCGTCGAGGGGAATGAAGAAAGCAGCAGAAGAAATTGCACAAGTATGGGACGACGGAGTCCACGACGGTCCGTTGTGACCACGACGGTCCGTCGCGAGGTCCGTCGACCCAGCCGCGTTTTGGCAGATTTCCAGCAATTAGAATTCTTGTTTAATTAGGTTTTTGTTTTTTTATAAATAGTTCGAAAAACCTCGTTTTTGAGGTTAGACACCTGATAGTTAGACTCTTAGATTGTTAAAACTCCGTATTGGTAAACATTGTATTGTGAGATTCTTGATAATCATTAGACTTTTCGTGAGATTATTGATTACTTTGAGAATTCTTGCAAGTGATTTTTGGTGATTAATCAAGCAATCTTTTGGACTTTATTCTTTCTCATTGAAGTAAGTACATGAATTCTTATTTAATATATTTGAATATTGTGTTTATGGCTATGAGTAACTAAACTCCATAACTAGGGTTGTGGGAACCATAGGCAAATAATGAGATAAACCCTAGCTAAAATAACAATTCTAGAATAGTGTCTTGCATGTATTAATAATTCTTTCGCTTAGAAGTCTTTTTAACGGATGATCAACGTTAGAACTCGCCTTAATGCTACTTGCCGGACCAAGGAGGTAGATAATAGGAAAAGAATTATTAACATAGATTTAGTGTAGACTATCTAATAGGCTAGTATTGATTGGTACGAGGTAATAACTTAGTCAAATATCGAATACGATGCTTAATATGAGGTAAAGATAAGGGTTAGGAAAGCAACACACGTAGCCGGACCAAGGTGCGGAGTGAGATTTTCTAGATGCCGGACCAAGGATTTAGAAATACATAACTTATCACTTTGCATGCAAGATACTAGGAAAGAATTGTTATAGTTAGAATTATCAAGTTATGAACCTGTGGGGAACACGTAAACCCTAGTTACTTTGATTAATTGATTAAAATCCAACTTTCAAAGCTGTTAAGTGTCTCTTTCAATTTCGTTAGTTATTTTTACTCATTAGGAAATACAAACCCCCCTTTTTATGTTTTTACTTTCTAAGGAAGTCATCAACCGAACAATAGTAATAACAAGTTTAAGTTAAGTCTAGACTATTTTTCTCGTGGGAACGATCCCAGCCTTCCCAACCTCACTAGTTGGGTTATTTACTTGACGCGACCGCTTTACTTCTTATTTGAGAAGTAAGTTTGAGCGTATCAATGCTAGACCATCGTATTCTTACAATCCACAGAATATAACTAGCAGCCAGTACTTGTTGATCAATAGTCAATTACCCACTGACATTTCAATAACTAAGATTGGAGTTAGAACTGATTCAATCACTCCTGCGCATAAAAATATAATGCCTTTGAGAAATATTCAATCTCCATATTGTACTTCTTTTGGGTCAAGCGAGAAGGGAAATGAGAAATTAAAGGATATGGCTCGTCTTCATTTCCCATTCGAAGGATGTTGTATTACAAATCAAGTGTCCCCGAAACTTATTGGGGATTATATGAATTGGTTGTCAAGGGGGCTCCTAAAAAATCATAACAATAAGTAAGTTCTATATAATTTTTTTGCAAGTGTTTGGGTTAATTATTTTTTTATATAACTAATTCATGATACTTTGTCTATATTTTTTGTAATTAGGTCACTGTTATGTATCATATACATATACTCAAGCATTATGTATCATGTATGCAGAAATCCATCAGACGATAAATACAGATCAAAATCTTCTTCTTTTGGATTTACGATGATGGACTTTATTTTTGCTTTTCCAATGAACAAGAATTGGTTCTATGCCATGTCACAGCCAAACAATTGTTGGACTGATGAAGTAAAATTCTTAAACTAATTATCAAATGTGTATCAGTTACATTTATATTATTATAACATGATACATTCTGTAGAAGTATCATAATATTTAATTAGCAAAATTTATGATTAATATTTAATAATTATATTGTTCTATATTGTTTATATGAATATAATTTCTTATTATGTTTTCATTTTTTAATAGCACATCGATGTGATTTTTTACTACCTTCGTAAAAAATCAAAACTCTGCAGCATGGACCAATACAGATACACAACAACCCACTGCTTGTTCATGTCACATGTAAAAAATTGTTATGATAGGTATTACATGTATAATGATGATGATAGTCTTAGTACACAAGAACATGTTGATCGCGCTTCAGTTGTATCTGTATATGAGAGGTCAATAATTAACATCATCAAAGATTTTGGAATCCCAGCTGCTTTACCATGACATCTTGTAGATGAGGTCTACATCCCGATTAACTGCGATCAAGAATCCATTGGGTGCTGACAGTTGTTGAGTAGAAAAACAGGATGATAAGAGTTTTTGACTCATCAATATGCACAAGAAAAAAAGTAATTCCTCATGAGATAAAAATGTTGTCTAAAATGCTTCCTTCTTACCTACTAGATAGTGGATTCTTTGAAAAAACTGAGCGAACAAAATTTGGTGATTGTCATGCGTACAAGGACAACATTACTGGTTCATTTTTGGAGCCTCAAGTTCCTTTCATGATTGAATTTGCATAAGACATTGCTCAACAGAATAGTGATAGCCTGTAAGTATCAAGAATTTCATTCATTTGTTCTTAATCATGTATCATTAAGTTTTTAATTTATATTCTGCATTTTTTATAGAGACTGTGGGTTATATGTTACTGCATTTGCCGAGTATATGAGTGACCAAATCAATATATAATATGCTGATTTTCGTCCTAAATACCCACGTCAAAGATATGGAGCATTGCTGTGGAGTTATGGCAGCGAGAAAGTTAAGTGTGGATACGTTAGTGACAATGATGATCCACCAAAATCTAAGGGCGTAGTCACACCACCACCAGAAGAAGATCTGGTTCACATAGTGTAGCCTCTATGCATAAACAATGTTTTAATGTTATATTTCTTGTTTTGATATGTTATTGAACAAGGATTTTGATGTTTCTAATGTTATTTTAATGATTTTGTCAATTTCCTTGATGATTTTTTTTTTTCATTATGGAACAAGTATTTTTACTTAGAAAACATAAATATCAGACATATTATGGCGTCACACAGGCTTAATAAAGTGTAGTCAATGTTTTTTTAATTAAACATAATTAGTAATAAATAGTTTATTTGAAAACTAAATTTACATGATACTTAGTTATAATGAATATCATAGTTGTGTGAAGTGCGATAGTTTTGTAAAAGTAAAGTTATTTACTGTATATTCAAGTAAAGTATATCAAATAAAGCATTACACAAGTTAAATAATATAAATTACATGATATGTGATTTATAGTCATTTTAATACACACAGTAACCTCAATAAGTATTTTTTTAAAATTAAATGTAGATGATACATTGGGCAAAGCACATGATACATGTGTGTTACGTTATCCAAAATACACATTTGTATTTTGAATTAAAAGTACATGATACATTGGCTAAAGCATATGTATCATGTACGATATGTTACCTAATAATCCCTAAATTTATATCTCATAGTGTAACATAAGAATTACAAAATTTATATAAAAAATAAATATTAACACAAATATATTTTTTCAACACAAATAATAAAAAAGTATTTATAATCAAAAGCGCAACTTAAAATTTAATTAACACATGTTATTTATAAGTTTATTTATCAAAATCCAAAGTGTTTAAATTGCAACTGAAATGAATGCTGAAAATGATAAATGTTTACGTTATAAATTATTCAAAAAAAATATTAATATCTTAGAAACATTATGACTAATTCACTTCTCTTTTGGGAAGAAAGTACAAGTTCTTCTGTTGTGTCCTTGTCCACATTGTCCATAGCAGTTTGTGTTCACTGAAATCTTTTCATCTGTATTCTTTCTTCTTCATTTTCTTGGTCGTCCATATAATCTTCTGTATCTAGGTGGATACACAGTTTCAGCTACAACATTATTAGGATATGACCAATTTGCCTTATCTAGCATTGGTACCATTGAAATTTCATATGTTTTTGCGAATGCATCAGGCTTGTAGTAATCCGAGCAATATGGATGCATATCTGTGATATTCTTTTCTTTAAATACAGCGATTGCATGTGCACAAGGTCTCATCTAGTTGAAATCTACCACAAGAACATACTTTCCGCTCAAGACAGACAATATATCTTCTTCTAGCTTCATAAATCGAGAAAATAAATTCAGATGATGGAACAATCTGTGTAAATTAAAAAATTTAAATATATAATTTTTTTCAAAATAAATCATGTTCAAACTGCAGAATGATACAATGAATTAGATATATATAATATAAAATATTATATAATGATACATACCTCCATCTTTGAACTTTTAGCCGCGTTTATAATCAATAACTACTCAAATTTTCTCCTAATGTGTCCTTTGTATATGAGGCTACTTCTCTGTTTTTCAATGCCAAGAACCAAATAGAATTCTAACTTCTTCCAAGAATTCTAATATAGTTAATTGGCCGTGCTTCAACAAGACAACCATTTATACATTCTGCAATGTTCGAAGTCATCATTCTACCTCTATTTACTGTTGCATGAACTCTTGACCACTTTTCGTAACCTGCATCTTCAAGGTACTCCTTAACCTTGTGATCAATTCTATCAACCTCAGTCATAAACTTATCAAAATCTTTTTTTCTATATGCCTTAGCCATAGAGTAGAATAGATCACTTATCGCCTTTCTGCTCCTTTTGAAGTTGCCACATACAATCTTCCAAAGATGCCATATGCTTGCATAATGAGGTACATTTGGGAACACAATCCTCACATTCTTCATAATACTCTCATTTCTATATGAAACAACACACATATCTTTTCGTCCACGAACAATCATTTTCGGTGTCAACAACACCATATGCCAATGGGAATATGCAAATTGATTACAGACACACATTATATCATTTGATACGTAACATATACAAACACATCACAACTACAAAAAAATACATACCTGCGCCATCAAGTGTGCTTGTTGATACAAATGTCCCTTTGTAAGCTCCACTCAGATGTACACCACCTACAACAACTATTGGCCTGTAGTAATTGAATCCCCTAATTAACGACAGTAATTGAATCCCCTAATGAATGATCTTAAGGCGATGAACAGATACATAAATTCATCCTCCTCAGTCTTCTGCATTCTTATATAAGAATTTGGATACACGGTATTTAACATGTGTGTGTATCGCGACAACCGTCTATATCCTGCAGATGGTTTTCTCCTAATCATGGAGAATGCACTTTCTTTAGCATGCCATGCTTGCTGGTAAGATATTTGAACCCCATAGAATTCTGTAATATCATTAATTATATCTTTCGGAGTATAAATTCATTTATGATTGACCAATTTTGGAGAAGTAACTCCACTTACAAATCCGACTGTTGGTTGGACTTTGGTTAATAACCTCTCCCTCATCAGACACGTATGTTCACTATTGAAACTTCTGAAAATGAAAATATCATATTTTTTCCTACAGGACGCCTTCATAGTCCAACCACATTTGTCTGAAAAGCATACCAACGCAGAGCTGCGTATATTTTTTCATCATGTTAATACTTATAGAAATTACATCATATAATATATACAACAATAATGTTTAAAGTGATCAAACAATGAATTACACGAAAGTATCTACCATTTTCGAAGAAAATTATTTTTACACGTATCAGAATTTTTTGCTATGCTTGTTTAAATTGATATAGTCCTTAATATATCATCAGTAGTATATTAAAGTATCAACATAGTTAATTCAATGTATCAATAAACTTAACAAAATAGTGAATCATAGATTAAAATAGATTTAACTCAAAATATCAACGAAGTAATGATAAATTGAGGTTTATATAGAAAACAATAATGTTTCATGTACTAATTTTATCAGCATGTAAATATATATAAATTTCAAACACTATCATACCTTTGTTAATAAGATCTCTTTACTTTACAATTGAAGTTGTTCTTTATCTTATATTTCGTCATCACATTTACAAGTGTTGATTTATCCTTATATACCTGACTGTCTTCACCTTTACACTTTCTGAATCGATTATAACATTTGTAACTCCAAATTCTGAATTTTCATACGAATCAAATAAACTAGATTCAACCATTGCCAAAGCTTCTGTATCCTGTGTTCTGCCTTCTACACATGTAATTTCTTCACATGTTCTATCAAAGTTATGTACAGTACCACCAATCTTTTCAATTGTGTCAATACATAATGGATACATTGGAAATGCTGGCTCATTTTTTTCAGTTCTAAATATAGTTTAACACCCATATCGTTCTTAACCTTCATTGGACAGGAGTTACCTTCTACAATGTAACGAATTTCAATATATTGCTTGATACATCGATATCCAACTCGGCTGCAATTGCTGCTTTGAGATTCGAAAACGAAATTGAATCTCCAACAACAGTTTCGTCGATTTTGTAACTTTTATACTGTAATTCGCTCACCTTAATTCCTGAATGCCTCATCAAAATTGATGTATTCATCATGTATCATCCAAAATAACAGAAATCGAATTCGTATTTTTCGCCTTTTCATTGGATGTTCATAAAATTGTCTTCAACGTAGATGATATAATCTTGAATTTTTAAAATTTGAAAGTGTGATTCAATTATGTGCTGAATTATTGTTTCTTAATGCTTTATTACCATGACTTAAGCTGAATTAAATAACAAACTTAACTATTCCATTTTTTCTCCCTTTTTATCTCAACAGTTATTAAATTACTGTGTATCATTTACCATGTATCACAATGTACTAATGTATCACGCGACGACATTTTTAAGGAATTTTCGTAAATATTAAATTAGTCGGGACAGGTTGTAATTATTATATTTCACTATGAGATTCCTAAAATTTTTACTTTCTTAAAAAAGAAAGTCCAACACTTTCGGCCAACTTAGTTTCGATCCAAACCAAGCCCATTCTTGGTCCAATATCCCCCCAAAAATCAAATCCATCCCCCCAGTTCAATTCTAAAAGTCTTTCTAGTAATCAAAATTAATAACCTAATAATTATTATTTTTTAAATGGAAAAATTACGTGGTTAAGTAAATTTATATTATTTAATTACTCATCAAAGTTATAATTTGTAATAATTACCACTCGCAACTAACATTATACATTAATTACGTGGTCTGACTTTGAGTTTGTATAACTAGTCACGTTTGTATATGTAAAATTCGCAGAATATACAAATATATATGTATAATATACAATTATTTAACTTAAAGACATATACAACTCACCTCTCTCTCACTCTATGCCCTATATCGCTAGCCTCTCTCCTCCCTCTCCCTATCTCACTTGCCATATATACAAATGCATATGTATAATATATAATTATATGCATATACAATTCACCCCTTTCGCTTGCCTCTCTCCTCCCTCTCACAATCTCGCTCGCCTCTCTCCTCCTTCCAATCTCGCTTGTCATATATACAAATAACATGTATAATATACAATTATTTAACCGTCTCACTCCCCTCTCTCCTCCATATAACATGTAGTTACGAATTGTAATTATTAAACTATAGCTATAGAAAATAATTAGACTATTTTTAAGTAGCTATATGTGAAAGTTCTCTATTTTAAATCAACTATTAACCCAAGTACTGTTTCTTACACGTAATTTTGACCAGATTTCAAAATCCATCATTTTCCCTTAATTTATCTTTTTCTTTCCTAGGCTGCATATCAGCCTTGATATTTTGGTGAAAGTAACTGTTGCCAATCTGTGTTATGAAAATAACAAAATTACTGGTTGTAATAAACCATTAAGAAACACGAAATAACTGAGATTTTTAGAACCAGTAAGTAAGATGAACAGAAATTTATTTGTAAAAAATAATTGAATCTGTAAAAACTTACCAGAATCTGGAATACTCTTTTTAATAATATAGGAAGAAAATCAAGTCCACTGAATTTACAGTATCCCCTTAAGGAAATTATTCCCCTCTAGTATCCGAGGTTTGATTTGGAATATAACCTCCCAGGGTAAAATGATCTTAATCAGTAGAGTATAGATATCAAAAACTCTACTGTCAGCGAATCAATCCACAACAGGAAAGTACACGAAGAAATATGTGTTTTTAAGAAGAAGGAAGATCAGAAAATTCGTAGGGAAATATTCTGAAGACTGAATGGTATTTATAGGCAAGAAGAATATATTCTGAAAGGTTGCAACCCTTTCAGAATTGACACGACCATTAATGAAAGGTTGCAAACTTTCAAATGGTGTTGACTGTTCCTAAAAGTTGCAACCTTTCAGAACAGTCATGGCGGAAATTATAACGGGTCGCGCGCGGGGATCCGAGTCGGGTCGGGTTAACTAAAAAGTTGAAAACATTTCGGTTAACTTCTGTTATCAACTAATTAATTGAAAATAATTTTTGTCCATTTAATTAATTAAATAAATAATTAAAATAAATTTATCCAAAAAATTATCTCTCGATCGATCATTTGCCAAAGCCAAAGCCGAAGCCGAAGCCAGCGAGCGACGACGACGACAGCGCGAGGGGGGTCCCTCTTTCCAACCCTTTTAACAATTAATAGGAGTGTTTATTTATTTAAACTCTCCTATTTTCATTTCGATTACCGAAGAGGGACAATTGTCTTTTTTTTCATTAAAGCATTAGAGGACTTTTCAAGTTCCCAACCTTTCAAGTTCTAAACTTTTCAAATTCCTCTCCTTCCCTCTATTTCCCATCAATTCTTGCTACATACCCAACA
>NC_028639.1:60867430-60873422 GCF_001406875.1 Solanum pennellii
GTCCCAAACGGGCATGCCATAAATCACTTAACTCCAATAAGTAAACAGAAGCAGAATTTTTATTAATACTGTCAACAACCATTATATTTAGTTTGAAAATACCCTCATTGAGGTAGCCCTTTCCTATGAACATTTCATTCTTACTTATTACAACTTTATCACTAACTAGGACACACTTAAACCCGTTCTTAACGAGTAGTGCAGCAGAAACTAAATTCTTCCTAATAGTAGGGACATACAGAACATTGTTCAAAGTCAACACCTTGCCGGATGTCATTTTCACCATTACTTTCCCAATTCCTGCAATCCTTGTTGTTGCTGTGTTTCCCATGAATAAATCTTCATTGTACTCAGCAGGAGTGTACGTTGCAAAGGCTTCTTTTGCAGAGCAAATATGTCTAGTGGCACCTGAGTCGAGAAACCACTCCTTGGGATTTCCAACTAAGTAACACTCCGATATCATTGCACACAAGTCATCTGCATCTTCCATCTTTTCCACGATGTTTTCTTGACTTTTGCCTTTGCCTTTGTTTTTGTCCTTTCTTGGAGCATGACAATCAGAAGATCTATGACCAGCCTTGCCACAATTATAACAGTTGCCTTTGAATTTCTTCTTGGCCTGTTCTGACTTCTGCCCGTTGGACTTCTTTCTCTTTTTGTCTTTGGTAGGAGCTTCTTCAACAATATTAACTCAAATGATTGTTGAACTCTTACGCGACTTCTTTTCGGCATTTCTGTTATCTTCCTCAATCTTGAGCCGAATCACAAGATCTTCAAGCTTCATTTCTTTACGCTTGTGCTTTAGATAATTCTTGAAATCGTTCCACGAAGGAGGCAACTTCTCGATCATTGCAGCCACTTGAAAAGCTTCATTTACTACCATATCTTCAACAATCAGATCATGGAGAATAAGTTGAAGTTCCTGCACTTGTGATCCAACAGTTTTACTATCTACCATTTTATAATCTAAAAACTTTACGACCACAAACTTTTTCAAGCATGCATCTTCTGTCTAATATTTCTTCTCAAGTGCATTCCACAACGTTTTTGAAGTTGTTATTGCACTATAGACATTCTATAAGTCATCCTCTAAAGTACTCACAATGTAACCTTTACATAGGAAGTCTGACTGTTTCCATGCTTCAACAATCATGAATTTTTCCCTGTCTGGCATATCATCAGCAAGAAGTGGAGTATCTTCACTTGTAAATTTCTGCAGACCAAGAGTGGTAAGCCAGAAAAATACTCGTTGCTGCCATCCTTTGAAATTCACACCTGTAAATTTACCCGGTTTCTCTGCTTGTGGTACAAGAGTTCGGGTTGGTGCAGCAACAGCCACTGTAACACCAGTGTTTTCCATTTCTGATAAACAAAATTGATACAATATAAGTAAGCAATAAACTATAATTGCAGACTTAAATGAGTATAAAATCACAAAGATTTTTGTCTCTACCAGAAACACAGACTTAATAATTTCCTTAAGATTGTTGCCAATCTGTGTTATGAAAATAAAAAATTACTTGTTGTAATAAATCATTAAGAAACACGAAGTAACTGAGATTTTTAGAACCAGTAAGTAAGATGAACAGAAATTTATTTGTAAAAAATAATTGAATCTGTAAAAACTTACCAGAATCTGGAATACTCTTTTTAATAATTTAGGAAGAAAATCAAGTCCACTGAATTCACAGTGTCCCCTTAAAGAAATTATTCTTCTCTAGTATACGAGGTTTGATTTGGAATATAACCTCCCAGGGTAAAATGATCTTAATCAGTAGAGTATAGATACCAAAAACTCTACTGTCAGCGAATCAATCCACAGCAGGAAAGTACACGAAGAAATATGTGTTTTTAAGAAGAAGGAAGATCAGAAAATTCGGAGGGAAATATTCTGAAGACTGAATGGTATTTATAGGCAAGAAGAATATATTCTGAAAGGTTGCAACCCTTTCAGAATTGACACGACCATTAATGAAAGGTTGCAAACTTTCAAATGGTATTGACTGTTCCTGAAAGTTGCAACCTTTCAGAACAGTCATGGCGGGAATTGCGCGAATCTGAGTCGGGTCCGGTTAGCTAAAAAGTTGAAAATATTTCGGTTAACTTCTGTTATCAACTAATTAATTGAAAATAATTTTTGGTCATTTAATTAATTAAATAAATAATTAAAATAAATTTGTCCAAAAAATTATCTCTCGATCATTTGCCAAAGCCAAAGCCGAAGCTGAAGCCGAAGCGAGCGACGACGGCGCGAGGGAGTCTCTCTTTCCAACCCTTTTAACAATTAATAAGAGTGTTTATTTATTTAAACTCTCCTATTTTCATTTCCATTACCGATGAGGGACAATTGCCTTTTTTCTCATTAAAGCATTAGAGGACTTTTCAAGTTCCCAACCTTTCAAGTTCTAAACTTTTCAAATTCCTCTCCTTCCCTCTATTTCCCATCAATTCTTTCTACATACCCAACAAGTAACAATCATTATTATTGCCTTACGATTCTTACCATTACCATTTACCAACTCTTATTTGTGACTTTTCAGGCTACAAATTTTTTGAATTTTAAAAAGTTTCATGTTACCATATCTCTTGAGTTTTGTTAGCTAATTGATACCCTTGTTATCATTTCTAGACCTCAATATTCTTATAAAAAAAATATTGTCAAAGTATAAATTTATTTTTGTTCTATTTGTCTTTATTGGAACTAACCACAATAAAGATCTTGCATCTTTTAACTTGTTCAAGTTAGTTTTATTTCTGTTTGCCAAACGGGTGTAGATTCGCGGTTTGAAAATGCGCTAGTTCACTACATTAAGAGTTCAGTGATTTCTTTTATTTTTTAATTTCGTAGTTTAAAGTGTATTCATGATTCTATATATGTATGCATGATTTGAATCTCATTTATTAGAGTGTGTTTTGTATTGTCCCTCATTAACAAATTTTAATCTGTGTGCAGTGGAAATTTCTTTGAGGTCAGGCCATTAGGAGTACGCTGTTGATTTCTCATTGTTGAGAAAGTTGGTAATAGTGTATGCCTAGTTGTTTGTTAGTTCGTTCTTTTATTTTTCTAATTCATATGTCAGTTACTTTATATATGTCTAGCATACATCCTTCTCTTAACACTTGCTAACAATTCTGACAAGACGAGAACAAATCCTTTAATTAAAAAAAAATGTATAGTATAAGATAATTAAGGGAAAAATTACGTGGTTAAATAAATTTGTGCTATTTAATTACTCATCATAGCCTTTTTGCTATAACTATCACCCACAACTAACATTATAAATTAATTATGTGAACTGACTTCTAATTTGTATAATTAGCCACATTTGCATATGTATAATTCACCATAATATACAAATACATATGTATAATATACAATTATCTAATCAGTATACATATTCAATTCACATCTCTCTCACTCTCTGCCCTCTCTGCCCTCTCTCTCTCCTCTCCTCCCTCTCTCAATCTCGCTTGCTTTTTATACAAATGCATATGTATAATATACAATTATCTAACCAATATACATATACAATTCACCTCTCTCCCACTCTCAGTCCTCTCTCGCTCGCCTCTCTCCCAATATCGCTCGTCTCTCTCCTCCCTCTCCCATTCTTGCTCTCCTCTCTCCTCTCTCCCAATCTCGCTTGCCATATATACAAATACATGTGTATAATATACATTATGTAATCAATATACATATACAATTCATTTCTCTTCCACTTTTTGCTTTCTCTCTCCTCTCTCCTCTCTCTCCAGTCTCGCTCATCTCTCTCCCCCCTTTAACATGTAGCTACGAATTGTAATTATCAAACCATATCTATGGAGAGTCTATTGATGATTTGAGACATAAAAATGACATTGTGGTGATTGTAGGTAGTGCTCCAGCAAGAATAGAGAAGACAAAAATGGAGAAATCACTTTTGTTGATGAATTTTTGATAAATTAAGGCCATATAATCATGAATTTTATGCATAAATGTTATAAGATTTTCAATAAAAATCATTATCTTTCTCGTAATTATTTTTCGGTAATCTTCTCCGATGAATCCTCCGGCAAGTTCGAACGAAAAATCATGATTTTAAGTTGAAAATTATTAATTTTTCTTTTGAAGTCATCATATTCTTCACTCCTTTCTATTTCTTTTTATAAGTTCCTTTTTGAGGGTAGAGTGTTGGATGTGCTTCCTTCAAACAATCAATGGTGACAAATCTAGTGATTCTTAAGAAGAAAAACTCCAAAATTAAAAAGAATGTAAACGCTTTAAAAAAATTGGGTCCGCCAGTAAAAAGATTAAAAAAGAATGAAAATTGAAATAATTGATATATTAAAAATTGTAATACATAATTGTAAAATGACCAATAAAATAGTGCCATGTGTTCAAAATTTTCATTCTGACATATATTTTTTTTCTTCTTACGCACCTTAAGGAAGGTGAAAACACTTTCTTTTTCCACGCCACGTTCTTAATATCACTTTGAACAAGATTAGGTGTGTAATAGGTCACCTTAATAGTTTAAACGTGTAACTGACTTTTCGGTACAAGTTGAAAGTAAAATTTATTTCTTTTGCCTAATTCTAATCATTTTTTCTCTATGTATAACATCATGCTACACAGGAAAATACCTAACTATCAAGCTCGTCCTTCAACATAATTAATTAATGGCATACAAATATATCTTTTTTACTCGCTTAGCCTTATCATTAAATGATTTATAAAAACGACTTTATAAATAACAACGATATTTATATAATAGTATTTAATAAGTTTAAATTTATATTTAGTTGCGAAACAACTTGTCTTAGCAAATTAATTTTTTTTTACACATCAAATATTAAATTAAAGTCATTGATTTTTTCTTTGACACTGATGAGAGCAAATGTTAATTAAGTATTAATGCATATACATTTTTAACACTTGATTATTATTGAATCATATTATATATTTTATATTAATTTATTGATTCTTAAATATTAATGAGGAGAAAATACACGATTAAAGAAGTATTTACCAATTACCCTTAACTATCTTTTTTAGAAAGAGAAATGCTTTTATGATTAGTTATCACTTTTGTTTTTTTTTTCTTATTTAATTTCTAAGTATGATTAATTTACAATATCAATCTACTTAAGGAAAATTAATAAATATCCACTTTATACATAAACTTAAAATTATTAATAAAATGCGAAATTAAATTTGATTCACTTTCTTAAATTTTTATGTCAATTATAAAAGTTAAACTATGACACAGGAGGTTGATCGGAATCAAAAGAAAGTCTCAATGAGACAAGAAAGAGATTCTCTACTGAAGGAAGTTGACATGTTAGAAGCCAAAAACATTAAAAGTTGAAGCTTGAGGAACAAGATCAGGAGAAAAAGGAGAACAAACAAGTTAGTGGATAATTTGGTGTAAATGTAAATTGATTTGCGTGCGTATTTTGCTATTACTTGTGGAGGAGTTTTATTGACAATTTCATTTAATTTTTTTTAGGGAAAATGCATAACTATCCCTGAACTATGCCCGAAATCTCATAGACACACTTATACTATATTAAGGTCCTATTACCCCCTAAACTTATTTCATATATAATTTTCTACACCTTTTTGGTTTACGTGACACTATCTTGTGGGCCCAGCGCGTGTTGATAATTTTTTGAATTATAATGCCACGTAGACCGAAAAGGAGTAGAAAATTATTTATAAAATAAGTTCGAGGGGGTAATAGAACCTTATTAAAGTACAAGTGTGTCTTTGAGATTTCGGGCATAGGTTGGGGGAGGGAGTACTTGTGCATTTTTACCATTTTTTATTTGAAGAGAGTTTTTATTGAACTAAATTATTGATCGCATTTTTATTAAATTTAACTTATTGGAAAACAAGAAAATGGTAATCTTAAAAATAGAAGGTAACTCTTTAAAATTCATCAACTACACGTATTATAGTTATTTATTTATTTAAATATTTGAATGAATAAATTCCTCTGTGTGTGTGGGG
>NC_028639.1:60874260-60909833 GCF_001406875.1 Solanum pennellii
CGGGGGGTTGTTTCTTTTGAAAGAGTGTTTTCAAGAAATTATTTTTAAAAAAGTAATTTATTTAGATATTGTTATAACCTGTATTGAGGTTAGTCAAAATTACAGAAATAGAAAGAAGATGAAATTAACAGAAAACAAAAAATTCGAGTCCACATAAATTATTGTGTTCTCTTAAGAAATTTGATCCCCTCACTGTATCCGAGATTGCAGATTAATTTCTCCTAAAATAAAATGAATTAACCTGTTAAAGAAGTTGTAGTACCTCAAACTTTAATAATTTCAGTGAACGTAAGAACAGTAACAAGCACACACAGACTCAGTTGATCGACAATTTATTTATGAGAGAAAATGTATGCCGAGGAAATTTTTTTTGAGTGTTTGAAAAATGAAAAATGACTTCCTTTATATAGTCATTTTCAACAAGAAACGTATCTGTTCAGATCCATTTTTTTCAGAAAGTTGTGTCTTTTGGAAAAAATAACAACTTTTTGAAATGATGTGTCTTTTGAAAAAAATAATGACTTTTCAAAAATCAGATCGTTATTACCGTTGCACGCGAATTTCAAATAAATTCCAGTGCACCAAAAGTAATTTTGTTATTTAACTAACATTCTGAATTAATTTATAAGAGAAAAAATTGATTAACATGATTTATTTGATTAACAAAAAATTGATTAAAAATTTTTTTTCCAAAAAATTTATCAATTAGTCACATAATTTCCCAAATTCAAATCCAAATCCAAATCCGAAGCCGAAGACTTATCCCTATAAATTACTTTTGAACACCACATCTCAACTCACGAAGTATATCCAACCTCCAACCAATCTGGAATGCTTTTTGGAATATTGAGGTTGCTACTAAACACTTCATCTCAACTCACGAAGAGTGTTCATCCCAAAATCCCCCTTTTCATATTATAGGAATAATAGGGATGGTCTAGAGACTTCATCTCTACTCACGAAAAGTGTCTACCCTACAAATTCTCCATTTCATTCATACATTCAAAGTGTGCGTGAGTACATATGAATACACCTTTCACATAATCATCATAATCCATGACTTTACTTATAACTTTCTCATACCTTCATTCATCACAATTCACACACTAACATGCTTTAGGTATACACATAATTCATCTAGACATTGTCTCTACAAGATATACAATTCCAACTTCCTAAAACATATAAACATGAACATGCCCATCATAGCTTTACTTCATATATTATGCCTTCAAGGCCATACTCACAATACACATATATATGTACATATACTCATATACTCCAAGTAAACACCACCACCAAAGGTGGACCATAGCACTCAAGATCATCACAATGAAAAACTAAACAAGATAGAACAACTTACCCTTCATTCAAGATTTTACCACTTTTTCTCAATATTTCACCAAAACAACATAATAAAGCATGAATAGACAATAGATAATTCAAAATACAACATAAGAAACTTAACTCTAACATTATCTAGACAAATGCAACAAACCCACTTCATAAGCCAAAAGTTGATAATATGCATGAGCATGGGTTCATTGGGTTTTGACTTCAAAATCATCAAATAACATTCAAAACAACATATTTCATCCATTCAAATATTTTCATGCAATGACCCATGCTTAGGATTCAAAATAGAAGAAGTTGGAGTTTGAAAACCCTTTTTGAAAATTCTTTGAAATGGCTCCTTGAATGAAAGAAGGTTCAAAGATGAACTACCAAACCTTAATGTGAAGAAACCCACAAGATTTGGTGAAGAAACTTGAAGGATTTGGACTTCTTCCTTGGAGTTTGAAGTCCTCCAATAGGTTTCAACTTAGAGAGAGAATTTAGAGAGAAGGGAGAGCATGTAAAATTTTTGAATTCTAAACATCATTTGTGAAATCCAAATTCAAAGCTGAAGCCGAGGGCGAGCGAACGGCGGCGGCGGCGTGAGGGGGCACCTTCTTCTTAACCCTTTAAGAAGCATAGGAAGTGTTTCCTAATATAAGGACAACACCTATATGGGAAAAATGACTTTTCATTTGTACTTTGCAAATGACTTTTATTTTTTCCTCCAAAATTGGTTCCCTCATTTTTCCATTTTTCTCTTCTCTTTTCCCATTCACATTTTGCTAAACCCAACAATCCCCCACATAAATGGGAAATGTCTATTGTTAAAACATATGCATAAAAAACTGAAGTGTCTTGTGTGTAAGCGTTAGTCACATCTGGATAAGTAGGTTTCTCTTTAAACTTTCCACAGTGATCATATATTGGATATACTCGGTCAATCGTAGATTAGATATCTTTGAACCATCGAGATTTGGTGTATACCTAGACAACATAAGTCACACAATTAACCCTTGAATTGTTCTTAGGTCTCATTATTTTGTTCATTTCATCCAAGAACACATCTCGATTAGTTAGTGCTTAGAGAACTGGCCTTACCGGATTCTCCTTGAAGCGACTTACACTTCACACTCACATAGGTGGTTTCTATATGTGTTATCCCGTAGATACACTATTTGATATACTATGTATCAAACTTAGAAGCCATTAAAAAGTCCTTATGCCTTTATCCTTGTTACTGAACATTGTCTCATTATGAGAATGGATCATAAAATAGTTTTTGACAATGTTGAACCATTATCAATGACTTTATTTTATCTCCTTGAACCTAAATCTTGGGATCTTCAGTCTTCTAGGTAGAGTTACCTCCACGATGACTTGTTCTCGGCCATAGTCCCATTCTCGTCGATGATTTCTCAACTCCCTCTCTAGTTAGGCCTTTTGTAAGTGGATTCGACATATTATCCTTTGACTTTACCTAGTCAATTGTGATAATTCCGAGAGTAGTTGTCTAACAGAGTTATGTCTTCGTCTTATGTGACGAGACTTGCTGTTATACATAACTCTTCCAGCCCTTCCTATTGCAACTTGATTATCACAATGTATGCATATATAGGCCATTGGTTTGGGCCAAAATAGAATATCTTCTGAGAAATTTTGGAGCCATTCAGCTTCTTCACCTGCCTTGTCTAAGGCTATGAATTCAGACTCCATTATAGAGAGAGCTATACATGTTTATTTGGATGATTTCCAAGATATTGCTCCTCCACCAATAGTGAAAATGTATCCACTTATGGATTTTGTTTCAGTTGACCAGTAATCCAATTTGCATCACTGTATTCTGTAAGAACTACTGGATATTTGTTCTAATGGAAAACATAATTTTGAATGTCATCTAAGTGTCTCAAAACTCTCTTCATTGCCAACCAATGATTTTAATTGGAATTACTTGTGTATCAACTCAGTTTACTGATAGCGCAAGCTATATCTGGTCGTGTACAATTCATGACATACATCAAACTTCCCAACTCTCTGACATAGTCCAATTGAGACTGACTTTCACCTTTATTCTTTGCAAGATGAAGGTTCACATCAATTGGGGTCGTTTCCCTTTTAAATTCAAATACTTGAACTTTTAAAGTACCTTTTGAATATAATGAGTTTGAGACAATGCTAGACCGTTAGGAGTTTTGAGAATCTTAATTCCCAATATCACATCAACAACTCCTAGATCATTCATATCAAACTTACTAGTAAGCTTACACTTAGTAGATTTTATATTGGCAATGTCCTTAATCATTATCAACATGTCATCCACATATAGGAACACAACGACTTCCTGATTCGGAGTATTTTTAATGTAAACACATTTATTACATTCATTAATCTTAAATCCATTTGACGAATTGGTTTGATCAAACTTTGCATGCCATTGTTTCAATGCTTATTTGAATACATAAAGTGACTTAATAAGTTTGCACACTTTCTTTTCTTTACCAGGAACTACAAAACCCTCTGGATGTTCCAATGCAAATTTCTTCCTTCAGCTCTCCATTTAAGAAGGCAGTTTTCATATCCATTTGATCGATTTCAAGATCGTATAATCCTAGCACATGATGAATTAGGTGTGCTAAAAGATACCTTAGGAAAGATCTTTGAATTATCTTTCTCAAGCCGCGAATTCGCTAAGTTTTGATTTTGGATGAGTGAGATATGAATTTTTGAAGTAAGGCTATCCAGTCAAGGAAAGTTAGCCGAAAATATGAGGGGTGTTTTGGTCTTTTACTTACCCAATTAGATTTAATTTGTTTTTACTAATATTTTAGGATTATAATCCTTTTAGATTCAGTTTTATAATCCTAATATACGCCTAGAGTTTTAGTTGAGAGTTCAAGAAGAGGCAAGAAAAGAAAAGAGGAGAAAATAGGAAAGGATGAAGGCGTTCATCTACGTTCTTGAGTTTAGTTGCAGATTTTCACCATGGGTCTAATCCCTAAGAAGTATGTAAGCTTCCATAGTGTTGGGTTATTTCACCCACACGCCAATCACGTTATCTTTTTCAGAAAAATTTCATTCTTAAAGTTTAAAGATTAGAGTTGATGAGTTCTTGATAGTTTTTCTTGAGGTTCATTCTAAATCTTCTTGTGTTGGTTTTTTTTATGAAATCTTGAGATAAAATTGAGAAATTTGAGTGTTGTTTTCAGTAGATTAGAGTAATTAGGTTAAGTAATCGAATCCAAGTGATTGAGGAAAAAACCATTCGATTTTTGACGAGTTATGGTGAGAAACGAGCAAGGATGTTCGACAGATTTTCTGGGTTGGAGCCTGGCGACGCGCCTGCCAGAGCGCCCCAAACCCTTCTCTATACTTCAGGGGTTGGTGACCCGTGCCACCCATTTCCCTAAGGCCATCTGCCCTATCCAGTTTGCCTCCGGTTGCTCAATTTAACTTCGTTTGAAGTGCACCTTCACTCCTTTTCGATTCTAACTAATCTAAGCTACTTTTGAATAGCTAAAATCAGTTCTAATATGATCATAACATTGAATTCATAATAAAAATTCAAGATAGAGTTGAAAGTTAAGTTTTGAGAATTCTTTCTAGCATACTAAGAATGTCCCTTTGAGTCATTTTGAGGCGTTTTCCGCAACTTCTTGTAACTTATTTCAAGACCCAAGTTAGTTAGTATGAGGATGAAGAGAATTCATTTACGAGTCTACCTTGTCATCATGATATCCTCCATATCATGAACCAAAACTCTTGAATTCATAGTTCACATTCAAGAGAGAGTTAAGAGTAGAGTTCAAGAAAGCCTTTAAGTTCAATGGTGAATTCTTTGAGATCCATTATCGATTGAACAAGAGAATGAGAAGAGTAATATACATGAGTCCATGTAGTTATGTATACCTTTGATGTACCGTGGTTTCATGGTATTTTTAATGCTTTTTCCTTAAGTTTAGTGTGTGTCCAAAAGCCTTTTTGTATTAATTGTTATGTAAGTTTCTCCTTATTTGCAGGAAATCTGTCCAAAGATGAATGCAGAAGTTTTTGAGCGAGAAATGCAGAAGAGACCACCTACGGAGCTTATGACGGTCCGTCGAGCTTGTGACGGTCTGTAGGTGGCATCGTAGTGAGGAGAGAAGCTGCTAAAGGAAGATGGGGAAGTCTGACCTAGTCTGAGATTACGGAAGTCCACGATGGACCGTCATAGCCACGACAGTCTGTTTTGCTGGTTTGTTGTAATGATCAGAGAGTAGTCCAGTACCCAAATTCCAAGAAGTTTAAGTATTATGGAACGGAGACCCTCGATGGACTGTCGTGCTTAGGACGGTCTGTCATACATGTTTGTTAAGGGTAATGAAAAAAGCACCAGAAGAATTTGTGAAGTATGGGACGATGGAGGCCATGATGGCCCGTCGTGACCACGACGGTCCGTCACGAGGTCCGTCGACTCAGACGCATTTTGACAGATTTTCAGTAATTAGAATCCTTCTTTTATTAGGTTTTTGTTTTTATAAATAGTTCAAAAAACATCGTTTTTGGGGTTAGACTTTTTGATAGTTAGACTTTTGGATAATCTTTAGTTCTCTTGTTCAAGTATTGAAGGATTAATTTCAGCAATTGTTACACTTTTTCTGGAATTGATTGATGGTGCTTTTGTTGATTAATCAAGTGAATTTCTGGATTTTATTCTTTCTCATTAAAGTAAGTGCATGAATTCTTATATTAAATATATGAATAGTGTGATTATGACCATGGGTAACTAAACTCCATAACTAGGGTTGTGGGAAGCATGGGTGAATAATGAGGAAAAATCTAACTAAAATAGCAATTCTAGAATAGTGTCTTGCATGTATTGATAATTCTTTCGTTTAGAAGTCTATTTAACGGTGGGCAATGTTAGAACTCACCTTAATGCTACTTGCCGGACAAAGGAGGTAGATAATAGGAAAGAATTTCAACATAGATTTAGTGTACACTATCTAATAGGGTAGTGTCGATTTGTACGAAGTAGTAACTTAGTAAAATACCAAATACAATGCTTAATATGATGTAAAGATAAGGTTTAGTATAGCAACACACGTAGCCGGACCAAGGTGCGGAGTGAAATTTTCTAGATGCCGGGCCAAGGATTTAGAGATACATAACTTATCACTTTACATGCAAGATACTAGAAAAGAATTGTTATAGTTAGAATTATCAAGTTAGGAACCCGTGGGGAACACTTAAGCCCTAGTTACTTTTATTAATTGATTAAGCTCCAAGATTTGAATCTGTTAGTTGTTTACTTTAATTTAGTTAATTATTTTCGTTAATTTAGAAATAAAACCCCCCCTTTATTGTCTTTTGTTTTCTAAGAAAATAATTGACTAAATAATAGTAATAATAGAATAAAGTTAAGTCTGAACTATTTTCCTCGTGGGAACGATCCCAACCTCTTTAGTTGGGTTCTTTACTTGATTCGACCGCTTTAGTTCTTATTTGAGAAGTAAGTTTGAGTGTATCAAATTTTGGCGCCGCTGCCGGGGAAAGTAGCTTTTAGGTTAACTTAAACTTATTACTAAAGTTTATTCAATATTTTCTTAATTTTACTTTTCTATTGTTTTTGATTCTTGCAAAACTAACTTTATTATATGCCAAATACACGAAGAGGAAGAGAACCCTTGTTTTCCTACGACGACGAATTAGAGCGTACACTACGCAATATGAATCGAAACTTGGGTATTAACGATGATGATCCAAACCAGAACATCCCAGCTCCGGTTGATATTCATGGTCAGTTATTACCCGATGATCCTGGTGAAAATCAACATAGGGGACAAAATCCCGCTCCACGCCCTCAAGAATACTACAGAGGTTATGATAACATTGCAGACTCTGATGGGCCACTTGTCTTGCCATCTCTACCACAAGGCCACACCTTTGTGGTAACTAGTAGTCTGATGCAAATGCTCACTGCTAGAGGTTTGTTTTCAAGGCTACTTTCTGAGGACCCACATGCCCATATAGCTAAGGTAAGGGCAGTGTGTAAAAGCTGTGTAGAGAGACCTGATTTGGATTTGGATGTAATAGGGATAAGAGTATTTCCTCTCTCACTGACGAGAGAGGCTGCTATTTGGTTCACTGAGCTCCCTTATAACTCAATCTTCACTTGTAACCAACTAAGGGACGTTTTGTTAGCACGTTACTACCCGGTCTCCAAGAAACTAAATCACAAAGACAGAGTGAACAACTTTGTGGCACTACCAGGAGAGTCAGTTAGCTGTTCTTGGATAGATTCACTTCATTTTTGAGAAGAGTCCCTAATCACCGCATAGATGATGAGTCACTGAAGGAATACTTCTATCGGGGACAGGATGATAATAATAAAGCGGTATTGGATACTATAGCGGGTGGTTCTTATTGGGAGTGTCCTTATGCCGAGATTGCTGAAAAGTTAGAGAAAATCTTCCGGAATAATAAATCTTGGAGTACTAGGAAGTCAGATACTGGAAGAAATACCTTCGCAGTGCAATCCACACACAACCCAGCCACAGATTAGATTCGTGAAGAGATGGCTCAGATGAGAACTGAGCTTGGGTTGGTTTTAAAACATGTCACTTGGGGTGCAGAAAAGATAAATGCAGTTAACTACTTGTCTAAACCACCACCACCAAATGATGAATGTTATTATGAGGAGGATTCCTATGCGGTAAATGAGCAGACGGGGGGTTTCTGACCGAGCCCCCAAGGCTCAAATCAGGAGAATTGGCGCCAAGGTCAAGGAAACCAAGGTCGAATCTATGGTAACTATAACCGTGAGGGGCATTATCTCCGAGATGGAAATTACAACCGCGACAACAACTTCAACACGGGTAACTATGGTAACAGAAATGATAGGAATGAGCCCTATGTTCATCCTCAAAATCGTGAAGTTGCTCCTAGGGATGGTGGATGTAGTATGGCGCGAGTTGAGGATATGTTGCACAAAATGATGAGGAGGTTCGATGCTAGTGATGAGCACACTAAAGAGTTAAGGAGTGATTTAGCGGGTATTGGGTAGAAAGTCGATACACATGCAATATCGATTAAGCAGCTTGAGTTACAAATGAACCCATTATCTGTGACCGTGAACACACGGCAACCGGTCACTCTTCCTAGCAACACTTTTCAAAAGCCAAAAAATGATGGACATTGTATGGAAATCACTACTCGCGGTGGTAAGCAAACCATTGACCCACCTATGCCGTCTAATGAGGAAAAGGTGATAAAAGATAGTGATAAAGTGGTATAGGTTAGTGGTGAAGTAGAAGATAACACTGGAAAAAGATGCTGAAGTGCCTAAAAAGGTAACTCCCATGCCTAGACCCCCCATTTCCTCAAAGATTAGTGAAAAAGAGCGAGGATGGTAAATATCGGCGTTTTATAACAATGTTGAAGCAAATTTCTATCAATGTCCCTTTGGTAGAAGCTTTAGAACAAATGCCCAGTTATGCCAAGTTTATGAAAGATCTGGTTAGAAAGAAAAGATCGGTAACTTTTGAGGATGATGATAGAATGCAGCATTGTAGTGCTATTGCTACAAGATCTCTGGTACAAAAGAAAGAAGATCCGGGTGCGTTCGCTATTCCTTGTACAATCGGGTTATTACATTTTGAAAAAGCATTATGTGATTTGGGGACAAGCATAAATCTCATGCCCCTCTCGATTTACCAGAAGTTAGGTTTGGGTGATCCAAAGCGCACCGCAATGTGGCTATTGATGGCCGATCGAACAGTAAAAAGGCCTATAAGGATATTCCACGATGTGCTAGTAAAAGTGGAGTCATTCATATTTCTAGCAGATTTTGTTATTCTTGATTGTGAAATGGATTTTGAAGTGCCTATTATTCTTGGGAGGCCATTCCTTGCTACGGGTAGAGCCTTAGTTGATATGGAAAAGGGACAGATGAAATTTCGGTTGAACAATGAAGAAGTGACCTTCAACATTTGTCGGTCCATGAGGCAGAGTAGTGAGCTCCAATCGTTATCTGCTATATCCTACAAAGTTGGTAAGTCATCCGAGACAGAAAAAGAAGAACGTCTAGGTGTAGAAGCATTAGCTGCAGTAAAAATGAATTTTGATAACGATTGCTTTGAAGAGTATGACTCATTAGTCGCGGCTATTGATCGTGGTGATGTTCGATTTGAACGAAAGAAATATGAGTTAGACATGAAGAATCACGAGTCTCCACCTGCGAAACCATCTATGGAGGATACTCCAAAGTTAGAACTAAAAGCTCTCCCACCTCATCTCAGGTATGAATTCTTAGGAAATGGTGACACTTTGTCAGTAATCATTGCATCAGACCTGAATGAACAACAAGTTGAGAGCTTGGTAAAAGTGCTAAAAAGGTTCAAAAGAGCTATTGGGTAGACTATTGCGGACATTATTGGGATCCCTCCTGGTATTTATTCTCATAAAATCCAACTCATGCCCGATCATAAGCCAAGTATTAAGCACCAGAGACGCTTAAATCCACATATGAAAGAGGTCGTGAAGAAGGAAATCATTAAATGGTTGGATGTCGGAGTAATATATCCGATCGCCGATAGTAGTTGGGTATGCCCTGTTAAGTGTGTACCTAAGAAAGGGGGAATGACTGTGGTCCCCAATGAGAAAAATGAACTTGTTCTAATGAGAACGGTTACTGGATGGAGGTTGTGTATGGATTATCGTAAATAAAATTCATGGATCGAAAAAGACCATTTTCCTATGCCCTTCATGGATCAGATGTTGGATAGACTTGCCTTAAAAGGGTGGGACTATTTTCTTGATGAATATTCAGGGTATAATCAAATTTCTATTGCACCAGAAGATCAAGATAAAACCACTTTTACTTGTCCATATGGGACCTTTGCGTTTAAGAGAATGCCGTTTGGGTTGTGCAATGCACCCGCCACATTTCAGAGATGTATGATGTCGATATTCTCCGACATGGTGGAAGATACTATTGAAGTTTTTATGGATGATTTTTCTGTAGTTGGTGAATCGTTCGAGCGGTGTTTGAGCCATTTATATGAGGTCCTTAAGAGATGTGAAGACTGCAGTGTAGTACTAAATTGGGAAAAATGCCACTTCATGGTGAAAGAAGGTATTGTTTTGGGTCATCGCATTTCAGAAAAGGGCATAGAGGTTGATAGAGATAGATTCGAGGTAATAGAGAGACTTCCCCCACCTATCTCTATAAAAGGTGTGAGAAGCTTTCTTGGGCATGCAGGTTTTTACCGGAGATTCATCAAAGATTTTTCAAAAATTGCGCATCCTTTGTGAAAACTGCTGGAGAAAGATTATAAATTTTATTTTGATGAATCGTGTCTTAAAGCATTCGGCGAGCTAAAAGAAAAATTGGTGTCTGCACCTATTATTATTTCTCCGGATTGGAACATTCTATTTGAGGTGATGTGCGATGCTAGTGGGGTTGCTCTTGGTTTGGTATTGGGACAAAGAAGGAACAAAATCCTTCACCTCATTTACTATGCTAGTAAAGCCCTAATTGAAGCCCAGAAGAACTACACAGTGACTGAGCAAGAACTCCTTGCAGTAGTCTTTGCTTTTGAAAAATTTTGCTCCTATTTGCTAGGTACTAGAGTTATAGTGCATACTGACCATTCAACATTGAGATATTTGATGGCAAAGAAGGATGCGAAACCGAGGTTGATTCGTTGGGTATTACTATTACAAGAATTTGACTTTGAGGTAAGGGATATAAAAGGGACCGAAAATCAAGTTGCAGATCACTTGTCCAGTCTAGAAGATGAAGCGATGAGAGTGTTAGGGGATAAGACAGATATTGATGATACTTTCCCCGAGGAGCATGTATTGGCTGCCTCACAAGACTTGATTCCATGGTTCGCAAATTTTGCGAACTATCTGGCTAGCGATATAGTTCAATTGGACTTGTCCTTTCATCAAGGAAAAAATTCCATATACGATGTGAATAACTTGTTTTGGGATGAACCATACTTATATAGGAGCTATGCCGATGGGCTTATTCGGCGTTGTATTCCAGAAGTTGAGATGTTGAGCTTTTTAGATGCATGCCATTCCTCACACGTTGGTGGACATCACAGTGGTATCCGAACCGCTCATAATATATTACAATGTGGTTACTTTTGGCTAACTCTTCATCAAGATGCTCATGAGTTTGCTAAAGCATGTGATAGATGCCAAAGAGATGGCGGCATTTCAAGAAAGCAAGAGCTCCCTCTAAACCCCATTCTTGTGATTGAGTTATTTGATATTTGGGGTATTAACTTTATGGGTCCTTTTGTGAGTTCTCATGGAATGAAGTATATTTTAGTAGCGGTTGATTATGTATCTAAATGGGTGGAAGCTATCGCCCTCGCAAACAATGAAGGGAAGAGTGTCACTGCGTTCTTGAAAAAGAATATATTCTCTCGATTTGGTACCCCAAGGGCAATTATTAGTGATGGGGAATCCCACTTTTGCAACAAATTGTTCAAGGGATTATTGGAGAAATATGGGGTTCGCCATAATGTGGCCACTCCTTACCATCCTCAAACTAGTGGGCAAGTTGAATTGTCAAATAGGGAGATCAAACCGATATTGTCAAAACAGTGAATGCTAGTAGAACGGATTGGTCAAGGAGGATTGATGATGCTCTTTGGGACTACTGGACAGCGTATAAGACTCCCATAGGTATGTCCCCGTACCAACTTGTATATGGGAAAGCTTGTCATCTTCCAGTTGAATTAGAGCATAAAGCCATGTGGGCTATGAAGAAGTTGAAAATGGATTGGAACAAAGCTGCAGAACAACGGTTAACTGGGTTGAATGAACTCGATGAATTTTGCCTGAAAGCTCAGCCCTCTACAAAGAAAAGATGAAGAAGTACCATGACCTAAAAATTGAAAAACGAGAGTTTATGGTCGGCGATTTGGTGCTTTTATACAATTCTAGGTTGCGCTTGTTTCCGGAATGGACTGGCCCTTACTTGATTAACCAACTATTCCCTCATGGAGCAGTTGAGTTGGAAACCAAGGAGGGTGTGCAGTTTAAGGTGAATGGACAACGAATAAAAATCTATTTCGGGCATGCTGAATTGGCGAATGAGGTGATCGAGGCATACCATCTTGATGAAGTCTGAGTAATCAAGTGTCTTCAGTCGTGCCGCGACGTTAAATCAGGCTCTGGTTGGGAGGTAACCCAATACTTATAGTTTTCTTTCTAGTAATGCTAGCATTTTTCTACTAATGGGTTTCAAATTTGCAGGTAGCACATCACCAGGAAATTCTGCATAAAACTGACGAATACATCGACAAACCATCACGCTTGCGACGGACCGTCGCATGAATCCGTCATGCCAGGTATGTTTTTCATTTATTTTCAAAATTAGGGCATCCGCGACGGAACCCATGACGGACCGTCACATCTGAGACAGACCGTCGTCGGGGACTCATTGCGCCATTAACTAGCAACCCGACCCGACCCAGCTGGGGAATTTTAAAAATTTTCAACCTTTAAAACCCCCACCCCTTCATTTCAACCATTTCTTTCCCTGTTTCTCCCATTCCCTCCATTTCTAACTTCCTACCTTTCTCATCCTCTTCTCTATCAACTGATCCATATCATTTCCCCGAATCCCCAAATCTCCTTTCTACTGGTTGGAGTCTGCTGCTGTGGTTCTGCTCTCAATAACCAAGTGCCTCCCTTGCTTATTTTTCTCCTCTTCTCATCGGTATGTGTCTCTAATCTCTACCCATTTACATTGCATTTTTGTTTTTCAATTACTATTAGCCTATATCTTTTTGGTGGGTCTGTGTTCTTTGATCCAATTTTGTCTGACCTAGGTTGAGAGTCCCTTGAATTTCCTTGTTAAAACTCGCGAAATTGGTGTTTTAGCATTGCTAGTTTGCTAGGTATTTGGGTTAGAAACATGTAGGTTACCATCAAGTATTCCATTTGAGTCACAGGGGATGATTGTGGCATCCTCAGTTCTGTCACTCAATGACAGAATGAGACCCCGACGACGGACTGTCGTACCCACGACGGACCGTCATAGGGTGTCCAACACCCCACTATTCATTTTCTCTAAGTGTCAACCAATGGACACATGCGACAGATCGTCGTTCCCACAACGGTCCGTCCTGCACAACCGTCATGGTGGTCAGAGACCCTTGCCTAAGGGTCTCCATTTTTTTTCTTCTAAGTGTCCACTGACGGACATCTATGACGAAGCGTCGCACCCTCGACGGTCCGTCTTGCACAACCATCATGACGGTCAGAGACCCTAGTCCTAAGGGTCTCCAACTTTTTCTAAGTGTCCTCTGACGGACATCTACAATGGACCGTCATTACCATGATGGTCCGTCCTGCACAACCGTCATGACGGTCAGAGACCTCTCTCCTAAGGGTCTCCATGTTTTTTCTAAGTGCTCCACGACGGACATCGACGACGGATCGTCATTCACACGACGGTCCGTCCTGCTTATCTGTCATAATTGTAAGAGACTTTCCTTCAGGGGTCTCCAAATAAACATCGTTGAGTAAGACATAACGGACCCCATGACGGTCCGTCATACTCACGACGAGCCGTCACCTGGTCCGTCGTGTTTCATTGCTACTACAAAAATGTCATTACAACTTTGCTCCTATGTGTATTTTGTCTCGTTTTTGCTTGTCTTGTTTGCTCCTTCTAGTACTAATAATGATTCTTTACAGGTACTATATCTAATGGCACCGAAACAAGATTGAGTTATGCACGTGAGCATTCAAAGTCTGTTGCCCCGTCTGCCTGACTGGTTATAGGCTCTGATGATGAGCATGATCCCGAGTACGTGCCCCCAAGCACTGCCACTCCAGCATGAGCTGCACGTGCAACAAGTGCTACGCCCAAAAAGGTGGCGTCCGACGTAGTCACTGCCTCCCAATCTGATGAGGAGCGCACACTGACCGACACACTCTCTTCACCAGACACCGGCTAGAGTGGATAACTCGTTCTTTGGGCCACTACAGTGAGGATTTTGTTTGAGAGTTTTACATGTCTTATGTGGCTACTCTTCGATCAGAGATCGATACGCGGGCTGCCCCCGCCAAACAGGCCCACTTGATCACGTCAGAGTACACGACATACATTTCGACATCTCCCTGCCAGCCATCCACTGGTATCTATACGACGAGGATGTTGATACCACCAGGACCCTCTCACCGTCGAGTTTGAGTATCGGTGGCAAATTGTTAAAGATGGCCAATTCTTGTGTGAGACATATCTGAGAGAAACCACCAAGAGGTGGATGGCCTTGCACTTATCTTTGATGGAGAGGGTGCCGACTAGGTAATGGAGCCGAATGGAGCCATCAGGAAGGCTAACTTGACCTTCACTGCTATGTTTTTATGGTTGATTGTCCGCCACTGCCTCTTCCCCACGGCTACCAATAATATAATTACATTGGATCCCGCAGTTTTGATAGCAGTGATGATAGCCGGGTTTGAGGTTCACTTCGCTTGGCTTCAGGCGGTCATGCACGAGAAGCCTTTCAAGGTCACCACTACTTACCCTTTTCCGTGCATGATATTTTCATTATGCAGGTCCGCAGGTGTGCCCATCTGGCACATTGATCAGCTCAAGACTCCGCAGGGCACTGTTGATATCAGCCTCATCAGGGATGAGGCCAAATGAGTTGGCTCCACGCAGAGGGCCCCGTCCAGAGGTGCCTCTACTTGGTGAGAATCTGACTGATACAGTGGCGCATGCTCGAACGGCTACACAGGCTACTTCCGCTACCACTGACACTACCCCGGTCGAGTCTATCCCGGGTAGTAGCACTGCCCCTAGCTCCTCTCGCTAAGCCCTTTCCCCGCTCTGGTCCCACTTGCTAGGATCCAGAAACTAGAGGCTCAGATGGCTACACTTCTGCATCACATCCAGCCTTGGATGTAGAGGTCTATTACGGAGGCAGAGGAGCGCTTGGAGCGTAAGGTGGAACAACACACAGAGCGGAAGATCGCTGAGGTTTATCAGCGCTTAGACGCTTTTGAGTTGCGGGTGCTAGCCCGGCCAACTCCTCCGATGGATGTGTCAACCCTTCAGGCTGCGCTTGATAGTCTGCGAGCAGATATTGATATGATCCTAGAGGCTAGGGTGCCTGAGTCTGAGGCCCCTTATACAGAGCCTGCTGAGGACACAGTGGTCGTGAGGAGGATGAGGCTAGGGCAAGGAAGAAAGAGCACTGTGAGATGAAGGCTGCGAGGAGAGCCTCGATTACTGATGACGAGGCGCGTAAGATTAGGGCTATAGAGTTAGCTGCTGGGGCATCTAGATCCAGAGATGTGGATACAGGGGGAGGCACTACTGATAGTGCTGTTGCTGATGAGGACACTACTGAGGGTGTCCAGACTACAGAGGTAGTGGGTTCCGGGGAACCGAACCCACAAGCTTGCTGATTTCCGTCGCTTTGCGCCCTAGGTTTGTTTCACCTACCACTCTCGTATTTCAGTTTTTTATGCATTGGGGACAATTGCATATCTTTTTGTTGGGGGTTGGGGTAAATGGAAAGTGAGTGCTAGGGTGAAGTCTGAGTAGCCTAATTCACGATCCTATTTTGGGGTTTTCTTGCCTGTGTTCTTTTTCCCCAAGAGACTGATTATTTTTATTGTTGAAGCGGCATGTATATATCTTGTATACATAGTATAACTCTAAAGCATGATTTCTAAAAAAAAATGATATCCTGATGTAATGAAAATTATGCATGGCTAGGCATAGTAATTGATAAATGTGTGGCTCTAAGCATGACATAGAGATACACCACTGCATGACCCTAAGTCTAAGACTCGAACTAGGTGTCTGATAATCTGGTAGAGTAATGAGATGTCAAGTGAGTGTGAGGAAAATTTGAATAGTCCACCATTTGTACTGAGCTAGAACTTGCCTGGTTAGTCCTACTAAAAGTAAGCTGTAATAGACAATTAGGAAAGGATCATAGGCCCTTGTTCAATATAGCCAATTTTTAGCCTTAAAAAAACGAATGAAATTAATCCCTCGTTGATCCAAATGATTTGAGCATAAAATAGACCTTCTTTTTCACCCCAACTGATCTTTTCTGGGAATAATGTGTTGGCTCTGGTCCTTCCTTGGACATGTGCACCTCAGCTTATGCCAAAAGCATAAGTTGAGGGTGGATAATGCAGTAAACAAACTTTTCGTGGCCCTGACCCAACTTTGGGTATTGTGTACTTTGACTCATGGCAAAGCCATGAGTTGAGGGTGGCTATTATGAGGAATGCTCTGGAAAGTGGGGTTGAAAGAATAAAGAGAGAGAAAGAACAATAGTAAAGTGACTCAAGAACCAGTTTAAAGAAAAGTGAAATAAAAAAATATAATAAATACAAGCAAGAAAAGAAAAGAGTCACTTACACAAATGAATAAAGAAGGGAATATAGCAAAGTGAAAGAATATAAGAAAAAGGGCGGAATAAAACGATGAAAAGGTAGGATGCTCAACCGATATGTCAAAGAGGGAAACAAGTCACTAAAGTATACCGAAATATACCCTACCTGACACTGAGCCTATGTTACAAGCTAAGAAAGTTCTATCGTGATCCTAAGAGTTGTATGACGAACTTAAAGCAGTGAAAATAAGGGCAAGCTTATGGCAATATGTATGGATAAGTTGTGAATTTTTTCAGAGAGTGAGTGTTGAAAAGTAATCCTTATACTCAAACTAAAATCATTGTGTGAAAAATGAGGATGTTGTTTTGAAGTGAGGACATTAGTTGCAATACCGAAAATATTAACACCTTGGTGAGAAATTAAAGAGGATAGGTGTCAGTGCGTGGTGAGTCTGCGTCATGGTCTGGTTCCGCATAATTCAAGCCTTATAGTGATGACATGCATAAACATGATGAGACTGATCGGGATTGATAGCCAAATAATTGCGAAATCTAAAATATGGACTATTGTACAAAGATTTTGTAGTGAGTCATAGTGAGTCTCTTGAGGACAAAGAACAAATTTAAGTTGAGGGTGTTGATGTACCGTGGTTTCACGGTATTTTTTAATGCTTTTTCCTTAAGTTAAGTGTGTCTCCAAAAGCCTTTTTGTATTGATTTTTATGTAAGTTTCTCCTTATTTTCAGGAAATCTGTCCAAAGATGAACGCGGAAGTTTTTGAGCGAGAAATGCAGAAGAGACCACCTACGGAGCTTATGAAGGTCCGTCGAGCTTGTGACGGTCCGTAGTTTGCATCGTAGTGAGGAGAGAAGCTGCTGAAGGAAGATGGGGAAGTATGACCTAGTGTGGGATTATGGAAGTCCACGATGGACCGTCATAGCCACGATGGTCCGTTCTGCTGGTTCATTGTAATGATCAGAGAGTAGTCCTAGTACCCAAATTCCAAGAAGTTAAAGTATTATGGAACGGAGATCCTCGACGGACCGTCATGCTTGGAACGGTTTGTCATACATGTTTGTTGAGGGTCATGAAGAAAGCACCAGAAGAATTTGTGAAGTATGGGACGACTGAGGCCATGACGGCCCGTCGTGACCACGACGGTCCGTCACGAGGTCCGTCGACTCAGACGCGTTCTGACAGATTTTTAGTAATTAGAATCCTTCTTTTATTAGGTTTTTGTTTTTATAAATAGTTCGAAAAACCTCGTTTTGGGGTTAGACTTTTTGATAGTTAGACTTTTGGATAATCTTTAGTTCTCTTGTTCAAGTATTGAAGAATTAATATCAGCAATTGTTACACTTTTTCTGGAATTGATTGATGGTGCTTTTGTTGATTAATCAAGTGAATTTCTGGATTTTATTTTTTCTCATTAAAGTAAGTGCATGAATTCTTATATTAAATATATGAATAGTGTGATTATGACCATGGGTAACTAAACTCCATAACTAGGGTTGTGGGAACCATGGATGAATAATGAGGAAAAATCTAACTGAAATAGCAATTCTAGAATAGTGTCTTGCATGTATTGATAACTCTTTCGTTTAGAAGTCTTTTTAACGGATGACCAATGTTAGAACTCGCCTTAATGCTACTTGCCAGACCAAGGAGGTAGATAATAGGAAAAGAATTATCAACATAGATTTAGTTTACACTATCTAATAGGCTAGTGTCGATTGGTACGAAGTAGTAACTTAGTCAAATATGGAATACAATGCTTAATATGAGGTAAAGATAAGGGTTATTATAGCAACACACGTAGCCGGACCAAGGTGCGGAGTAAAATTTTCTAGATTTCGGACCAAGGAATTAGAGATACATAACTTATCATTTTGCATGCAAGATACTAGGAAAGAATTGGTATAGTTAGAATTATCAAGTTAGGAACCTGTGGGGAACACTTAAGCCTAGTTACTTTTATTAATTGATTAAGCTCCAAGATTTGAATCTGTTAGTTATTTACTTTAATTTAGTTAATTATTTTCATTAATTTAGAAATAGAAACCCCTTTTATTGTCTTTTGTTTTCTAGGAAAATAATTGACTAAATAATAGTAATAATTGAATAAAGTTAAGTATGAACTATTTTCCTCGTGGGAACGATCCAAACCTCATTAGTTGGGTTCTTTACTTGATACGACCACTTTAGTTCTTATTTGAGAAGTAAGTTTGAGCGTATCACATGTTACCCATGAAGTCCTTGAGTTGAATTATTCATGACCATAATTCCACATATAACCTATAGGTCGAACAATCTTGCGATGGGAAGTACCTCTGAGATCTTGAGTTGAGTAGTTCATGTTCATAATTACGTATGAACCCTCTAAGTTCAAAATCATTGTCACGCTTTGAGCCTACAACCTGTCTGGGATCGACACTCGAAGACCATTGTTGGCCCTCAAGTGAACCCCTGTCCTGGATACTTATATTAGCGGAAGAAAAACCTCAACTTTGACCCGAGTAAAACATAATAAAAGGGAAAAATACGTCATCTCATAACTTTGTCCAAATGGCACTTGAGCCTTAATAACTGAAAACAACTCCAAACAGAAATACTATAGTCTACGAAGCCTCTAAATTATCTAGAGAGGGATGCTGGGACAAACCCCACAATATCCTAAAGCTAAGCTAATGTAGAAATTAAAATATGTTCTTTAGAATGCAAGGAGGCTCACCATAAACTCTAAAGTTCAATCTTGATCAACGAAGCGATGCGTGCTGATCCTGGGTACATGCGTCTGCATCATGAAACGATGCAGGCCAACTGACATCAATACATTGAATATACGAGTATGCAAGTTGGAGATCTAAACAATGACTTAATCTTGAGGGGATTAGGTGAACTTACCTTGGCGCTGCTTAACTCAAGAGTATACTTAACTCAAATGATATGCATATAAAGCAGTTTAAATCACATGCAAGATGTACATATATACACACACACACACACACACACACACACACACACACACACACACACACACACACACACATATATATATATATATATATATAGATCTATATATATATAGATCTCATAAATAGTAAAAACAACTTAGTCCGTTAAAGGAAATGCAATAATAAACCCAATTTCACTTATATAAGAAAGTAATATCGCCTCTGTGGGATTTTCTGTAACCGACAACCATAACTATGAGCCTAAGTGATGATACAACGTCTTACCTCACGTTGCAAGATGACCATCCTACATCCTTCCATCGGTATAAGACCTTACTCAACTTAGTGGATCCACCATCTCTCTTTACGTGGTCATCTAAAAAGTATTACACGTCAATTCCCATATTGGATACATGGTTTACATGGAGACTTGAGCTAGTATGATCTCTCATCTCCATATCGGTGCTCAATACTACTTCCAAAAATGTACTTTAGCTCATACTTTTAATAAAACTTCCTTCCTTTGGGTTGAGATAATTTACTGAACCCATTAGCTTTAAAAATATCCTTTTGGAATCAATGTTCCCCTTTTTGTTCGAAACACTTTTTGAACTTCTAGTTCCCCACTTTACTCAAATGTGAGACATTTGTAAGACTCTACGGAATACTTAGTTCCTATGTATCTTTTTGAGAAGTGAACTCAACTCTTGCTCTTTACTTAACTTGAAACTCTAACTATTAGGGAATACTTAGTTCCCCTATAGATTTTGAGATATGAACTCAACTCTTTGCTTGAATTAAACTTTTTAAGTCTTTAAAAAAAAGTGAAAACATTTGGGAAAGACTTTAGGTAACTCTACCTTGCCTTGCTTCTTAACTTTTAGACTTGGCTCTTAACCTCTTTTACTTTGACCTTACTTTCATTGAATTGAATTATGGATTCAAGGATCATGATCTCATGTTTCTGGATGATTTCATGATGTTTAGATGTACCTTAGAGTGTTGGAAATAACTAGGAATGAGGGGTACATCACATAAGAACTAGTACAAAAAGATAGGGAAGCAACGGGGTCTCCAGGGGGTCCCAATGCTCTGAGATGCGCAGAGCTCCATAGCCTGACTGACATAGGCTGTCCTCAGACACTCTGAGAGGCGCGGCGCGCCAGATCCTGACGGACAGACTCTGTCTGAGGGGCTTTGGAGGCGCGGCGCCCCAACATCCCACCAACGGGTTTTCCGACTTTCTTCTTCGTTTTTAATCTCTAAACCTTCCAAAACTCCCACGGATCCCACCCCAAACAATTAGGATCCCAAATTAACTTATTACCCATTGATTTAGACCTGAAAACAGTCCTAAAACAGGGATTTCAACTAACGGCAATCAACAACAATCCAATCAACAAGAACGTCAAACTTTCTTTCAAGATTGCAACCTCTAACATGAGTTAATTCATGAAATTTACTGATTTGAATGAAATTGGTGTGTGGGTGAATTAATCCAACATAAAAGAGCCCACATACCTTGTTAGGGATCACCCCCGATGAAAATCCACGAAGCAAAACTTGGTGTTCTTGCGTCTTTTTCTTCCTTGTCTTTTCTCCTTGCTTTCAAAACTCCAATCTATTTTCTAAGTGCGTAAACTAAATGAGATCAGTTTAGACCCAAACATATTACTCCAAAACGAAATAATTAATTGACACAAGGAAAAGACCAAAACACCCTTACTAAATCCGCTTTTGGAACTTTCCCTAGTCAGTAGCCCATCATATGAAGGTTATATCTCACTCATACGACCTCCGAAATTCGCTAACTTGGCGTCGTTGGAAACATTATTCAACGATCTTTCCATAAATATAAATAACTAACCCAAATTCTTCCTGATCTAGGTGTTGTGGCCTTTTGTAAATGACCAAAACTTACTTTTGAAATCTGAAAATTTTTCCAGATTTCCTTGCTTATTTCCAAATTTGACTTTTTTTTGTTTTTCTATGCTTAATTTTAGTCTGTCTAGAATACGAGATGCTACAATATCTCCCCTTGGTAACATTCCTACTCGAATGAGAATTCTTTCTCTAAGCTAAGGATAGTAATTTCATTTCGGCACTCAACAACACACATAAGTATTGCATGCTTATACATAACCTCATAAAGTGTTAAGAAGAGAGTTTAGTACCTTGATTTTACTCATCTCCAGATTCAAAAAGATGTGAATATCTCTTCTTCATATCCTCCTCATCTTCCAAGTCGCTTCTTCAACAAATTGGTTCCTCCAAAGGACCTTGACCGAAGCAACTTCCTTTGTCCTCAACTTGCGAACCTGACGATCCAAAATCTGAACTGGAACTTCTTCATACGACAGGTTATCCTTAATCCCAACATTCTCTGGTTGTATTATCAATGAAGGATCATCCATACACTTTTTCAACATAGAAATATGGAATACCAGATGAACCCCTTCTAACTCTTGTGGTATCTCCAACTCATAAACTACATTGCCCACTCTCTTGGAGTTTCTATAACGTCCAATATACCGGGGACTAAGTTTCCCCTTATTACCAAACTTCATGACTCCTTTCGCAGGTGACACCTTAAGATACACTCAATCATCTAACTCAAATTCTAATGACCTTCTTCTAACATCTCTGTAGGACTTTTGGCGACTTTGTGTTGTCTTCAACCTTTCCTGAATCACTTTCACCTTCTACATGGCTTGGTGAACTAAATCTGGTCCTATAAACCCTACTTCGCCAACTTCGAACAACTAAAAAGGAGATCTGCATCTTCTCCCATAAAGAGCTTCATATGGAGTCATTTGGATGCTCGAATAATAATTATTGTTGTAAGCGAAATCTATGATAGGTAAGGGATTATCCGAATTTCCCTTGAAGTCGATAAAATAAGCTCTCAACATATCTTCTAAGGTTTGAATAGTGCGCTCTGCTTGTCCATCTGTCTAAGGATGAAAAGAAGTACTCAAATTCACCTTGGAACCCTAACCTTTCTGAAACGATTTCAAGAATTGCGCAATCAATTATGCACCCTTGTTTGAAATAATGGTGATCGGAACTCCAAGAAGTCTTACCACTTCTTGAATGTTAAACTTAGCATAATCCTGAGTCGAAAAGGTAGTCTTGACTGGCAAGAAATGGACTGAATTTGTCATTCGGTGGACAATCACCCAAATGGAATCATGCTTCCTTCACGATCTTGGAAAACTTGTGATGATGTCAATATTAATCATCTCACACTTCCACTCTATAAGTTCTATATTCTGAGCTAAACCTCCTGGTCTTTGGTGCTCTACCTTTACTTGTTGAAAATTTGAACATTTTGAATGCATTCCCACCAATATACATCTCTCAAATCACGGTACATTTTGGTGGAAGCCAGATGAATGGAATACCTGGAGCTATGAGCCTCCTCCAAGATCCGCTCTTGAAGTCTATCCACATTAGGTACACATAATCTGCCTTGGTATTTCAACACACCATCTTCCCTTTGCTCGAAAGCCAATACTCTTTGGCTATGGACACTTGCTTTCAAATCAAGCAAAATAGGGTCTTGGTCTTGCTTCTCTTTCACCTCTGAAACCAAGGATGATTCATCCTCATTCATCTCTACTATGCCTCATTTTGTGGAATCCCTATGCCTCACTCCCAAATGAGCAAGCATGTGTTCATATTTTTCTAAATCCCTCTTTCTTCTTCAACACGGGAAGTGCTTCCCATGGAAAACCTTCTTAAGGCATCAACAACTATATTGCCTTACCTGGGTGGTAAAGAATACTCATGTCATAATTCTTGAGTAATTCCAACCACTTTATCAGTATAAGGTTGAGCTCTTTCTGAGTGAACACATATTGGAGGCTCTTGTGATCAGTGAATATATCCACATGAACACCATATAAATAATAACACCATATATTTAACGCAAACACTACTGCGGCCAAATCCAGTCATAAATTGGATAATTCTTCTCATGAACTTTCAACTGCCTGGAAGCATAAGCTATATCCTTGCAATTTATTATTTATACACAATCAAGCCAACTCTTGATGCGTCACAATAAACCACAAAAGCCTTGAGTACCCTCTAGTAAGGTCAAAACCAGAGCGGTAGTCAATCTTCTTTTCAATTCCTGAAAGCTTTTCCCACAAGCTTCAGACAACTGAAACTTGACTTTCTTCTAAGTTAACTTCGTCAAACGATAAGAGATAGATGAGAATCCTTTAACAAATCTCCTGCAATTAACACCCAGTTAAACCCAAGAAACATCTTATATCTATCGGAGATGTGGTTCTAGGCCAACTCTGAACTTCTTCTATCTTATGAGTGTCAACTTTAATACCTTCACCAGAAACAATGTGGCCTAAGAACGCCACAGACCTAAGCCAAAACTCGCACTTGGAGAACTTGGCATACAACTTCTTATCTCTTTAAGTCTTAAGAACAACCCTTAGGTGACTAGCATGATCTTCTTCATTCCTTGAATTAAGCTGTATGTCATCAATGAAAATGATGACAAACAAATCCAAATAAGGTTTGAAGACTCAGTTCATAAGATCCATGAATGCTGCATGTTCATTTGTCAAAGTAAAGAACATAACCAAAAATTCATAATGTCCACACCTTTTTCAAAAAGTTGTCTTAGGAATATCACAGTCCCTAACTCTCAACAGATGATAGCCTGATCTGAGGTCAATCTTAGAAAAGGAAGAAGCGCCTTGAAGTTGATCAAAGATATCATCTATCCTTGGAAGAGGATATTAGTTCTTGATGGTTACCTTATTCAGCTGACGGTAATCTACACATATCCTAAGGGACCCATCTTTCTTCCTAAAAAACAAGATCGGAGCGCCAGAAGGTGAGACAATCGATCGAATAAAGCCTTTATCTAACAGATCTTTCAACTGATGCTTTAGCTCTTTTAACTCTGCTGGTAGCATTTTGTATGGTGGAATAGACGGAATAGAGATAGGACGAGTATCTGGGATGACGTCTATGATGAAGTCTATCTCTCTTTTGGGAGGGTCTCTGGGTATATCATCAAGAAAAACTTCTGGAAACTCACTGACTATGGGAACTTATGGAGGGAAGGTACCTCAATACTTGAGTCATTAACTCGTACCAAGTGATAGATACACCCTTTAAAAACTAACTTCCTCGCCTTAAGGTATGAAATGAGGCGACCCTTAGGCACTGCTGAACTACTAGCCCACTCTATGAATAGTTCATTAGGAATCTGAAACTTGACAGCTCGAGTTCTGCAATCTGTTGATGCATAACAGGCATGGAGCCAGTCCATACCTAGAATGATATCAAAATCTACCACGTCTAACTTTATTAAATCAGCCATGGTACTCTTGTGACTGACGAAAACAGGACAATCATGATGGACTCTTTCTGCTAGAATGGATTCACCAACAGGTGTAGAAACATAGTAAGGTTCACACAGCTTTTCAGGGAGAATTTTAAACTGATTTGCAACATAAGGAGTTACAAAGGATAAACTTACTCCTGGGTCTAATAAAGCGTAAACATCAAAAGTAAAGACTTTGATCATACCTGTGACAATATCTGGAGATTTCTCTTGCTCTTGGCGGCTAGTGATCGCATAGTGGAGATTTGCCCCTCAGCCGGTACCAAATCTCCTCTATAAGCAGCCCTATTTGTGGAGTAATTGATGATGGTTGGGATCTGTTTCCCATATTTTCACCACCTTGCTTATTTTAGGGCATTCTCTCATTAAGTGACCCTCTTGACCACACTTGAAAAAACTTGTCTGACCATAACAACACTTGCTAGGGTGGATTCTACCACATTTACCACATACAGAACTCCCATTACCCCTTTGTGCACACTACCTTGAGATTGGACCGGTCTAACATTGGAGTGCTGTGATTTATGACCACTATACTCACCTCTGTTTCTGGGTGAAGGTGCACTAGCAGATGCTGGTGCATGCCTCTTTGATTTATTAAATTGTGGTCGGCTCGAACTACCTTTCTATTGGCCAGACTCATTCTCAGTTTTCGCCTTCTTGTTTCGGTAATCTTTTGTATCCTTCATCTTCTTTTCTTCAACTTGTTAAACGTATACAATCAGCCTGGATATAACCATGTCACCTATCAACATGGCAGCCCTACATTCCTTGCTTGAAGCACGATCCAACCCTACAACAAATAGACTCATTCTGCTCCTCATGTCTTTCACCATCTCCTAAGCATAGAGAGATAACTGGGTGAAAACCCATATTCATGAACACTCATGAAGTCCTATTTCAGAGTAAGGAACTCTCTCACCTTAGCTTCCTTCAATTCACGAGGAAATAACCTCCCCAAGAAGGCTTCCTCAAAGCAAGCCCCACTTGGATGTTGTGCATCCTCAGCCCTACCATCCTTCCATTGATCGAACAATGTTGTGGCCACACCTTTCAGTTACAATAAAGAAAATTCAAGCCTCTCAGCATCGACCACATGCATTACGTGATTCACATTCTTCAACCCCTCTATGAAATTCTCCGGATCTTCAATAGTGTTTGATCTGGTGAAACTAGGGGGATTCATCCTAACAAACTCATGAATTCTCGAAGTATCCGCCCCTTCCTGTCGAGCTCCTCTTTGCTTCCCGACTTGGTAGGTAACAACCTGACTCAATATCTGGATAGCTTCCCGAAATTCAGCATTGGGAACCTCTCCTTGAGATGTTGCTTCTGGTGCATTTGGAACCTCTTGTTCCTCAACATTTCTTCATGAACGACCTCTAACTTCTCTTCTTGGAAGCATGATGATTAGAAATACGTGTAAGCACAAATTAGAGAGAGACTTCTAGAGATAAACTCTTCGCACAAAATAAGAGTTAAGAAGGGAAATATTCCTAATTATTGCAGCTTCCTAATCATAGATGTGGTACGCTTCCTAGCGATGACTAAGAATCTATAGACACAACTTTATAGAATACCTAGGAGTCTTGAACTCTGTGCTCTAATATCAAGTTTGTCACGCCCCGAGCCTACAACTTGGGCGGGACCAACACTCGAAGAACATTGATGTCCCTCAAGCGAATCCCTTTCTTGACTTCTTATATCAGCGAAAGACAAACCTCAACTTGACATGAGTAAAACATAAGAAAAGGGAAAAATACGTCATTTCATAACTTTGGCCAATATGGCACTTGAGTCTTAATAAATGAAAACAACTACAAACTGAAATACTATAGTCTATGAAGCCTCTAAACTGTCTAGAGAGGGATGTTGGCACATACCCCACAACATCCTAAAGCTAAACTAATGTAGAAATAAAAAGATGTCCTCCAGAATGTAAGGAGGCTCACCACAAACTCTGAAGCTCAATCTGGTTCAACGAAGCACTGCGTGCTGATACTGGGTACCTGCATCTGCATCATGAAACAATGCAGGCCAAGTGGCATCAGTACATTGAATCTACGAGTATACGAGTTGGAGATCTAAAAAACGACTTAAGATTTAGGGGATTAGGTGAACTTACCTTGGCTCAGCTCAACTCAACTCAAGAGTATACTTAACTCAAATGATATGTATATAAAGCAGTTTATATCATATGCAAAATGTGTGTGTGTGTATATATATATATATAAAGCTCATAAAACAGTGAAAACAACTTAGTTCGTTAAAGGATATGCAATAACGAACCCAACTTTACTTATATAAGAAAGTAATATCGCCTCGGTGGGAGTTTCTCTAACCGAAAACTATCACTATAAGCCTAAGTGATGATACAACGTATTACCTCACTTTGCAAGAGGACCATCCTACACCTTTCCATCAGTATAGGACCTTACTCAACTTAGTTGATCCACTAACTCTCCTACGTGATCATCTAAAGAGTGTAACACGTCAATCCCATGTTGGCTACATGGTTTACATGGAGACTTGAGTTAAGATGAACTCTCATGTCCACATCGGTGCTCAATACTACTCCCAATAATGTACTTTAGCTCATACTTTTAATGAAACTTCTTTCCTTTGGGTTGAGATAATTACTAAACCCATTAGCTTTAAAAAGCTCCTTTTGAAATCAACATTCCCTTTTATTTCGAAACTCTTTTGGAACTTTTAGTTCCACTCTTTACTCAAATGTGAGACATTTGTAAAATTCTAGGGAATACTTAGTTCCCATGTATCTTTTTGAGAAATGAACTCAACTCTTGCTCTTTATTTAACTTGAAACTTTAACTATTAGGGAATACTTAGTTACCCTATAGATTTTGAGATATGAACTCAACTCTTTGCTTGAATTAAACTTTTTAAGTCTTTAAAACAAAGTGAAAACATTTGTGAAATACTTTAGTAAACTCTACCTTGCCTTGCTTCTTAACTTTTAGACTTGGCTCTTAACCTCTTTGAATTTGAACTTACTTTCCTTGAATTGAATTATGGATTCAAGGATAATGATCTCATGTTTATGGATGATTTCATGATGTTTAGATGAACCTTAGAGTGTTGGAAACAACTATGAGTGAGGGGTTCGTCACTTAGGAACTAGTAAAAAATAATAGGGAAAGAACAGGGTCTTCAGGGGGTCCTGGCGCTCTGAGATGCGCGGAGCTCCATAGCATGACGAACAGAGGCTGTCCTTAGGCACTCTAAGAAGTGCAACCAGAGTCTAACGTACAGACTCTGTTTTGAGGGGCTTTGGAGGTGCGGCGCCCCAGCATCCCCCCAATGGGTTTTCCGACTTTCTTCTTTATTTTTCATCTCTAATCCTTCCCAAAACTCCCATGGACCGCACTCCAAATACTTAGGATCCCTAATTAAATTATTACATAATGATTTATACCCAAATGCAGTCCTAAAACATGGATTTCAACTAACGTCTATCGATGACAATCCAATCAACAAGAACGTCAAACTTTCTTTTAGGATTCAAACCTCTAACATGAGTTAATTCATGAACTTGATTGATTTGAATGATATTGCTGTGTGGGTGAAGTAATGCAACACAAAACAGACAAATACATTGTTAGGGATCACCCCCGACGAAAATCCACGAAGTAAAACTTGGTGTTCTTTTTTCTTCTTCTTCCTTCTCCTCTTTTCTCCTTGATTTCAAAACCCTAGTCTATTTTCTAAGTGAGTAAAGTTAATGGGATCAGTTTAGACCCCAACATATTACTCCAAAACAAAATAATTAATTGACTTAAGGAAAAGACCAAAACGCCCATACTAAATCCAGTTTTGGAACTTTCCCTGCTCAATAGTCCATCATCCGAAGGTCATATCTCACTGATACGACCCCAGAAATTCGCAAACTTGGCGTCGTTGGAAATATCTTCCAAAATTTCCATCCATATAAAGAACTCACCCAAATTATTTCTGAGGTAGGAGTTATGACCTTTTGAAAATGGCCAAATCTTACTTTTGAAATCTGATTCCATATTTCCTTATTTATTTCCAAATTTGATTTTTCTTGTTTTTCTTAGATTAGTCTTGTTTTTCTAGAGTATGATATGTTAAAATTATGAAACCATCCATAAGCATGAGTTCATGAACCTTGAATCCATACTTCAATTCAAGAAAGTTAAGAGTCAAGTCTAATGTTTAGAAGTAAGTTAAAGTAAAGTTCGTAAAGGTTTTTAAGAGTCTTATTTAAACATTTTTAACTTTGTTTTCAAGACTCAAGTTTCAGGATAATTAAATAGTAATTTGAAGTTAGTTTCTTCAGATGTATAAGGGGGATAAGTATTCCCAAACAACTTAAAATGTTTTAACATTTAACTAGTTTGGAAACTATGATTTCCAAGGAGCCTTAGGACAAGTTTTTAGAAAAGAACTATAGCTTTATAAAAGAAGCAAGCAGGGAAACTAAGATTTTCAATATAGCCTTTGAGGTATGTATTTTTGACAACTAATCTCAAACCACAGAATCGATATGTTTTTAAACATAAGAGACAATGTACTTTTGGGAGTAGTATTTAGCATAAATATGGGGGAGAGTTCAGATAACTCACAGCACCACAAAACATGTATCCACCATGGGTAGAAAATGTTCATACTTTTTAGATGAACCCTTTTCATAGTAGACTAGTGGATCCATTAGGCAGTTCAGGTCTTATACCTTTGGCCGGGTATAGGATGTGTTGGCAGCGTGAGGTAGATCGTTGTATTATCACTATAGCTCTTAAGTGATGATTTTCGGTTAGAGAAACTCTCAGAGAAGTTAATGTATTTTTATTTACATCAATTAATTGTATTTTCATATACATTTTAGAGTTAGTTTGTATCCTAGTTATACACACAAAGTTGACATCATGTTTGTAAACAACTTTTTTTTATATTGCATTTGTTTTAAACTGCTCTATATTAAAATGAGTTCAGTTAACTATCAGTTTTGAGTATTTCGAGTTAAGTACCTTAAGTTGAGTATCTTGAGTTAATCTCTACTTCATTGAGTCAAGTATCATATCTTTGAAGTTTAGTATCTAACCCATGAGTTGAGTATCTTATTCTTAAGTTGAGTTGAGTTGAGTGAATTTGAAAATAGGTAAGTATGTTTCCTTGTTATTCAAATTTTCAAGATTATGTTATAGAATTCTCTTTACATGCTCGTACATTTCATGTACTGCGCCATTTGGCCTTCATCTTTTGATGATGCAGACAAAAGTATTTTTGGTTCATCAATGGCAGTTTTGTTGATACATCCGGGAGTTCGAGTTAGCCATGGTTATCCTTCTTGCTTCAGGAGGATTTCATTTACTTTTCAGTTCAGTTAGGACGTCGTGGGTCTTGTCCCAACTTCCATCTTTATTAGTTATAGGCTTCATAGATAGTCAGTTTAGTTAAGAAGTTTATATTATTAATTTATTTTACTAAATGTTTTAAAGACTTAAGTTGCCTATTTTATGGAGGATTGAATGTATTATATTATTCAAAGTTGTTCATTTGATGGAAAGTCTGGTAAAGTTGAGTTTATTTAATTTTATTGTAGTTTTAAGCTTTATATTCTTAAGTTAGTCTTCTACTTGTAGTCACCTAGGATAAGGGTTCTCTTTGGGACCAACAATGGTCTTCAAGTGTCAGCCACATCCAGGGTGTAGACTCGGGTTGTGACACTAATCCAAGGGTGAGCTACATCTTTCGAACTTCAATGAGTTCTTCTAACTTGGTTGTCTAATTTCTAGTCAAAGACATTATTGTTGGATCATATATTTAGCTTTCAGGTTGGAATCCTCAGTTTGATCATTTTTAAAAGTTTTGGTATTGTGACTTTCAATTCTTAGAGGTATTTACTGTTGTTTTTAGACGATTGAGTTGAGTTTACAGGGACTCAATTTCTTAGTTAATCAAAACTATTTCCTTTATTTATGATAAATTTGGCTTTTGTTAATTTGGGTTGGGTTGTTATCGGGTTAGACTTTGATTCTACCACTATGTGGTTCAGTATGGATTCACCTCATGACCCGTTCAGGGTCTGGACTTAAATAGAGACATGGATATTTTATTTCTTGACCCAAATTTTGTACCAAAAAAAAAAGAAATCTTATTTAAAAAAATATTTATGACTAGATTGGAGAGTTCTTATCATCCAACCAATATTATGTAGAAAATCAGTTAACAGGCCTTTTTATAAAGAATAAATGTATTTTTAATGTCTAAATTTGAGAAACCCATAACATTAATGAATAAAATGATATAACCAAATGACTAAATTTCATGATCTAGTCCAGACATGTACAACAACTTCTTAACAGAGTAAGACAAGACACGACAAAATAATGTTATAGCATAAAAAAGGGAAATGTAGCACAAAAATATGTCTAACGACCATAACTCGCATCAGTGGTTTGTCATCATATTATGGTATGTATAATGAATAATATATATAAGAGATTTATGTTATGTGCATCTAATATATATTAGAGCTCCCTATATATTATATTAAATATTTGTGTTATGCAGTCATTGGGCCAATGAGAGAATGTTATACTTCTTTAATAATTTTTGTGTGACCCAATTATAATATAAAACCTATAACTAATTTTTAATGAAACATAACTTTTATTTTTCAGATTATGATGGACGTCCCAGATTTACCCCAGACTTTTATAAATGTATCCTCCATTCATTAGGGTTACACACATTCTCTCACTTTTTCTATTACTGGTGACGGCTGGGAAAAAGAGGCAACCAAATTTTCAACTAACTCTCTCGCTAAGTTCTTCTCATCAGGTATGATTTCTCTGAATTTTTTAGTGAGATTATCATTTTCAAGACCCTAATTTGTATATCGAATATGTGTGATACTATGAACTTTGTGCTTGAAGTTTTTTTAAACAAAAAAAAATCTAAAAGATTTAAGGAAAATCAGGGAAAAACTTTAAGAAATCTTTGTAGATAAAAATACTAATGAAATTTTTTGTTACATTGCTAAGATTATTCACTTTATTTCTAATCAAACAACCCTTTCCTAGACTTCCTGAAAAGAAAATTTTATTATTCTAATAAATTTATGATTGGTGCACCATTAATAGATCTAATCATACTCTTTATTTTTATCACATCAGTAAAACCTAGTTATATCTTACCCGCTTAATCTATCATTTAGTGACATATTATGAAAACACGTTTATAAACAATAGGTATATTTGTTTAGTTGTATTTAATCATATATTTAGTTCCAATATAACTTGTTTTAGCGAATTCATGAATTTGTTTCAACACATCTGATGTTAAATTAATGTCATTGATTTTTTTATTTAATACTTATGAGAGCAAATGTCAATGAAGTGTTGATGCATATACGTTTTTAATACTTAATTATAATTAAATAATAATTTGCATTTATAATAAGAAAAATGAATTATCATTTTTGTTTTTTTTTCTTATACAATTAAGTTCTAAGCATGGGTCATTTAATTTTAATAATCAATCTACTTATGGGAAAAGTAATAGATATCCACTTTAGGTATAAACATAAAAATTACTAACAAAATCCTTAATTAAATTTATTTGACTTTCTTCATTTCTCATGTCAACTATAAAGGTTAAACTATGGCGGAGGAACTTGATCAGAAGCAAACGATAGCTTCATTGAGGCGTGAAAGAGATTATCTATTGATGAAAATTCACATGTCAGAAGCAACTCACAAATATGCATTTGAAGCGAGGAAACTTAAAATTTGGTTCCTAAAGCAGAAGCTTGAAGAAGTAGACAACACTGTGAAATTTTACCGTGGCGTACTTGAAACACTGGAAAGGGAAAATGAAGACCTAAAGCTTAAGCTTGAGGAACAAAATCAGTTGATAAAGACGTATGTCATGCTTAATAGAATGGATATTGAGTTGGTGAAGAACTGGAATTGGAAGCTAAAGTTGCCGAATTGGAGAATAAACGAAAGATCGAAGACAATGAGATTTCTCAAAGTCTTATTGATGAAAACAAACATGTTAGTGGATAATCTGTTGTAAACGTAGATTGATGTGCATGCGTATCTTGTTGTTACTTCCTGATGAATTTGGTTAACAATTATTCGTAGCTCTTTTTGTTGGACATATCAATGGTTCCTTGGATGATGACATTTCTTGTATGCCTTTGATTTTATTTTTTTTAAATTGCTTTAGTGCCTAAGTTGTGGAAAAGATGGAAGTTTGGGCATCTAATGACCTTATTGCCAATTTATGCTATATATAGTGGGGGCCTTCTGGCTATAGTTGTTACGGAATGGAGGGAGGATGACTTGTATTGCGATCTTGGATGCCAGGGAAGCCTTCTATAGCGGCCATGGATCGCTGTAGCGGTTCCCCATTTATTATAGTGGACATGATCAGTAAATGGAGATCTAGGACGAATTTATTGAAAAAAGTTAACATGCTAGAAGCAACTCACAAGGTACGAAGCGAAGAACATTGAAAAGTGGACACTAAATTAGAAGGTTGACAAAGTAGACAACAATATAAAATTTTACATTGGTGGATTTGGACGAAAGAAAAGGGAAACTATAGATCTGAAGTTAATGTTCGAGGAACAAGATCAGTGGGAAAAGAAAAACAAGTTGCTTTAATTAGATTTCTTGAAGTCTCATTGATGAGAACAAACAAGTTAGTGGATAATCTAGTGTAAACATAAATTGATATGCATGTGTATTTTGTTATTACTTGTTTGAGGAGTTTTGTTGACAATAATATTTATCTTAGGAGAGTATTTCATTTAACTAAATTATTGAATGAATATGTAATTGTGGTTTTATTGAATTTGATTACTGGGAAAAAAGAGAGAGGGAAACTTAAAAATACAATGTAGCTCATTATTATTTCTTACATATTTTAATGAATAAATTCTTAGGGGTCGTCACTTCCTTTCTTTTGAAAGAGTATTTTCAAGAAATTATATTTTGGAAAAGAACTTCTTTATTTAAACATAATCTATGTTTACTAGATAGATGTAACAAATATAATCTCACGTATTTAAGCCATGCAAATCTTATTCTCGTATAAATATTACAACCATAAAAGGGAAGCTTAGTACGTTAATTAAACCTCTAATGGTGTATCGGGTTTTAAAATGGACTGAATCATATGGATCCGCAGTATGTAGCCTTAGGCCTTATTTATTTTCATTAAAAGTTAGACATCTCAATCGAAATATACATTTAAATGATTAAGATGTTGTCTTCAGATCGGACACTTAGTGATTATGATTGCTAGTTTTTAATGTCATAACATACATAATCTAGTTATATTAAGTAACAAAAATAAATTTCAAATTAAAATTAATTATATATATAAAAAGAATTAATAAAATAAAATTATCGTTTGATTAAAAATGAAATACTTATAGTTGCTAGCAATGGTGGAGATAGTTTGTTACGATGATGGAGATGATAACATTTGCTGGTAGTGATTTGTAATGAGTGTGGTGCTTATAATTGTAAATGTTGAAGTGTTTGTTTTGTGGTGACTACAATAATGGTGGAAATTGGTAGTAGTGTTTGTGGTTGTAATAATGAGGTTGGTTGATGTTAGTTACTTGCAGTGTTGGCGGTGATGGATGAAGAATGCGCGGTGGTTGGTGATGTATTTGTGATAGTTGGTGAAGGTACTAGGTGTGATGATGGAGGTAGTTGGTAGTAGAGATTGATCAAAGTGGTGTTAGTAATTGAAGTAATAGTGGTGATAGTGATTGAAGAATCTATGGTGGTAGTTTTTGACAGTGTTAGTTGTGCTAGTGGATTTCTTTTAGTAGTTGAAAATGACTATAGTGGTTGATAGTGTTGATGTAGGTGGCACTGTCTATAGAGTCGATGGTAGTGACAACACTGGGTACAAATATGGTGGTGGTGGTTACAATGGATACAATCAACTCATGAAGGAGGAAAGTGTGGTAGCATATGAAAATACTAGTTATCAATAGTAGTGGTTGTGATTACTGAGATGGTGGATAAAGTGGTGGTGAATAATATCCACAACAATACCTCTTTGATATTAAGACTATGTCCTATATTTTTAATCAATAATACATACTCTGACCAATTAAGTCCTTAAAATTTTAACGAAAACAAATGCACTTAGTGATTTTATGTCTAAACAATTTAGATTTAGACATCCATTAAATGTGAACAACTACGAGCCTTACACGGCCTCAATCATAATGTACAAAAAATTAAAAAGTTCCGATTAACTAAGTTAGTGTTTGACCATAGATTTAAGATTGAATTTTTTTTAAGAAGTAGTCTTCAAATATTTTAAGATATTCATAAAACACTATTTTTATTTTGCCTGAGTAAAATGTGTGTCCTAACATAACTTCAAATTTCAAATATCACAACTTAAAAATTCAAATTTTCAGTTTCAACGTCAATTGATCAAATGTGAGTTATATATAATTATTTATTCTTTTTTTCTTAAATATGTTCTGAAATAAGGGGATGGGGGGGGGGGGGG
>NC_028639.1:60910257-60913129 GCF_001406875.1 Solanum pennellii
GGGGGGGGGGGGGTGAGCCTTAAGTGACACATATTAGTAAACATGCACCTCGATACATGAAACAACCGTTGCTTCCTCCATCACCGTCATTGTAACCACTACCTCCTCCATCATAACTAAAAAAATAAATACTATGTTCTTTCTTTTAAGTTGTTATAGAAAAGAACTTTTTTTTCTTTTTTATGTGAAGATACAATCATGTATTTTAATTGTAACGACCTGACCCGATTTTTTTTTTTTTTGGTAAAAAGAGATACTTATATTAATAGTTAATATGCATCATTACATGGGAGATTTGACAGTGCTTCTTGCCTGCTAGTATTTTTATGGGTTGGGGGGGGGGTTTACAAAGGGGGTATTGTTAATACAATCAGTAGATATGGAAGATGGACTTTTTCATCTTACAAAAAAAGTTCCTCCTTTGTGTACATCCAACTTCTCAAGGATAAACACCGGTGGAACTTCCAAGAAAAATAGAGTGTTATCATCCTGTTTCCTTCCCTAAAGGTATGGAGAATTTGGGGGTTCCCTATCCGGCACAGAAGATCCCTGTAATCAAAAAACATATTTGTATATGAAGGGTGATCATTTTCAATAAGGGTGATGAGTTCCTTGCACTCTATATTGATTTCTATGAGCATCAGTCCACTTTTTAGCACCATTTGGAGTCCCTGTAGAAGAGTTCTTAGTTTTGCTTTTATGTTGTTTGCCATATGTATTTTCCATATGTATCCTTCAATCCAATTTCCCTTAGTGTCTCTAATTACTCCACCCATTCTACTTCTGGCAGAGTTGCCTATTGAGGATCTATCACCATTTAGCTTGTAGCCTTTTTCATGTGACATCCGTGGAGGAGAGTTGTGGATTTCTATTCTTTATTAGTGTGTTCTATGTGAGAGTGGAGAATTCCATAGATTTATTTAGAGATATTTTGTGCATATGTTAGTTTTGGGTTTTTTGAAGTGGTTCTCATTACTTTTAACATATGCTCCAGAGAAAGAAAGGTAGAAGATCTCTCCATTTAAGGTTTGTTTGCTTTGTGTTTACCAGCATGTTCCGTGTGAGTTCTAGCCAATCTATTCACTGGTTATTGTGAATCGATTTATGTGTTGTAGTACTTTTTCGTTTTTTCCATATGTTTTCTGCTATTCAACATTCTATGAAAATGTGCTTTATAGTCTCTGTTTTATTGCATATGTGGCATTGTGGGTCAATGTTTATTCCAATAGAGTGCAGTTTATTTCAGGTGGGTAGTCTACCATGTTGGCACAACTAGATGAAGTATTTGATCTTATTTGGACATTTGAGAGACCAAATCTAGCGGAACTTATCTAGGGTGCGTTTCCAATTGTGTTTGCCAGGAATTTGTAAGTTGAAGAGGTTGATAGTGTCCCTTGAGGGTTTGGTTTCCAAGTAGCAGTGTCTTCCTTGTTCAGTACTATGTAAGTGCAGTTTAGTAGAAGGATGATTTCTTTTAGAAGCTCAAAAGATATTTTTTTTAAAGTTATTATAATTGTCTTTCTGAGTAATTTCTCCAACTCTGGCTTCTTTTTCTTTCTCTTCTAGGGGGCCTTTGATTTATTCTCTCATAGTTTTCAGGCAGCCATACATCGTACCAGAAAGTTGTTGATTTAACGTCTCGTGTTACACATTCTATGCCTTCTTTCACATATATCCCATCCTAATATAAGACCCTTCCATATTTTAATATGAGTTTTTGATGCCTGAGTGTTCCTTTCTAGATTTCCATTCAAGGAGTACTCGGTAAGTAGGATTGAGGCCTATAACAGGTTTGGTTGTTTAAAATCCCTATAGGAAAGTTTCGATAGGAGGGCTTTATTCCTAGCTCTATATATTTGTACTCCTAGACATCCATGTTGTTTAATTATGTCACAATTTCCGTTAAACCATGTGTAGCTTCCTTTTTACACCAGTTGTTTCTGAGATAAAGTTGCGGTGCATTTTATCGATTTTATTGGTGATTGTTTTTGGGAGTTTTGTTATTTGCGTGATATTAGTTGGGATATTATTAAGGCATAATTTTGGTAGAGTAGTTCTTCATGCTATGTTTAGGAATTTTGTCTTCATCCCGGTAGTTTAGTCTGTATATTGTCTATGATGAATTGGTAGTTATTATTTGCAACTCTTTCACAGGATATTGTTATACCCATGTATTTGCCAAAGTTATTCCCACTCTTTATGCTGAGCTTGTTCGACATATCATCACTTATAGAGTCTGAACAATTTTTGGAAAACAAAAGCTTTGATTCTTTTGTGTTGATTACTTGCACGGAGGACTCGTAGAACGACTTCATTATTTTCTGTAGTGTTTTAAAAGACTCTTTTGGGACTCGCATTAGGGCTCGCCCTAGCGCGGGGCTCTACCAAAAAGCCTCGAGACTCAAGTGTGGGACTTAGTTCTACATGACTTACGCCCTAAGCGTCCGACTTTACGCCCTAAGCACGCCCAACGCCTAATGTTCGGGACTCGCCTAACAGATCTTACACACATTATGTGTTAAAATCTTTAATTAACATTGTTGACCCTCATAATTCTTGAATAAATGAATGATACATCACTTTTTAATCTATAAAAATAACAATAATAAGAATAACTTAAACATCACACATTTACTATTTGGTAACACTATGAAGGTAATTACACATTACATAACATTTCTCTTAAAAATATGCAGCAAAATTTTACTCTTTCACTTATCATTGGTCTCCATGGTTTTGTCATATGTCTCAAAATTATCATATTTTATTTAAATATTTGAAAGTATTTTTTTTAATAATGAAAGAGAGATGTTTATATTATAATACTTGCAAGTTTATTGATTATTTTCTTTTAGGGTTGGGGGGGGGGTAA
>NC_028639.1:60913327-60916250 GCF_001406875.1 Solanum pennellii
TATATATATATATATATTAAAAATAATGATTCTTTTATTATTATAAAGTTAAGATATTAGATTATTTATATTTGTATAGTCATGTTTTCTTATTATTGGTGTAATGATATTTCTCAAATAGTAATTATAATATTTTTTTCTTTATTATAGATTATCAATACTCATCTCAAATAAAAATCATGATACAATTTATATATATACTAGGTTTGTCATAAGAAATTTTTGTAAAATCAATTAAAGGAATTTATTAGTAATAAAACTATAAACTGAATATACATGAGACCACGCCCCGCAGATCCATGGGACTTACGTCTCGCCCCGTACTTTATAAAACGTCTCTCCTCACGCCCCCGCTGTTAAAAACATTGTTTTTTTTTGTATACATTCACAGGTTGATGTATTTGCTCGCTCATTCGAATTATATCGGCGAAGAAGATGTGTGAGCTTTTTGTCCGTTTGTTAGAGACCTTTACCGGGGTCAAGTTTTAAATTTGGACCTCTAGGTCTCGATAGAACTTCCATACAGAGGATGAAAAAGTAAAGTTACATTGGGTTCCCTTGACGATTTAAAGTACTCGGTTTTAGTCTCATTTATTAGGATTGACATTCGGCTAGTAGATACACATGACATGATTAGTTTTATTATGTTGCTAGGGAAATTAAAGAAGTGTAGGGTCTTTTCAATAAACGACAATTAAATTTTATCATAGGCATTCTCTATATAAATTTTTAGGATCAAACCTGCCTTTGTTTCCTTTCATTTCTTAAAGTGTGTGATGATTTCTTGGATTATGATAGAATTATCTATTGCTTGCTTATTTTTTTGGAAACTTGATTGACATGGCAAATTATTTTTCTAAGAGGAAGGTGTTGGGATATTATTTTTGTTATTACTTTGTAGTGGTGTTGCGTAGGCTTATTGCCCTGAAATCTTTTAAATTATTAGTATTTTTACCTAATGGGTTAGACAGATATAGACCGTTAGTTCCTTCAGGGATGCTCCCTTGTATGATGGAGTTTTTGCAAAGTGATATAACAGATTTACCTACAATGTTCCAGTATTTTTTGTAGTAAAAGGACAGAGTCCATCCGGCCAGGGCTTTTTGAGTTTGGAACGAGAACATGGCCTTGTGGACTTCCTCTACTGAGGGAGTTTTTCCAATGTTCTTGAGTTCTCCAAGATTGTTATGGGTCTTTCGATTTATTTTTTGTGGTTTGAGCACAGGTGTGAGGTGATAAAGAGGTTCTTGAAGTATTTGAGAGTACTTTCTTTAATTTCATTTTAATTGTATATTCACTCTCCTTCATCAAAGAGCAGTTCTAAAAATTTGTTTCTTCTTCTTCTTCTATTAGGGTGGTTGTGAGGAAAATTCTTGTATTTTCATCTCCTTCATTTAGCCAATTTACTCTGATATTAGTTTCCAAAATTCTTCTTCGATTTGTAAGAGGTGATTGTATTCTTTAATAAGGTTGTCCTCAAGATGTATATGGAAAGGTTTATGGGCATAGTTAGGAGCCTTTTGAATTCCTTCTAACCTTTTCATTATTTTCCTTTTTTGAAAAAAAAAACTCCCAAAAGTGGTATGATTCCATTCTGTTAACTTTTGTTGGAAAAGTGTTATAGAAAATTGAATATCCCCCCCCTCCTATGAGTTACGAATAATTTGTTGTAGGTCCGGGTGAGTGGCCAACATTGTCTCGAATTTAAATATTTTTTTTTTCGTTTGAGGTTCTGAAGAGAGACATAGTGAGCATGAGAGAATAGTTGTCTGAGTGGGTACAAGGTAAATGTTGTACTTGGGAATTCGGGAATTGATTGATGTAGTTGTCATTCACTAGAATCTATCCAACTTTTCGTAGATAAGTTGAGACTTATTTTTAGATCTTTTATTAAACAATTTCCCTTTAATCCTAAGTCAATTAGCTCACAGAAGTTGATTGTGGTCACAAACTCTTTTGTACTATTTTTATTAATGAGTTTTCCCCCACTTTTGTCCGCTGCTCCTAAAATCTCATTAAAATCACCCATACTAGACAGTTTCCTGTAAAATTTTCTTCTATAGTTCTCAGTTTTTTCCAAATATTATTATGAAAGTTTCTAGATCTACTAGTATGAATACTACTAAAGATCAATGAATCATTAGTTTAGCGTACCTTAACCATCACGTGTATTTCTTGCTATTTGTGGCTATGTCGTCTAACTCAAGATTTCGTTGTCCCACAGCATCACCAAGCCTCCTGCATTACTGTTTGCTGGAACTTGTATCATATTATTGAATGGAGAGTTATCAAGTAAATATTGATGGTCTTGCATTTTGGTTTCCATAAGGGCTACAAGAGAGGGTTTATGCCAATCTATAAAGGCTCTAAAATTCCTCCTAAAATCGTCTCTGTTACATCCTCTATAATTCCAAACTATTAAACAAATTGATCTATTTAGGGGAGTAGTGTTCTCCATTAGTTCCATGTACCCTTTTGATATTAGAGATTGGTTCGTTTTCACAAAGTTCCCCATTTCCCGAATTAACAGAGTTCGTATATCTGTTGAGATTTTGAACAGATTTGGTGGACAAATGAGTATGAGTTTTTAATCTCTCTTTGAGTATTACTATTTTTATGTCTTTTAGAATGGTTATTTCTGATCGTTTTTCCCTCATCAAGGCTATGACATCTTCTACTTCCTGCAAATTTACTTCTTCGTTTTGAGATGGAAAAAAATGACGGAGTAGAGTGTTTAGGTGATGGGATGTTACATGAGAGGTTGTCACTGAGATTTTCGGACTACCTGGGGAGGACCCTCCCCCTCCTCGTTGTGCATATCAACTGAGAAAGTCTGGTGTTCCCCAACACTGTTCCATGGGGTTACTGCACCCTCCGGTGCCTGAATATTGAGGGAAGAAAAAAAAAGAGGGGGGGGGGGGGG
>NC_028639.1:60916835-60936438 GCF_001406875.1 Solanum pennellii
GGGGGGGGGGGGGGGGGGGGGAGGAGAGGATAGGTTCCATAGTGGTGGGTTGAACAAGGGGGTTGAAAAGAGGCATCTCCAAAGCAGGGTGATGGTAAAATAGGAGTTGTGCGAAAAGAAAGCTCAGAGAAGGTTTTAGCACTGTTGACAACTAAAGATGGTTGTTGTATGTTTCCAACGCCATCCCTATTGCCTTAGGCAGTACATGTGCTAAGAATATGGGATTTTTTATTAGTATCGTCACCGACCTCCCCTTCACTTCCCATTAAAAGAGAGTGCTTGTCATTGTAGACCCTTTTCCAATCAGGAATGTGGGAATAGGTTTGGCTCTGGTGTGTGTGTCGCGTAAAAGGTATGCTTTCCAGGTTCATTGGGAAGGTTTGAAAATGAGATGTTGGGTGAGGTGGGTTCATGTTTGCTAGGGTTGGGATGGAGTTGTTACTAGGGTTTCCGGTACGAGGAGAGCGTCGTAAGTTCACTCGTCTTCTCTAGAATGATATTAGGATTCTTGGCATTTTTGGATGTAATTTGGAGGTCTATGTAAATAGAGTCTTTTTCGATATTCGATCTATGGAATTAGTACTAAGAATACTGGTAATTAACTTTGGAGAAGAAGTTTATGTCGTATCCGCTTTTAAAGGGATACCTTCCTTATTTATCTTTTTAGTATTAGTCGGTAGTGAGGAACTCGGGTTAATGAGTTGTTGGGCAATATTTTTATCCAAATCTTGGGATTTGAGGTAGTTGAAAGTGCCATCAAAGCACTTTTTAAGTTTAAATGGCCAGGAATGATTTGTGTAGGACCCATAGGGGTAATTTTGGAATTTCAGGTAGGGTTTATAGCAACCATTTTAGGGGTCACTATTGGGGTTATTGTAGGTGTACCCGAAATAATGACCATCTTATCCTTTTATGTGTTTTTCCTATTTTTTTAAAATTATTTTTATCATATTTTTATTTTCCCGACTCATCACTATTTGAGTTGACGTCACTAATCATGAAGTCGCCATTAATTTTTTCCCGAGCCTGTGGATGTTGAATAATGTTAGCATTGAATGATTACGGTGTTTCCTGTTCAAGCACTTTGAATTGGTTTTTGCGTGTGTTTGTAGTATTTTTTTTTTGGATTGCTTCAAAAGAAGATTTAGAAGCTTTTACATATTTAATATTATTTTTTAGGTACTTACTTGAGTCGGCGTGAAATAATTTGACATGGATACCTTTTTCTGTGTTTGTCTCTTCCCTTTAATCATAAATGTGATGTTTGTGTGTCCAATGACCCTACAGGTGGAACAGAGTATGTTTGACCCTTTGTATACTAAGGACTAACTGTGGTTTCCTATTGGAATGTGTTTTCTGATCGAAAACTCCTATAGGAACCTCGACGCATATCCTTCTGCAGCGTCCTCTTGAAACTTCCAAGGTACAGACATCAGTTTTTACAATCGCACCAAGTTTTTTTCCTACTCTAGTTAGGATCGAGTGGTCCTAAACCTTGTGGGCAGCTAAGGTAGCCTCATCAAGATGGCAGATTTTGTTTCTTTCGCTTCCGAAGCTACGAAATTTGGATGCCATCTTTTTACCGATAGGAAAGATCCATTGATGAATCACGGGCCCTGTTGAAACATATTTTGCAAGTTCTCTTCTTAACTATGTAATAGTCAAACCCCGAATCTATGAGAATAATTTCCTCTGAGACTCTCCACATATTTGTTAATTTCTTTTTTAGGTATAGGTGACTAATTTTTTTCCTCAATGACTTTAATAATAATGTATTATGTCCATGGTTTATAGATCCTTTGTTTGTCTTCATCAGTAAGCTGAATTTCCTCTTCCTTCTCCATTATTGAATTTGGCTCCTTTGATGCGTTTGGTTTTCTAGATCAACAACGATCATATCTTCCTCTATCCCGGTGTTGAACTCTTCTAATGTGTTGTGCCCTTTGTAATATTGAGCGGTGAGCATATCCTTGAATCATATATTCTTAACTGTTGCCTCTTCATTGTTGTCTTCTCTTGCCTTTTGCCTATATCAATCTCCTTACCCGGTGAAGCCTCTTTACGATTAGATGTTGTGTGTTCTTCACCCTCTTTCTGTTTCTTGGTGCTTCTCTGAAGTTGGTCGGCTTCTTGATCGCTCATATAATTGTTATCATTTTCCATTTGATTGTTGTTCATATTAGTGTATGTGTTTTGTCTTGGATAAATGAGGTTAGTGAGAAGCTAGAACTTCTATCTCTAGAGTTTCTTTCCTTTTCCTGACTCGATTGTTATGAATATATCTATATGGATGAAATTTGGGGTAGAAAATTTTAGGGTAGTAACTTGAAAATTCTTGGCTAGTCCACCCTTAGATAAGGTTTGGGCTATGTGAGGTCTAGGTCTATTTAAGAAAGGATAGGGTCCTTTGTTAAGATTTACTTGATGTATACTTGTAACCAAATATGCATAAGGTATTTCTGATATAATTCAAGTAATTTGAACTCTTGAAATTGAACTTGGCGTGGAAGGTACAAGTTGGAACATTAAGAGAAGAGATGATGTTGTAAAAATGACCTTTTTCTTGGGTTGAGGTTTTTGATGTTCCGTCAATCTGGCTACAGCAACCAGCATCCTGCTATGGCGGTGCTAAGACCGCTAAATCGATGTAAGTTGTCTCTATAGCGAGGCAGATGTCTCAGAAAGAGAATGATAATTTTATGTAGAAAATTGCCCAAAACCTCTATTTTCTACAATATGAGTTCTTGACGCAGGGGTGGGAAATTTTGTGCAGCCAACAATAGTTTTCCCATTAAAATCATCGGTAAAGGTAAGAAGTTGAATCCCTGATCTTGTTAATTGTTTCTTAATCCTTAGAAACTAGGTAGTTAACATTAAGGAAGAAGTTTAAGCATGAAATGACAGTGGAAGGAGCCCTAAATTGGGAAGATGATCATTCTTTGGCCGGGATTGAGATTTGTTAGTAATTTGGGCGAATTAATAGGTCATTTGTGAATGATTGTATGTTATATGGTTTATTTTTGACCAAGATCAATCCAATGCATTTCACAAGAGGAAAGATCGAGTGATTCAGAGTTTCTAAGGGTGTTGATTCAAGGTAGGTGATATATCTATGCTTATGGGATATATGTATTTGCGTGTTTATTGCTTGTAATGTCATATTGTACAATATGTGACAATAAGCATTTGAAATTAACTTGTGATATAAATTGTGGGTTCAAATAGTCTTGTTGCATTGTGCTATGTGTTGATGCATTATAATCATCCTCCTAGTCATTTATGTGTTTTGTGCATTCCTTTCATATTTTGCCTCCTCCCGTATTTTATCTATAATATATGTGTAGTGATGGATAGGGTGGTACACTCTCCTAAGTGTTTGGTGCGAGTTTTGGATTTTGGAAGCGTAAGTACTTGGAAGAGTTCAGTCAACATCTAGAGATTCAGACATCGATCGAAATTACCTCAATTCCATAAGCGGTCTTTAAGACTTCATTATTCCTACTACTCGCTCCAAGTGTTCCACTCATTTGATCGAAAACATTAAATGTTGAATTGAATCTTTCGCTAATGGGTTGTAGCTTAGTAAATTCAATCCATTACTGAAGTAGATGGCACCGTTCAAGAAAGCTAATCATTTTTAGCGCTTAAGTTTTTTTTTTTATAAATAGAACGGATTTCACTTCAAGTCAGGACAAACAAGTTTGGAATATGCAAACCATACGGGCTTTTGATGACTTCTCCGGTTAGGGAACACATTAGATATTTACCTAAACCAATAGGTCCTTGAGAGGATCCCACATTAGCCCTAAGATGTTGGTCTCTAACTAGAAAAGAAAATGCTTGAGCTTTAGAAGCTTTTTGTTCAGCAGGACCCTAAAATTCACTAAGATAAACGGTTAGAACGTTCCTTTTTTTATGGAATTTTTTCTTTTTGAAAACTTCAATCTTGAAGCATGGGAACTTCTTAAGTTATTCTTGAACAATTGTAGGCATGACTTGTCGTTGAGACTCCTGCTTCAAATTAAGGGATTCGACTACTTGTGCACTAAAGATCACAATATGGATTTTAACCTTTAAATTTTATTCTTTCAAAAGTTCGATCTTCTATCACCAAAAAACACAAAGGAAAGGTCCTCTTTGAAGAACAACAACTCGATAGAGAAGCGAATAGTTGAATAAGGAAATAACTGGAAGAATAAAAGAGAACCAAAGTCTGTTTGTAGATATTGTTTCTGGATATGTTATTCAATAGTCTTTATAGGCTTATGTAGGTTTACGTGTTATGGAATCATCTCACTAAACTGCTAATGTAAATCCACTAAACCAAATAACCTAAACATTATGAAGACAATTCTGCAATACTACAAAATAGCAAAAACTGTCACGAGTTAAAAGAAAACGAAGCCATACTACAGACTTAGTCAAACTAAATAATAGTGGCTGATGTTGTACAACTTTTAACACCCCCAATCGACACAGCTTCTGTCTTAACCATACCTAGTGGTTTACATAAACTTTCAAACTTATTTGACACATAAGCCTTTTGTGAACACGTCTACAATTTGTTGCTCGGTTTTAATATGCTCCAAGTCAATCTCTCCTTGAAACACTTTTTACCTGATGAAGTGGTAATATATTTCCACGTGCTTAGTCCTAGTACGAAATCAGGATTTTAAGCCGAGTAAACCGCTGACTGATTGTCATTGTAGAAGGTAATTGACTAGTCAACATGTTGGTGTAAATCCTTTATCAACTGCACAAGCCACATACTTTTTTAAGCTAGAACTGTTGTTGCACTATACGCTGCTTCTGTTGTTGACATCGACACAGTTGGTTGCCTTTTGCTGCACCAAGAAATCGCTCCATCTCAAATCTTATACACATAGGCAGTTGTTGAACATTAGTATCATGATCCCCTGCACAGTCAGAGTCACAATATCTGACCAACTTGCATTCTTCACCTTTTTTGTACAAAAGACCATAATCAATTGTACTTTTCACATAATCTTAGTATTAGCCAAACAACCTCCATATGGTGCTTCTTAAATTGTGCATGTAGTGACTCATCACACCAACTACAAAAGAAATATCAGGTCAAGTCTAAGTTAAATAATCAGACTACCTACCAATTGTCGATTCATCATCACATTTTCTAAGTCTTTTCCTTCATGTGCACACATCTTAGCATTGTGATCCATTGGTGTTGATATTAGTTTGCAATTAAACATTTCAAACTTCTTCAACAGATCTTTAGAATATTTTTTTTCTGATGCAAACATATTTCTCTTCATTACAATCAACCTGCAAGCCAAGAAAATGATTGAGTTGTTCATGTTCATTCAATCTAGAAACGAACTGACAAATTATTCTTTGTTAGAAGAATTTCTTCTTCACAGTCTCTTGTTAGGATTAGATCATCCACATAAACTATCACAATAGTTAGTTTCTTTCAACAACTATAAGTAAGAAATTCAGAAATCTTTCCATACCATGCCCTTGGCACTTTCTTTAATCCATATAACGATTTTTGGATCTTACATACATACTCAGGATGAGCATGACTCTGAAAGCCATTGGTTGACACATGTAGATCTCCCAATCCAACTCTTCATGAGAAAAGTCATTCTTTATGTCCATTTGCCAGAGGTTCCAATTTTTACTGGCAACAAGTGTAAGTATGATCCGAACTGTAGTAATCTTCCACTGGACTAAATGTTTCATCATAATCTAGTTCATATTGCTGAGAAAATTCACAGGTCACAAGGCAAGCTTTGTGCCTTTCAATTGACCCATTTGTGTGACGTTTTATCTTGTAAATCTATTTGCAAGAAATAGGTTTGGCATATCTTTGATTTACCACGATCTCCCAAGTTTGATTCAGTTATAGAGCATGAATCTCCTCCTTCGTAGCTTTAATCCCCTTAGGATTTTGTAATGCTTCCTAAAAATTCTCTTTTTGTTATTCATCTTCTTTTTCTACTATGGCAACATTGACATTCTTTGGATTAAGCTTTCTAATCCTTGATGACCTTCTAAGAGACGGGGGTGTGTTTTCTCCATTTAGCTTATCTTTTTCACTTGATTGTTGGTACAAACCAGTTTTCCAAGGATTTTGAGTCACACCTTCTTCAATAGTATCCTCATTAGCTTCATCTAGTCTCAATTGGATATGAATCGAGTCCAATACATCTTTGAGAACATTTGAATATGACATCTCTTTATTAATTTGAAGACCACCATGAAGAAGCTTCATCAAATATCACATTCCGAGCAGTTTAATACTTTCCAGTGCTTGGGTCACAACAACGCCACCCTTTTCATTGATTGTCATACCATAAAAAGATACATCTAACAACCTTTTTGTCCATCTTGCTACGTAAATGGTTAGGTACAAATACATAACATACACATCCAAAAACACGAAAATATCTAACTGAAAGTTTCATATTCAATAAGTTCTCAAAATGTGAAAGAAAACTTAACCTTTTGTTGATGAATTCTATTGATCACAAAAGCTGCAGTTTTCATAGCTTCCGCCAAAAATAGTCCCAAATGATTTTTCGCGTGAGCAAGCTACGACAAATTTTTGCTAGGTGTCTATTCTAGATTTCTTCTACGTTGTTTATTTGTGGAGTATTTGTGCATGTATGCTGACGATGTATTTTATACTTTTGAATGAATTTAGAGAATTCAAAGGAGGTGTATTCACCACCATTGTCAGTTCGTAGGTAAAGAACTTTCTTGCCAACTTTTGCTTCAGCAACCTTTCTAATTCTTTGAATTTTCAAAATTATCAGATATTCCTTCAGAGAAAAAATCCATACATACCTGGAAAAATCATCAATGAAGGTTAACATATATTCCATCCCACCAATAGAGAGTTGCTTGATTGGTCCAAATACAGCAGAGTGCTTTACTATACTGGCAACCTGCACAAAGAACATTTGTCCTTACTGAAAGTTTTGACAAATCTTCTAGAGATTAATCCAAGACCTCAGTTGAGAAACATGTGATTCGAATCCAATGGCGAGCTACATCTTTCGAGCTTCCATGAGTTCTTTTAATTTGGTTGTCCATATTTTTGGACAAAGACATTATTGTTGGACCATATATTTAGCTTTCAGGGGTGTATCCTCAGTTTGTCTATTTTTAAAAGTTTTGGTATTGTGACTTTCAGTACATAGAGGTATTTACAGTTGTTTTTTTCAGACGATTGAGTTGAAATTATGGGGACTTGATTTCTTAGTTGATCCAAACTATTTCCTTTATTCATGATGAATTTGGCTTCTGTTAATTGGTGTTGGGTTGTTATCGGTTTAGACTATGTGGTATTGTGTGGACTCACCTCATGAGCGTTCAGGGTCATGACATAAATAGAGATATGGATATTTTATTTCTTGATTCAAATTTTGAACCAAAAAAATAAATCTAATGTAAAAAAATGTTTTCGACTAGATTGGAGGGTTCCTATCACCCAACCAATATTATGCGAAAATCAGTTAACAGACCTTTTAATAAATAACAAATGCATTTTTATGTCAAAATTTAAGAAACCCATAATAGTAATGAGTAAAATAATCAAACCAAATGACTAACTCCGATGATCTAGTCTAGACATGTACAACAACTTTTTAATAGAGTAATACAAGAAACGACAAAATTATGTTATCATCATATATTATAAAAAATGGAAAAAATGTTAGGCAAAAGTTGAATTACTCTTTTGCTCCTATACTAAATCATAATCAAAGTAAATAAATATTAGTAAATAAATTGCTAATTATTATAGTCTTAACTTAATTACTCTTAATTTTAAAGTTAAAAAGTCTTAAAAGTTAATTACATTTAATAATTTAACAACATAGTCAAAAATTAAAAGGGAAAAGTTGGATTACTATCTTACCCCAATCCTTAAATTGAAATTGTAAAAATCATCTAATTGGTTATTTGTAAAATATTAGTATATAAAGTATATAATAAAGTGTAATTATCTTAAGGCACATTTTCCTTTTTTTTTTTTAAAAAAATAGTTTAGAAATTTTGAAGTTTATCTCTTAAGTCTATTTATAAATTAATTATTAATTCTTATTTTGATGCTCTAATAGGGGACTAAATTATTTTAATGAGACATTATTATTTTTCTAATCTGTTCAATTTCTTGGAGTTATTTTTTAATAATACATATAAAACTTTTCATTTATAGTATCTTAATAACAATGTACAATTATTTACTTTCAGCCTTCAGTAGTTCTATCCAATAATAATGAAGACATATTTAAATGATGCAAATGAAAAGACATAACAGACGAGGAAAACAACAGTCTCATTTACTATAATATATTGTGTGTATTCTCTTTAGGAGATGTTAATCATTCTCGAATTTAGCCTACCATCTTTCTGATTTCATATGTTCATTGGAGTTACTCCAGCAAGTATCTTTTCTTTTTGTTTCATCTTTGCAATATTCTAATTTTGTAGGTACAAAGAAAAATGACATATCAAACTATTTAGTTCGGTACACACAATGGTTGATCATGTTATATGCCATATATTATCAAATGTAGTTACATAGATGAACATTCTGAAAACTCTTATGATTTCTTTGATATGCTTTTCTTTATCGTAGCGCGATGATGGTATCAGAACCTTTGATTATAAGAACGTCCTGCTAGACTTAAAAGATAAGTTTTTACTGTAATCTTGTACATGGTCAGATTATAGAAATCATTCTCTTAATACTTATTTAGTTTGGTTCAATATTTATAATTTTCTTAAATTCTCTTTTGAGTTTGGAGAAATAACTTCCAAAAGAGTATAAATTGGTACTAATGCGACGTCTTGATAAAGATAAACTGTTTGGTTATTTACACTTCCATTTAAGGTTATTTGTAATTTATTCTTATTTTTTAATTCACATATTAAAAGTAGAAGAACATTTCAATTTTAGAATACTTTTATAGATGTCTTCGATTTCATTCACAATCAGTAGTCTATAATCTATATTAAATAATCCCGAAGAAAATATTTATGACATGCTTGTAATTAGTCTGGTAGATGATTTTTTTTAATGATATAACATATACACATGGGAATTGGTTGAATACTTCACTTTGGTCATTCCTATTTACAAAAATTGTTTGAATGCCTAATATTGTGCTTATTGAGATATGATTATAGTGTTATATTTCGTTGATATATAATTAAATTTTAAACAATGCCAATATTTTAAATTTACATTTACTAATGAAAGAGATTATAACTTTGAATCAGACAAATGGTGTGTGTATATTGATAATGATCATTCAAAGAAAAACATATATTGATCACATACCTACATTAGTTCGATAATATTACTTTCATTTGATAAATCTTTTTTATATCTATGCGGCTATAGAAGAAATCAAATTACAATGCAAGATTTTCGACGCATGAATTATTTACACTTTGATCCGACATTGTTCATATTCACATGTAGACAATGTTGCTAAAATGTAAAAGAAACAAGAAAATGAAGTTGAATGTTCGATATGCTGATTGATTTACTTAACTAAATTTGGATGTTCAAACAAAACATTGTGTTTTGTATATTCCATCAGTTCAATTTTAGGTTCTACTCATCACAAACATATTACCACATTAATTATATAACTTTAAGATATTGAACTAACTAGCATGGGATTCACATGTAACACACGTACCCAAGACTAGTAGTATAAAAAAGGGAAATTATAGCACAAAAATATGTTTAACCAGCATAACTCGCATAAGTGGTTTGTCATCGTATTATGGTATGTATAATGAATAATATAACAAAGTGATTTATTTTATGTGCATCTAATATATATTAGATCTCCCTATATATTATGTTAAATATTTGTGTTATGCAGTCATTGGGCCAATGAGAGAATGTTATACTTCTTTATTAATTTATGTGTGACCCATTTATAATATAAAGCCCATAACTAATTTTTAATGAAAAATAACTTTTATTTGTCAGATCACGATGGACGTACCAGATTATCCCTAGCTTTTAAATTTATCCTCCATTTGTATGGTTACACCTATTCTCTACACTTTTCTATTACTAGTGACGACTAGGGCAAGGAGGCAACTAAATTTTCAACTAATGCTCTCGCTAAATTCTTCTCACCAGGTATGCTTTTTCTGAATTTTGTAGTGAGATTATCATTTTAAGACCCTAATTTGTATATCAAATATATGTGATACTATGAACTTTGTGCTTGGAGTTTTTGTAAACAAAAAAAAAAAAAGCTAAAAGATTTAAGGAAAATAAGGGAAAAACTTTAAGACATCTTTGTAGATAAAAATACTAATGACATTTTTTCTTACATTGTTAATATTATTCACTTTATTTCTAATCAAACAAAGCGTTACAAGATTTCTTGAAAAGAAAATTTTATTATTCTAATAAATTTATGATAGGTGCACCATTAATAGATCTAATCATACTCTTTATTTTTATCACATCATGCGACATAGGAAAAAACTAGTTTTATCTTACCCGCCTAATCTATCATTTAGTGAGTTATTATAGAAACACGTTTATAAATAATAGGTATATTTGTGTAGTTGTATTTAATCATATATTTAGTTCCAAAATAACTTGTTTTAGCAAATTGAATTTGTTTCAAACACATGTGATATTAAATTAAAGTCACTATTTTTTTTCTTTAAATACTTAAGAGAGCAAATGTCATTTAAATGTTGATGAATTTATACATTTTTGTTAATTAATTATTATTAAATAATAATTTGCATTTCATTTTAACAAATTAATTCTTAAAATATTTTATTAGGAAGAAACTCACAATTCATAAGTATATATTATTTACCCTTAACAATTTTTTTATAAAGAAAACTGAGTTATCAGTTCTGTTTTTTCCCCTTATATAATCAAGTTCTAAGTAAGATTCATTTATATTATTTATTATATATTGTCAATCTACTTATGGGAAAAGTAATAAATATCAAATGTAGGTATAAACTTAAAAATTACTAACAAAATCCTTAATCAAATTTATTTGACTTTCTTCATTTCTCATTTCAACTATAATGGTTAAACTATAGCGCAGGAGCTTGATCAGAAGCAAACGGTAGCTTCATTGAGGCGTGAAAAAGATTATCTATTGATGAAAATTCACATATTAGAATCAACTCACAAATTTGTGTTTGAAGCGAGGAAACTTGAAATTTGGTTCCTAAAGTAGAAGCTTCATGAAATAGACAACACTGTGAAATTTTACAGTGGTGTACTTGGAGCACTGAAAAGGGAAAATATAAACCTAAATCTGAAGCTTGAAGAACAAAATAAGTTGATAAAGGCGTACGTCCTACTTAATATAATTGAGATCGAGTTGGTGAAGAAGAACATCGAGTTGGTGAAGATCTAGATTAAAGAATTGGAAGCTAAAGTTGCCGAAATGGAGAATAAACGGAAGATCCAGGGTAATAAGATTTCTCAAAGTCTCATTGACGAGAACAAAAAAGTTAGTGGATAATCAGTTATAAACGTAGATTGATGTGCATGTATATCCTGTTGTTACTTGTTGAGGAATTTGGTTGATAGTTATTCCTAGCTCTTTTGTTGGACATATCTTTTTATTCCTACCACTTTTCAAATATTGACTATTATTCGTGTTTTCCAAAATGGTTCCTTGGATGATGACATTGCTTGTATGCCTTTGATTTTATTATTTATAAATTGCTTGAGTGTCGATGGTTTGGAAAAGTTGGAAGTTTGGGCATGTAGATGACCTTATTGTCAGTTTCTGCCTAGTGCGTTTATTAAACCTCTCATGGTGTATGGGGTTTGAAAATGGACTAAATCATATGGATTCACAGTATGTAGCCTTAGGCCTTATTTATTTTCATTAAGGGTTAGACATCTCAATCTAAATGCACATTGAAATTATTATGAGGTTGTCTCTAGATCGGAACACTTAATGATTATGATTGCTAGTTTTCAATATCAGAATATACATAATCTAGTTATATTATGTAACAAATATACATTTTAAATTAAAATTAATTAAATATGAAAAAAGAGTTAATAAAATAAAATTATTATTTGATTAAAAATGAAATTCTTAAAGTTTCTAGCACTGATAGAGATAGTTTGTTGCGGTGGTGGAGATAGTAACATTTGCTGGTAGTGATTTGTAATGAGTGTAGTGCTTATAATTGTAAATGTTGAAGTGTTGGTGTTGTGGTGACTATAATAATGGTGGAAGTTGGTAATGGTGTTGGTGGTTGTAATGATGAGGTTGGTTGATGTGAGTAGTTGATAGTGTCGGCGGTGATGGATGAAGAATGTGCGGTGGTTTTTAATATATTTGTGATAGTTGGTGAAGGTACTAGTTGTGATGATGGAGGTAGTTGGTAGTTTAGATTGACCAAAGTGGTATTAATAGTTTATAGTAATAGTGGTGATAGAGATTGAGGAATCTATGGTGGTAGTTTTTGATAGTGTTAGTTGTGATAGTGGAGTTCTTTTAGTAGTAAGAATTGATTATAGTGGTTTATAGTGATTATGTAGGTGGCTGTGTCTATAGAGACGACGGTAGCGACAATGTTGATTACAAATATGGTGGTGGTGGTTACAATGAATACAATCATACTCATGAAGGAGGGAAGTGTGGTAGCATATGAAAATACTAGTTATCAGTAGTTGTGGTTGTCATTACTGAGATGGTGGATAAAGTGGTCGTGAATAATTTCCACAATAATACCTCTTAATGATATTGAGACTAGGTCCTAGATTTTAAATGAATAATAGATACTCAGACCAATGAAATCCTTAAAATTTTAATGAAAACAAATGCACTTAGTGGTCGTATGTCTAACAATTTAGATTCAGACATCCATTAAATATGACCAACTAGGGGCCTTACACCGCCTCAATCATAATGTAGTAATATAAAAAAGTTACGATAAACTAAGTTAGTGTTTGACTATAGATTTAAGAGTGGATTTTGAAATTTATTTTAAAATATATGTTAGTCCATGTAATTTTCTAAATTCTTTGAAAACTAATTTTCATATATTTTCAAATACTCATAAAACATTGTTTTTATTTACATGAGTAAAATGTATGTCCTAGCACAACGTCAATGATCAAATGTGAGTTATATATAATTATTTATTCTTTTTTTCTTGAATAATGTTCTCAAATAAGGGGATAGGGGGGGGGCTTAAGTGACACATCTTAGTAAACATGCACCTCGACACATGAAACAACCATTGCTTCCTCCATCGCCGTCATTTTAACCACTACATCCTCCACCATAAATAAAAAATAAATACTATGTTCTTTCTTTTAAGTTGTCACAAAAAAGAACTTTTCTTTCTTTTTTATGTAAAAATACAATCATATATTTTAACTGTAACGACCTGACCAGATTGTTTTTTTTTGTAAAAAGATACTTAGCAGCACTGCTTGCCTGCTAGTATTTTTTAGGGAGGGGGGGGGTACAAAAGGGATATAGTTAACACAATTAGTTGATATGGAAGATGGCCTACGTCGTCTTACAAAAGAGTTCTTCCTTTGTTTGCCTCCAACTTTTTGAGGATAAACATTGGTGGAATTCCAAGAAAAATAGAGTGTTATCTTGATTAGTCTTATATGCCTTCCTTGCTAGGGCATCCGCCACCCTGTTTGCTTCCTTGAAGGTGTGGAGAATTTGGGGGTTCCCCAGCCGGCACAGAAGATCCCTGCAGTCAAAAAAAATATTTGTATAAGAAGGGTGATCATTTTCAATAAGGGTGATGAGTTCCTTGCACTCTATATTGATTTTTATAGGCAGCAGTCCTCTTTTTAGTACTATTTGGATTCCCTTTATAAGAGTTGTTAGTTTTGCTTTGATGTTGTTTGCCATATGTATGTCCCCATGTATCCTGCAATCCAATTTCCATTAGCGTCTCTAATTACTCTGCCTGGTCCACTTCTGTCTGGGTTTCCTTTTGAGGATCCATCACTATTTAGATTGTAACCTTTTTCATGTGGCATCAATCTGAGGAGAGTTGTGGATTTTTGTTCTCTTATAAGTGTGTTCCGTGTGAGGCTGTAGAATTCCATAAATTGGTCTAGAGATTTTTTGTGCATATGTTAGTTTTGGAGTCTTTTACTATGTTTCTAATCAAATAAAGCTTTACAAGACTTCCTGAAAAGAAAGTTTTATTATTCTAATAAATTTATGATAGGTGCCCCATAAATATATCTAACCATACTCTTTATTTTTATCACAACATGCTACACAGGAAGAACCTAGTTGTATCTTCCCGCTTAGTGTATCATTTAGTGAGTTATTATAAAAATACGTTCATAAATAATACGTATATTAGTGCAGTTGTATTTAATCATATATTTAGTTCCAAAATAACTTGTTTTAGCAAATTGAATTTGTTTCAACTAAGGGTGGCAAATGGACCGCTTTTTGGCTGGTCCGGTCCGGTTACCGTACCGGTCCGTCCGGTACCGGTTGAACCGGTCTTTTGGTATACCGGATCGGTTCCCGTTTTTTTATCCGGTTGAACCGGTTCGGTAAGAACCGGTTCCGGACCGGTCCGATCCGGTAAGAACAGGTTTAGTCGGTTTTTCAATTTATTTATTTTTTAATTAAGGTGGCCGTTTTATGACCATTGGGCCCTTCTAGCCGTTGGGCTGGGGCCCAAAACGGTCAACTATCACCCCCACCCCTTTCTAACCTATTTACACTATAAATATACCCTTTTTTTCCATTTTAGATCACAAATTCACTACTTATACAATCTTATACAATCTCTAAAAGTCTCAATTTTAAATCTCTCATAAATTATTAATTATTATATTGTGATATTGAGTTGGAGTTTTAATTTCGGAAGCTACAATAGGCATCTATCAAATTCGGCTTTGGTTATACGTCTACTTTTACGTAGACGTTTGGTACATTCGTTCCAACTATCAACTTTAATTGTTATTTGTTTATTAATTTAGTTGTTTTATCTCTTTTTATTATATTATTTTTCTTGTTTTTCTCATAATATTTAATTATTTTAAATTTTAACATGAATTCGGAAAGAAATAGTGGTAAAAGACCAATGTCGGAATTAAAAAATAATAAGGGAGGAGTAAGTAGTTCTTGTTCTAAAAATTTGACACCTAGATATTTAGTTAATACTAATGATTATACTTGTGTTAATGAAACTTTTTTTACGTCACCAAGACCTGTTGAATTTAATTCTGAAAATGAAGTCGATCATGAGTCTTTAAATAGACATTATACTAATTTTGAGGAATAATAAGAAGAAGAAGTAGAAACAAATGAGGAAGATGAAGAGACCCCTACCCCGATTAGTCCGGTTACCGAAGTCTCCCCTTTACATACTATTCCAAATGTCGCTGTTGTACGTGTTAAAAGATCATTAGTATGGAAATTTTTTATACAAAATGAGGCAACAACTACCACTATTAAGTAGCCAAATAGAAGACCAAATAGATGAAATATTTGGTGAGAATAGTGATGATGGCATGGAAGCAATGGAAGAAGAACGACAAATGCCGATTCCAAAAAATCTTTCTTTTGAAATGATACTAAATTTACAAAAAAAAATTTAAAAAAATGCAATTGTCAGTATAATAATTACTATTCAATTCCTCCTAAATTATGTACTCTTATTCTCTTTCTAATATCTGTATTGTATAATTTATTTATTTGAATAAATATATGGCTATTCGCCTTGATTTTCTTTTATAATAGTCTCTTCTATTTAATTCATGTCATTTTATAAATTTAATTTTTAATTATTTTAATAAAAATTTAAATTAAAACTTAAATTCAATATAAACTTTAACGTTTAAATTCAATTTCAAACTTTAAATTCAATATAAAGTTTAAAAAACTTTAAATTCAATTTCAAACTTAAGTTCAATATAAAACTTTAAATTCAATTTGAAACTTTAATTCAATATAAACTTTAAAGTATAAATGCAATTTCAAACTTATATAAACTTTAAACTTTTCAATTGAAGTTTTTAATTAAATATATAATATAATAATAAAAATAGTTAAATTTTTTTTTAAAAAAAGGTCCCGGATGAACCGGTAAGACCCGGTTCCAAACCGGTTACTAACGGACCGGGCGGAACAGTTGGTTTTCCGGTAAATCTTGTCCGGGAAAATCCGGTACCGGTAAGAAAATCCGGTACCGGTCCGGTTTCCGGTAAAACCGGTTCTGTTCACCCGGTCCTGTCCGTTTGCCAGCAATAGTTTCAACACATCTGATATTAAATTAAAGTCACTGATTTTTCTCTTTAAATGCTTATGAGAGCAAATGTCAATTAATTGTTGATCCATATACATTTTTAAGACTTAACTATAATTAAATAATAATTTTCATGTCATTTGAATTTATTAGTTCTTAAAATATTTTATTAGAAAGAAACACGCAATGAGTTATCTCTTTTGTCCCCCCCCCCTCCGCCCTATATAATTACGTTCTAAGTATGATTCATTTATACTATCAATATACTTATGGGAAAAGTAATAAATATCCAATGTAGATATAAACTTGAAAATTACTAACAAAATCTTTGATCAAATTTATTTGACTTTCTTCATTTCTCTTGTAAATTTTAAAGGTTAACCTATGGCGGAGGACCTTGATCAGAAGCAAATGATAGCTTCATTGAGGCGTGAAAAAGATTATCTATTGATGAAAATTTACATGTTAGAAGCAATTCATAAATTTGCGTTTGAAGAAAGGAAACTTGAAAGTTGGTTCCTAAAGCAGAGGCTTGATGAAGTAGACAACACTGTGAAGTTTACAGTGGTGTGCGTGGAGCATTGGAAAGGGAAAATATCGACCTAAATCTGAAGCTTGAGGAACAAAATCAATTGATACTGGTGTATGCCCTTCTTCATACAATGGAGATCGAGTTTGTGAAGAATAAGTTGGTGAAGAAGAAGAACGATTTGGTGAAGATCTAGATTAAAGAAATAGAATCTAAAGTTGCCAAAATGGAGAATAAACGGAAGATCCAGGACAATGATATTTCTCAAAGTCATATTGCTTAGAACAAACAGGTTACTAGATAATCTGTTGTAAACGTAGATTGATGTGCATGTGTATCTTGTTGTTACTTCTTGAGAAATTTGGTTGACAATTACTCCTAGCTCTTTTGCTGGACATATCTTTTTATTCCTACCGCTTTTCAAATATTTACTATTATTGGTGTTTTCCAATGGTTCCTTGGATGATGACATTGCTTGTATCCCTTGGATTTTATTTTTTATAAATTGCTTGAGTTCCTAAGTTTTGGAAAATATGGAAGTTTGCCCATGTAGATGACCTTATTTCCAGTTATTGCTATATATAGGGGGGCCTTCTGCCTAAAGTGGTTCCGAAATGGATGGAGGATGACTTTTACCGCGACCTTGGATGTCAGGGAAGCCTTCTATAATGGCCATGGATCGCTGTAGAGGTTTCCCATTTATTATAGTTGTAACACCCTATCACGCTCCGAGCTACCCCCGAGACACGTACACGAGACCTAGGATCACAAGTGATCTCAAGCTAACCCTGTTGGCATGATCATGAGCATCTAAAGATAATTAGATGATGCGGAAGCAAAATCATAATTAAAATGAAAAGACGGGGAATACCCATATGCTATAACTGAGATATTCGAAACTGATGAGTTTAATTCAATGAACATATTAACTCAATACTAAGCTCAAACTTTCTATGTCTAAAAATAGCCTCTAACTGACTAGAAACGTTTGGACAGGCCCCAACAAAATCTAGCAAAACCATAAACTAAAGGACTAAAAATACTGAAAAATAAACTCTTGACTATTGTCCTTGGAAAATGAGGACTCACCATTGATTCTACTGAACTAGAGATCGGGGTCCGATCTAAGCGTGATGTGGATGCTGGGAACCTGAACATATATCACGAGAAGATCTAGCGCATGTATCGTTAGTACTTGAAAGGTACTGAGCATGTAGGATATAGTAAATCTGAAATAAAACATAACTGAACAAACACAAAGTAAGTATCATATTTTGAACATTATATACAGAATGCTGAGCTAACTGGAATCAATGACCAAATTTATAACATGTTGAGACTGAATACAAACTGAACTGTAAATATGGTCAATGTAATAGAGTCTGACTGAACTCTCAGAGCTACTAATAACCATTAATAAAACAACATGATCTATATGTGGAGTCTGATGTATACGCCCCATCAAGAGGACCCAATATACCGTGCCAGAGGTATAAGGCATGCTTATACACTTAAATTATACCTCCCTAAAGAAGAATAAGCGATCCTTATAAAGTGAGAACCCAACTAGTAGGTTGGGTTCAATTCCATGAGGAAAATAATTTAGACTTCACCTTACTCACGATTATATCTATTTAGTCAATGTCTTTCCAAGGCAAGTAAGTAAAGGGGGGTTTTGTGAAACAAAATTCATTTACAATGAAATTAACAGTTTGAACAAAAATAAACTTTGGTTTTATCAAGATAAGAGAAGAATTAGGGCTTATGTGTTCCTCACATGTTCATAACGTTGTATTCCTAGAAATAGCAAATCTTTCCTAGTGTATATTATATGCAAAGTGATACTTTAGGTAACTCTAAATCCTAGGTCTGGAATCTAGAGAATTTCACCCTGCACCTTGGTCCGGCTACGTGTGTATACTTTATTAATCCTTACCATTATCTCATATTAGACATCATAATCGATGTAGGACTTAGTATTTCCTCACACAATCGACAATAGCCTATTAAATAGTATCACACTAAATCTATGTTGAGAATTCTTTTCCTATTACTACCTCTTTGGTCCGACAAGTAGCAACAAGGGGAGTTCTAACGTGTGCACTCGTTAAAAAGACTTCTAAGCGAAAGAATTATCAATGTATACAATAACACTATTCAAGAATTGCTTAATTACTAGGATTACTTTGTTAACTACCCATGGTTCTCACAACCCTAGTTGTGGATTTATTTACCCATGCTAGCATGATCACAATTCATAGTTCTAGACGAAGAAATCATGAACTTACTTAACAAGAAGAATAAACCCAGATTTTCAACTTGAAATTGCAAGAAAATCCTTCAAACCAAAACCGAAAATCAATTAATTGCCCAAGTAGCAACAATCAATCTCCAATACACAAAATAGAACAATACAATAGTAGCTAACCCCAGAAACGAGGTTTTAATACCATATATATATAGAAAACATAGTCTTAAAAAAAGTAATTAAAATAAGGAAAGTTTGTTCAGGTGACGCAACATCAATCTACGAACCACCTGACAGATCATCGATCAATCGATAGTCCATCGACTCCCTCTGCCAGTAACGACTTATAATATTTTTCTCTCTTCGGACGGAACCCTTTTTTAATCAAACGACGGACCAACATCACGGTCCGTCGATCCATCTACTGTTTATCGATGCTCCTCCGTAACTCCATACTTAGAATCTTCCAAAATCGGGTATTCGAACCTTCTCTAAACCAATTAATTTCCCAAGTAGCAACAATCAATCTCCAATACACAAAATAGAACAATACAATAGTAGCTAAC
>NC_028639.1:60936637-60949201 GCF_001406875.1 Solanum pennellii
TATATATATATATAAATATATATAGAAAACATAGTCTTAAAAAGTAACTAAAATAAGGAAAGTTTGTTCAGGTGACGCGACATCAATCTACGAACCAACTGACGGATCATCGATCAATCGATAGTCCATAGACTCCCTCCGCCAGTCACGACTTATAATATTTTTCTCTCTTCGGACGGAACCCTCTTTGTATCAAACGACGGACCAACATCACGGTCCGTCGATCCATCTACGGTTTATCGATGCCCCTCGATAAGTCCACACTTAGAATCTTGCAAATCGGGTATTAGAACCTTCTCTAAACCAAACGACGATTCACAGTACATCCGTCGATCAATCAACGAACCGTCATTGCCTTTCGTAGTTCCACACTTGGTCAGACATCCCCAATTTTCCTCCAAGGACCTGAGCTGCTGATCTACAGTCACCACCTACGATCCATCAATTGTATCCGTAGTCTGGTTGTGCACTATTTTTCAATTGATTTCTTCCATTGCCACCTTAACATAACTCCTCAAAACACAACACAAAACTTGTTAAAATCACTACGAAAAGACTTTAGACACACACAACTCTTAAGTGAAATGTATTAGAATTTCCATAAAATCACGGCAAATCACATGCTCGCGTGATCACTAAACTAATGCCCACAGAGGGGACTTACAACCTACTTGGCTAGTAGTTCTGGGACTATTTGGGTACGCTGAACCCTAGTCCAACTCGGTATTATGCTACTCCCAATGAATTAAGTGATTAACATATTTTGACTAAATTTTTGTAAAATACTATATAGCTCAAAACTGAACATGACTAAGAATGCAAAAATTAATTTTAATGATGTATTAATAACTAAGACATGCATATCTGAAGTAAAAAAAATATCTGACCTAACATGTATAATTCATGAACTAAAGAAATACATAGCTAAGGTTTTGAAACTCATGAAATGAATTGAGTAATAACATGCTAATCTGATTTGGATCATACAAATAACTAATTCATGATAATCTATTGAAGTTCTAGAAATCCTAGGTCTAATCATGATAAGGGAATCAAGAATCTGACTGATATTTATATTTTGGACCCAATGGGTGAAAGGAACCCACTAAAACAATCTCACATACCTGGTGATGAAATTAACGAAGAAATCTTTAGATTTTGTGGCTGAAATCATGGAACCTTGTTGCTTTCTTGACCTTTTTCTCCTCTCTTGCTTCTAATTTTCTAAGTTTTGATCAATGATTTGACTTAGGTAAGTCTTATTTATATTTCTAGGCTTAAACTGACTAAAATCTCATGATTTAGGGTTTAAACGATGTATATTAGGTTTAAATGAACTAGGAAAAGACCAAAAGACCCCTGGAATAATTATAGTCGGAGCAATTGACGACCTGGACTGACGGGCCATCGTTTGAGTCTTCTCAACACACACTCACTAAAATGGGCATAACGTTTTACTCGGAGGTTGGACTTAAGAAAACTCAGTGGCCTTGAAAAGAGGATTCTATTATCTATCATATCATAGGTCATAAGACACCTAATTAATTTTGTGTTAAAAGTTATGACCATTGAAATTGACCCAATCAACAAATTCCCCCTAACTAACTGCTAACCATCACCTACGGTCAGACCTACGGACCGTAATCGAACGACGGCTTGTGCTTGTCGTCCATAGTTCATGTCAAAGGCTGGGTAAAAGAGTCTTGATCCACGGATACAGACCACGAATCATGGTCTGACTTAGGGACCGTAAGTTTGTCCGTGGGTCGAGACTTAGTCGATTTTCTGAGATGAGTTCTTGGAGAGACTACAATGGTGAACCACTAACCCATAGTATGGGCCATATATCAGACTACGGGCCGTAGATCGGACTATGGTTCGTAGATGGTGACCGTAGATTGCACCTGCAATTTCTAAAAAACTGATTTCTGGTTTGTTTTGGATACGGGGTGTTACATTATATCTGCCCTGGGAACATTTGCCCTCGAATAAAGACTAAACTAGACGAAATAGAGGGAGAAAGCTGCAATCCCTACCACTAAACACTAATAATTGAGTTTTTTACTAAATTAATTTCCAAGAACATGCAAATACGCTGAAAATGCAAGTATAAACTGAGGGAACGTGATTCTAAGGCTAAATTCACGCATGAATGTGTGAAAACTGAAGAGGAAATATTACCTCAAGCTGGAGTGGAATCGGAAGGAATGATGTAAGGATACTTAGTTTTTATGGCTACCTCTACTTCCCAAGTAGCTCCTTCTACAGATTGATTCCTCCACAGAACCTTGACTGAAGCAACTTCTTTGTTTCTGAACATTCTAACTTGACAGTCAAGAATCTCAACTGGTACATCCTCATAAAAAAGACTATCTTTCACTACCACACATTCTAATTGCACTACAGAGGTTGGATCACTCACAAATTTCTTCAAGAGCAAGATGTGGAAGACTAGATGCGCTACTGCTAGTTTAGCTGGAAACTCTAACTCATATGCCACCTTGCCAACCCTTTTGAAGATCCTGTAAGGGCCTATATATTAGGACTGAGCTTCCTTTTCTTTGCAAATCTCATCATCCCCTTCATAGGTGACACTTTCAAGAAAACCCTATCATCAACTTGGAACTCTAGTTCCCTTCTTCTTACACCTGCATGATATTTTTTACGACTCTGGACTGTCTTAAGTCTATCTCTAATGAGTTGCACTTTCTCCATAAAATAAAGGACTGAATATGTCCCTTCAAAGCTGCTTCACGTACTCCAAACCAACCAATAGAATATCTACATCTACGCCCATATAGTGCCTCATAAGGGGCCATATGAATGCTGGAACGGTAGCTATTGTTGTAGGTGAACTCAATAAGATAAAAGTGATCCTCCCATCTACACTTGAAATCAATCACACAAGCTCTCAACATATCTTCTAGGGTATGAATTGTACGGTCTGCCTGTTCATCCTTCTGCGGATGAAATGTTGTGCTAAGGTTAAACTGAGTACCAAGACTCTTCTGAAATGACTTCCAGAAATAAGAGGTAAACTGAAGACCTTTATCTGAGATGATAGACAAAAGAACCCCATGAAACCTCACAATTTCATTAATGTAAAGCTTGCATAGTCCTCCACCAAATTTGTACTCTTGACCTCCAAAAAGCTAGAAGACTTAGTCATCCTATCAACTATCACCCAAATGAAATCATGTTGTTTGCAAGTACTAGGTAACCCTGTGATGACATCCATATTGATAACTTCCCACTTCCAAGTAGGAATGTCGATATCTTGAGTCATACCCCCTGGTTTCTGATGTTCTACCTTGACTTTATGGCAATTAGGACACTTACTTACAAAATCTTCTATATCCCTCTTTAGTCCGTTCCACCAACAGATTTCCTGCGACTCGCGATACATCTTTGTTTGACCTTGATGAATAGAATATCTGGAGTTATGGGCTTCTGCAAGAATATGCTGTCTCAACTAACCCACATCAGGAACACACAATCTACCCAGGTAGAGAAGTACACCATCTCCCCCTTGGGATAAAACCTCCACTGCCTGATTATGAACAAGACCTTTAAGTTCAAGCAAGAGTGGATCACTGTATTGCTTTTCCTTAACCTCCACTACTAAAGAAAATTCTGCCCCATTCTGAATATTTACACCATTGTCTGATATGCTCATATGGTGAACTCCCAAGCGAGCAATCCCGTGAACATCCTTCACTAGTTTCTTCCTTTCATCCTCAACATGGGGTACACTACCCATAGATAATCTGCTAAGAGTATCTTCTACTATATTCGCCTTACCATGATGGTAATGCACACTCTTACCATAATCCTTAAGGAACTCGAACCATCTCCTCTGGTGAAGATTCAACTTTTTCTGGGTGAACACATACTAAAGACTTGTATGGTCAACGAATACATCCACATGAACACCATACAATTAGTGTCTCCAGATCATGAGTGCAAATAGTTCCTCTCATGCTCCTAAAAGTTGTCTAGAAACATAAGTTATAACCTTATCTCGTTACATCAAACACACAACCTAGGCCAACTCTAATGCATCACAATAGATCACATAAATATCTGAATCCTCTGGAAAAGTCAAGACAAGAGTTGTAGTCAATCTAGTTTTTAATTCTTCAAAGTTTTTCTCATAATCATCTGACCATTGAAACTAGACCATCATTTAAGTCCACCTAGTCAATGGTGAGGCTATAGATTAAAATACTTCCACGAACCTTCTGTAATAACCCGCTAGACCTAAGAAACCTCTGATATCTGTAGTAGAGGTATGTAAGGGACATTGTTTCACTGCTTTTATTTTCTCTGAATCCACACGGAAACCCTAAGTCTAATCATGATAAGGGAATCAAGAATCTGACTGAGATCTAGAGACCTAGTGGGTGAAAGGAACCCAGTAGTAAAATCCCACATACCTGGTGATGATATCCACAGAAAAATCTTAGATTTAGGGATTGGAACTGATGGAACCTTGTTGCATTCTTGAACTAAGGTTCTTGACCTTTTTATCCTCTCTTTCTTCTAATTTTCTAAGTTTTGATTAATGATTTGACTTAGGAAATTTTAGTTATGGTTGGTCAGTCCAGGTCGTCGATTGCCCTGATAACAATTTATTCAGGGGTCTTTTGGTCTTTTTCTAGTTTGTTTAACCCCTAAGATACGCCGTTTAAGCCCTAAATCATGAGATTTTAGTCAATTTAAGACTAGAAACATAACTAGAACTTACCTAAGTCAGAATAATTAATGGAAACTTAGAAAATTAAAAGCAATAGAAGAGAAAAAGGTCAAGAACCCTAGTTCAAGAACGCAGTAAGTTTCCATCAATTCCAACCCCAAAATTGAAAGATTTCTCTATGTAATTTGTCACGAGATATGTAGGATTTCACTAGTAGGTTTTTCACCCATTAGCTTCCTAGTTTTCAGTCAGTTTCTTGATTCACTTATTATGGCTAGACCTAAGGGTTTATGAATGTTAGAATTATTGGGTTCTTCGATGATAGAATAATCCATATCAGATTAGAACGTTAATATTCAAATAAATGCATGAATTACAGAGCCCTAGCTATATATTTCTTTAACCACACATGCTAGGTCAGATATTTAAGTTATCCAGTTATACATACCTCACTTAATAATGCATTATTTTTCATATTAATTATTGCAATATCACATTGCATGATCCGTTTTGAGCTATCCAATATTTACAGAAATTAAATCATAATAAGTTAAACACTTAATCTATTGGGAGTAGCATTATCGAGTTGGATGGTTCAGCGTACCCAAATAATCCCAGAACTACTAGCCACGTATATTATAAGTCCCCTCTATGGGCTTCAGTTTAGTGATCATGCCAACATGTCTTTATACCTCTGGTAGGGTAATTGGGTCCTCTCGATGGTGATTATATATAGGACTCCAAATTTAGCATGTGGTTTTATTATAGGTTAATTCTAGCTCCCACAGTTCAGTCAGATTCTATTGCATTGACCTTTCTATCAGTATATCCAGTATTCAGTTTCAGCCTGTTATAAATTGGTCACTTCATTTAGTATCTTTATCATGTTCAGATTATTTCATTGCTTTATTGCGTTGTTCAGTTATATGTTATTTCACCTTTACTCTATTATGCATGTTCAATACGTTTCAACTACTGATGCATATCCCAATCTCCAGTTCAGTAGAATTAGTGGTGAGTCCTCATTCTTCGAGGACAATAGTCATGAGTTTCTTCTCAGTATTTTTAGCCTTTTAGTTTCACTTTTGCTACACTTAGCTGTGGCTTATCCCAACAATTCTAGTTAGTTAGAGGCTTATTTCAGGCATAGTTAGATACAACTTAGTGTTGAGTTGATAACTTCTTTGTATTAAACTCATCAGTATTTCATTTATCTCTATTATAGTATATGAGTATTTCCATCTTTTCATTTTATTCATCATTTAGATTCCGCATTCCATGATCCAAACCGAGTCGTGAGTTCACCCACACTTAACCTCTTAGGTGGGCGATCCAAGGAATTCAAATCCTAACATATATCAATAATTCAAGTATGAATAACAAAAATAATGCAGAAGCTCCAAAACTTATCAATGTAACATTTCCCAGAACATGAAAGTCTTCAAATCAAGGACATATAATCTCCAAATACTAAGTCAAAGAATATTGAAATTACCAAAATAAGTAAATCAGATGGTCCATGTCAGAAATTTGAGGACATCATGAAATAAATGATAAAATCCAGCACGAGCTAGAAATAATAACTCACAGTGAACTCTGATGTGCTGGAGACTAGCTAGAGCTGAGGGCAAGTCGAAGTCGATGGTACACTTGTTGTACTCAATAAAAGAAAATGCAAGAAGGGGTCAGTACAAGGAACACGTAATGAGTAGGTATCATCGACTAGCCCAAAATAGAAATCAATATATATTGAATAATGATATAAAATCAAGTACAATACTTGGCAGGTGGCAAGCAACAAACAACATGAACCAGTTACAACAACGCCTAGTAGGTACACAATCAATCACAATATCAAGCACACTTATGAGGACCCATGCCTCCACACCATATTCATTTGGATAATGGGTTAATTGAGATTGAGTATTTTAGGTTAATTCAACATTCCTTTCCTTTAATATTATTGTGTCAGAACGTGACACTACGATCCCCTATACCGTGTCGGAACGTGACACTTCAATCCCATAATATAGTGTTAGAATGTGACACTATGATCTAATAATATCGTGTTGGAATGTGACACTCCGATCCAATTATCTCATTAATTTATTTCATCAAGCCTTCTTTATTAAAGGCGTCATTTCGATAGAGAGGGTTCAAGATTATAAATTCAATGGTATTAGAATTTTAGGCCTAACACAAACCACACAACTAAAATATACAACCACACAATCAAGTACATATGAAACTTCACAATATCACGCAATACATATCAATCTCTATTGAGATTTTATCTATTAAATAGAATTAAGCTATAACCTACCTCCATCGAAGAACCAAAGTCAAGTAACTACTTCTCCAATGTCTTTTCTTTCCTTATTGCCTCTGAACCCTTCCAATCTATCAAATATATATATATACATAAGGTTTAAGTTAACAAGCCCATAAAAATACTCTTATTATATGTCTAGCCTAGACCCAAAACTCACATAATCCTATAATCAATTTTCTAAAGTTTTAACCTATGGATAAGTGTAAATCTTCCCATCAGCATATCTGAAATGAAATTTAAATCATTCGATACATCAAATATTTAATTACCTATTTTAATATATCAAAAGATAGTTTATAATGTGAAAAATAGATATTTTAATATATAAGGGTGGAAGCCACTGGTCACAAAACCAACGGCATACGGACTAACAACCACCCTACTACACGTAAACCATTATACATGTGATATGCAGAAACATACGATTGTATTGTATCCATATAAGTGTTGAAGCCACTGGTCACAAAACCTACGGCATACGAACTAACAACCACTCTACTACACGTAAACGATTATACATGTGATATGCAGAAACATACCACTGTACTGTATCCTTATTTCCCACTAACATTAGCACTAGAATTTTATGTTAATTCTTAGGCAATCATTAGGTACTTAGTAATGTCACATTTTATTCTCCATACTTCATTCTTTATTAGTTATAATTATATATTATTATGTATCTCATATTCTTCTAGAACGACCAACTATACATTTTATTCATTCTATGTATTTTATGCTACAACAATATTATATTCTTTTTGAATTAGATAGTAACTTACAAGGAAGTGTACCAGTAAAAGGACCATCATTTGATTTTGCCTTCGCCGCTTTCACTTCGTTCTTCTCTTCTCCTCTTTTCTTTTCTTCTATAAATTACTCTTACCTTGATTATTATATAACTAATTATAAGAGTAGTAAAAGTGGTCCAGTTTAATTCTAATGTTATTTTTTCTTAACCACAAACTAAATACCTACAAAAAAATAATTACAAATAGTCCAAAATATCCACTTAGAATCCATCAGAAAGTACTTTATGACACGAAAAGCTCTAATACTCATAATGATCCAAAGGGTCGTTACACCGCACAAGTTTTTTTATCTTTAGTATGGTAATGATCAAACCAGCAGGGTTAGCTTGGGATCACTTACGGTCTTAGGTCTCGTGTCCGCGTCTCAGGGATAGATCGGGACAGGACAATAGTAGTCATGATCAATAGTTGGGTATCTAGTACGAATCTATTGAAAAAAGTTGACATGATTGAAGCAACTCATAAAGTTACATTAGAAATGTAGAACATTGAAAATGGATCCTAAAGTAGAAGGTTGACGAAGTAGACAACACAAAATTTTACATTGGTGTATTTTTGAGGAATGAAAAGGGAAACTACAGACCTAAAGTTAAAGCTTGAGGAATAAGAACAATTACAATAACAACTGATTTACATGGTGAATGGATAGAGATTCCTACTTGTTATACTTGGCGAATAAAGGGTTTTGAAACACAACCAATAAAAACAAGTGAGAATGTTACGTATAACGAGTTGGTTGAGATCATTATTTCTAGTTTTGAGTTAAATTGTGATATAGATGATCTCTCGATTACTTGCATGCTTGGCTTCATTGAAAAGCAAAAAGGATTTGTTGTTGAAAAGATAGAAGGGACAACAAATTCAGTGGCTAATGATGAAGAATATCTTGTTACTATTGATATTCCTATAAACTTGGACGTTGCTTGATGGTGTAGTTTCATGACTTTTTGTCGTATTTATAACATTTACTTAATCATACGATTATTAGTTCAAACAACATATACATTTGAATCGTAACAACTTTTTAATTTTTAAAGCTTCTAAATTTTATATCAACAATTTCTAGTGTTGTTGGACAATTTAACAGTTGAAGGGTCAAGTCCTTCAAACAACTTCATTACTTGCCCAACAATATTGAAGAGCTGTCCAACAATATTGGAGAGTTGTGTAACAACTATGCATATCTGTCCAATCATAATTGAAGATTGATTTAGACATTTTATAAATTATTAGGTATAACCTAAGTCGTTTAATAATAATTAAAGATCGATCTAGTCGTTTTGTAAGCTATTAAGTATAAAGTAAGTCATTTCATAATAATTGAAGATCGATTTTGTCGTTTTGTAAACTATTAAGTATAAACTAAGTCGTTTAATAATAACAGAAGATTGATCTAGTAATTTTTTAAATTATTCAGTATAAACAAAGTCATTTATTAATAATAGAAGATCGATTTAGTCATTTCGTAAACTAATCTATCCATTTTGTAAATTCTTAGGCATAAACTAACTGTTTAATAATAATTGAAGATCGATTTAGTCGTTTTGTAAACTATTAAGTATATAATTATGTCATTTGATAATAATTGAAGATCGATTTAGTCGTCTTGTAAACTAATCTAGCCATTTTGTAAATTCTTAGGTATAAACAAATTGTTTCATAATAATTGCAGCGATTTAATCATTTTGTAAACTATTAAGCATATAATTAAGTCATTTAATAATAATTGAAGATCGATTTAGTCGTTTTGTAAACTATTAAGTATAAACTAAGTAATTTAATAATAGTTAACGATTGATGTAGTCATTTTGTAAATTATTAAGTATAAACTAAGTCATTTAATAATAATTGAAGATCGATTTAGTCATTTCGTAAACTATTAAGTATAAACTAATTCATTTAATAATAACTGGAGATCGTTCTAGCCATTTTGTATTGGGTATAAACAAAGTGATTTAATGATAGTTGAAGATCAATTTAGTAGTTTTCTAAACTATTAAGTATAAACTAAGTCGTTTAATAATAATTAAAAATCATTTAGCCATTTTGTACATTATTAAGTATAAACTAAGCTGCTTAATCATAACTGAAGAATCATCTAGGTATTTTGTAAATATAAGTATAACTATGTCAGTTAATAATAGTTGAAGATTGATTAGTCGTTTTAAAAACTATTAAATATAAGCTAAGTCGTTTAATGACTGAAGATCGATTTAGTTGTTTTGTAAGCTATTTAGTATAAACTAAGTGGTTCAATAATAGTTGAAGATCCATCTAGACATTTTGTAAATTATTAGCTATAAACTAATCGTTCAATAATAATGAATATCAATCTAGCCATTTTGTAAACTATTAAGTATAAATTTAGTCGTTTAATAATAATTGAAGATCGATTTAGTCGTTTTGAAAACAATTAAGTATAAACTAAATCGTTTAATAATAACTAAAGATCGATCTAGTGATTTGTAAATTATTAAGTATATACTAAGTCAATTAAAAAAAGTTAAAGATTGATTTAGTCGTTTTGTAAACTACTAAGTTGTTTAATAATATTTAAAGATCGATCTACCGGTTTGTAATTATTAGGTATAAATTAGTTGGTTAATAATAATTGAAGATCGATTTCAATGTTTTGTAAACTATAAATTATAAAGTAACTCGTTTAATAATAATTGAGGACCGATTTAGTCGTTTCGTAAATTATTTAGTATAAACTAAATCGTTTAATAAAAACAGAAGATCAATCTAGTCATTTCGTAAATTATTTAGTAAAAAGTAAGTCATTTTAATAATAGTTGAAGATATATTTAGTCGTTTTGTAAACTATTAACTATAAACTAATCATCTAATAATAACCGAATATCGATCTAGTCATTTTGTAAATTATTAAGTATAGACAAAGTGGTTTAATAATAGTTGGAGATCAATTTAGTTCGTTTTGTAAACTATTAAGTATAAACTAAGTCGTTCAATAATAATTGAAGATCAATCTATCCATTTTGTACATTATTAAGTATAAACTAAGTTGCTTAATCATAATCGAAGATCGATTTGATTTATTTGTATATTATTAAGTATAAACTGTGTCATTTAATAATATTTAAAGATCAATATAATCGTTTTATAAACTACTAAGTATAAATTAAGTCGTTTAATAATAACTGAAGATAGATTTAGTAGTTTTGTAAACTATTAAGTATAAACTAAGTGGTTTTATAATAGTTGAAGGTGGATCTAGCCATTTTGTAAACTATTAGGTCTAAATTTATCGTTTAATAATAATTGCTGATCAATCTAGCCATTTTGTGTTCAAATTAAGTCGTTCAATAATCATTGAAGATTGATTTATTCATTTTGTAAACAATTATGTATAAACTAAGTCGTTTAATCATAACTGAAGATCGATCTAGTCATTTGTAAGTTATTAAGTATAAACTAAGTCATTTAATAATACTTGAAGATTGATTTAGTCGTTTTATAAACCATTAAGTATAAACTAAGTCTTTTAATAATAATTGTAGATCGATCTAACCATTTTATAAAATTATTAGGTATAAAAAAGTTTGTTTAATTACAGTTAAAGATCGATTTAGTCGTTTCGTAAATTATTATGTATGAATTAAGTCGTTTAATAATAATTGAAGATCAATCTAACCAATTTGTACATTATTAAGTATAAACTAAGTCGTTCACTCATAACTGAGGATCGATCTAGTTATTTTGTAAATTATTAAGTATAAACTAAGTCATTTAATAATAGTTGAAGATCAATTTAGATTTTTTATAAAATATTAAGTATACACTAATTCATTTAATAATAACTAAAGACCAATCTAGGTATTTTGTAACTTATTAAATATAAAATAACTCATTTAATAATAGTTGAAGATCAAATTAGTTGTTTGATAAACTATTAAGTATAAACTAAGTCATTAAATAATAATTGAAGAACAATCTAGCCATTTTGTAAATTATTAGGTATAAACTAAGTTGTTTAGTAATAGTTAAAGATTGATTTAGTCGTTTTTTAATGTATTAAGTATAAACTAAGTCGTCTGATAATAAGTGAAGATCGATCTAGGAATTTTGTAAACTATTATGTATAAATTAAGTCATTTAATAATAATTGAAGATTGAATTAGTAAACATAAAAGTAAGTAATTTAAAAACAACTGATGAAGTTAGAGTAATAACTGAACTAATTGTAGGAACAACTAAAATTGCTGTACATACAACTAACTGCTGCACGAAACAACTGATAGAGTTATACAAACGACTAAAAAGTTGCACAGAACAACTGAAAGAGTTCCACAAATAACTAAAAAATTGCACAAAAAAACTGAAGGAGTTGTACAACAGTGGCACGAACAACTGAAGCAGTTTGTTCAAATAACTGCACAGTTGTACGCATAACTAAATAGTTGTAGAGACATCTGAAGCTCTGAAGTAGTAACATGGATAATTGATGACAAAAGGAGAAAATTAAAGCAGTTAACAAATGCACTGTCACGACCCAAAACCGAGCCGCGACTGGCACCCACACTTACCCTCCTATGTGAGCGAACCAACCAATCTAAACCCTAACATTTCAATATAATATCAACAGAAAGTAATGCGGAAGACTTAAACTCATTAATAAAAACCAATTCAATAACTTCTAAAATTCAACATCTATTATTCCCCAAAATCTGGAAGTCATCACCACAAGAACATCTATGATCAAA
>NC_028639.1:60951765-60952282 GCF_001406875.1 Solanum pennellii
GTTTGGCTAACTTTTCTGCATTGTAAGTCACCTTGACCGGAATGAAGTGAGCAGACTTAGTTAACCTATCTACAATTACCCAAATAAAGTCAAACTTACCCAATGTTTTTGGAAGACCAACCACAAAGTCCATTGCAATTCTTTCCCACTTCCATTCGGGAATGGGCATTCTCTGAAGTGTTCCTCCGGGCCTCTGGTGTTCATACTTTACTTGTTGACAATTTGGACATTTGGCAACAAAATCAACAATGTCGCGCTTCATTCTACTCCACCAAAAGTGTTGCTTTAGGTCACGATACATATTGGTTGCACCAGGGTGTATAGAATACCTTGAACTATGAGCCTCTGTCAGAATAGTGTTGATCAAATCATCAACACGGGGTACACATACCCTTCCCTTGATTCTCAAAACACCTTCCTCATCGAGTTTGGCTTCTTTAGCCTCTACTCGTAACACCTTATCCCGAATTCGGCTTAGTTTCTCATCATAAAACTGTTTTCCCTTGATCTTGTCAAG
>NC_028639.1:60956308-60957860 GCF_001406875.1 Solanum pennellii
TGCTGCTCCGTCACAGAGTTCAGAGACTAGATTTTTACCAAGAGTCTGTGACGGTCCGTCGTGCCCACGACGGTCCGTCCTGCAGGTCCGTCGCCGAGTTCAGAGAGTTAATTTCTGTGGAAGATGTGTGACGTCCCGTCGCGCCTGCGACGGTCCGTCCTGCCACTCCGTTACGAAGTTCAGAGAGTCGATTTTCAGTACCCAAATTTCAGAATTCTAAGTCTTTTGGAACGAGACCACTGCGACGGCCCGTCGTGCCCATGACGGTCCGTCGTGGGTTCCGTCGACTCACACAGTTTTTCCAGAAATAAAATCTGCTGCTCAAAACGACTAAACAGGTCGTTACATGCACAATAAGTGGAATTTTGATAACCAATATACAAAACACTGATCCAAATATTTTGTAAATTAAGTACCAAAACTACCATCATACACAACTACTCTCTCAAGGAGTTAATTCCTTCTCAATCATCGCAACAACAAATTTCATCCTAAAATTATCCACCTCATTATTGTTAAGACAAGTTATATTCATCCAAACAAGCAAGTGGTCAATAAAAAGACAAGCATATGGTCCATATGCCACACAAGAATTGTTACTTGGTACATTTTTTAGACGCTCATATGACCATGTATCATTCAACAAATTTTCAGACAAAAAATTGAACATCCTGCTTTGCTTGAGTAGTTTGGGCCACACTACGAGAATGAGTTAGATAAATGTCAAAAAAGTAAGCTCATCACACACATGAATATTGCAAGTTTAAACTCGAATCAAACATTTCTCCTTCACTTTCACTTTCATCACCTTTTTCTTCTCCACTAGATTTATCTCCATCACTTTCGTTACTCTTTTCCACTCTACTAAATTTATCTCCATAAATTTCATTATCTTTTCCTTTTTCGCTTGAATTTTTGCTATTTTTGTTACTTTGTTCTTCACCTAATAGGTCACTGCTGCTCTTACAATTTTTTCCATCTCACTAGATTACTTCCCGCTATTTTCATCATTCTTTCTTCTACTAATAAGTCATTGCTGCTCTTACTAGTTTGAAGTGTTGCAGTACCTCTTTTCTTAGCAGCAACATAACTCTCAGCATTTTCTCCATTATCTGAATTAGATGAAGATGTTTCAATTCTTTCTCTTATATTGACGCATTATATCTACACTAAAATCGTTAAAAAGTTAGTAAATGAGATAAACTTAACTTAATAGGATCAATAGAAAATCAGTAATTATAATGTTTGTGCTACAACTAATCAATTGATCAACGACTGAACACAGTTGTCCAACAGCTATCATAGTTGTGGGAACAACTTATCTAGTCGTCCGAGAACTACTTGCAGTTGTTGGACCATTTTATATCTGAAAGATATGCATAATTATTCCTATAAACAACATTAGGACAACTGCGGAAGTTGTTGGCTGAGACAACTAAATTGGCTAAATCATTAACACAAAATTATTTTGTACGGACTAAAAAGCTCGTTTGAGTTTATTTTAACGTCAAGAGGAATAAATTCAATGAGAAATAACAAAAAAATATTATAT
>NC_028639.1:60958654-61031928 GCF_001406875.1 Solanum pennellii
ATATATATATATATATATATAATGATTTTCTTCTTTATGAAACTTTAGTTTTGATGTTTTGAAATATAAAAGAGAAGAAAATTAACCTAGGAAGAAAACACAATAGAAAATGTTGAATAATGATTTTGAGGTTGAAGAAGAAGCAAGAAAATTGAATTTATTTTCGAACTTGTCATTCCTTCGCCGTCCCTGCCGTTTGGTTCTGTTCTACTGAAGAAGAACTCTTCAAAGTATTTTTAAGTTGGGATTTTATCAAAAGTTTAAAAATGTTATTTTGAGTGCTTAGGTTTTAAAATTAGTAGTTTGGTCCTCTTTTTAAAATTAGCCAGTGCAATAGGCGTAACTACAAGTTGTGCAACCCCTATATTGTGTGTGTCTAACATTCCATCTACATCATTTACTATAAGCAGATTGCACCAAGATTTTTTCCAATTCTGACTAGTCTAAATATTAATGATTATTTGTATGTACTTCTACTGAACAGCTTGTGGGATGAAATTGAGAAGTGATTATACCGTTGGCATGAAGAACATTATAGTTAGCCTTCAGAATAGGGTGAATGAATTGAAATCCTCATCCGGGGAAGGACAATCAAACAGTATGGGGAAAAGGGTATGTTAATGCTTTCTTATGCAGATTGCTTCTTATTCTGTCTCTGCTAACAACGTAATTTCTAGAATCACATTATTCTATATTTATATGTACTGGTTTTGTGACAGATGGAATTCATTCTTGAGATGATATGTGATATCAAAAACAACAAAAAAGAATGAAAGAAGGACACCTTGCAGCTAACCCGAATATAGAAATGGCTACAACAGGTGCTTGTTGGATTCACCTATTTTAGTCAAATAATTATCTATTGGCACAATATAATCATTTGATCTGGGTGCCCTTTGTAAGGTAGTTTTCATCTATCTTATAAAATAGACACGGTAGTCTTCCTCGGAAAATAATAAAGATAGGTTTTGATCAGTCACACAACACTCTCCTTCAATTGCAACCGAGTTAGATTACGAAGATTAAAAAAATGGAATAACCATAAACTATAACTTGATATTTCTTTGGAAAGTTGTGTAGATTAAGCAAGCATTGAATGTTCTACTTCTCATATTATTGTTATGGGTGTAATCGTCTATAATAAGTGCTTATATGAGATATTAAAGAATGCTTGGCCCCTCGAATGGGATCACGATTAGGGGCATTCTAGTTTTCTCCCACGAATTCTGAACTCTCTAACTTACTTTCACTCTCCAATTTCCAAATTATCACTTGTATAGTATAGTTAACCAAATCCTTTATTGCTTCATTCGCGAATGAAGTTGCTTCCTTTGAATAATGGGTGTCTTTTATTAATTGAGAAAAAAGGTATGTTTTATCCCTTCATTTGTTAGGGACGATCACACTTTTAAGGTATATTAAAATAAAGCTCTTTTTTCTGTGTCAGTATCTAAATGGTTCAACTGATCGCTTCTCCCCTTTTCTTCAAGTGTCTTTATTTTCGGAACAACAAATTTAGTTCTTGCTTATGAGTACTAAAAGATCTCATATTTTACCTACCGTATCCAATAGGTTAATTAAATATGTATGTGGGGTTTTTGGGAAAAATTTAAATGCTCCTAGACTGATGTTTACTCTTGATTCTCAACAAGATATTCAATCAAGAAATATAATCCATATATTACGTGTCACGCCCCGAGCTACCCCTGAGACGCGGACACGGGACCTAGGACCACAAGTAATCCTAAACTAACACTGCTGGAATGATCATGAGCATACTAAAGATTATAAAATTTTGTAAAAGCTAAATCATACTTAAAATGAAAAGATGGGAATATTCATATGCTACAACTGAGATATACGAAAAGTGGTGAGTTTAATACAAAGAAAATACTAACTCAACACTAAGCTGAAACTAAATATGTCTGAAAATAGCCTCTAAACTAGACTAGAAATACTGGGACAAGCCCCAACTAAATCTACCAAAAACAGATTCTAAATAACTAAAAGACTGAAATGAAACTCATGACTGTTGTCCTCGGAGAATGGAGACTCTCCACTGAATCTGCTGAACTAGAGATCGAAAATCGATCTATGCGTGATTTGGATGCTGAGAACGTGAACTTACATCACGAGAAGATATAGCGCACATATGCGTCAGTACTTGAAGGGTACTGAGCATGTAGGATATAATAAAGTTAAAATAAAACATAACTAAACAAGCACAAAAACAAGTATGGAAATTTGACCATGATATACTTAATGCTGAGATAACTGAATGCAATGACCAATTTATAACATGCTGAAACTGAATACTGAATATACTATATAAATGGTCAATGCAAGAGAGTCTAACTGAACTGTGGGAGCTAGTAATTACCGATAATAAAACCACATGAGCTAAATGTGGAGTCCGATGTATCAACCCCATCGAGAGGACCCAATATACCCTGCCAGAGGTATAAAGGCATGATGGCGTGATCACTAAACTGATTACCCACATATGGGATTTACAACCTACTTGGGTAGTAGTTCTGGGACTAATTGGGTACGCTCAACCTAGTCTAACTCGGTATTGTGCTACTCCTTTTTTTTATGTAGGTAACTGATTATGTATGAATTTCTGTAAAATACTGGATTGCTCAAAACTGAACATGCAAACTGAGAATGCAACATTTAACATGATAGTGATGCATTAATATTTGATTAAGTGTCGAACGACGGATGGACCTAGGGTCCGTAGGTTAGACTATGGTCCATCAATCAACACCCCATTTACCCACTCTCTGACAAGAACTATGATTGACCAGCACGGTCCATAGATTGACCAGCACGGTCCGTAGATGGACCCAAGGACCGTACATAGGAATTAATAGACAGTTAGGAGGGAAATTACAGTTGTGGCAACTTCAAATGATCATAACTCTAAGCACAATATGAATTAGGTGTACCATGACATACCAAAAGATATATAATTGAATCACCTTTCGATAAACGTCGACCTTGCTAAAATCAGAGTTTCGAGTAAAATGTTATGCCCATTTTAGTAAAGTCCTGTCGAATAGATTTAACCTACGAACCCAAATGACGGACCGTCGATTGAACGACGGACCGTTAATCCAGGTCTTCGTTTGCTACGACAATAATTATTTTAGGGGTCTTTTCCTAGTTAATTTAACCCTAAGATACATCGTTTAATCCCTAAATTATGAGATTTAGTTAGTTTAAGCCTAGAAACAAAACTAAGTCTTACTTAAGTCCCAATTTATTAATCAATTCTTAGAAAATTAAAAACAAGAGAGGAGAAAAAGGTCAAGCACCCTAGTTCACGAATGCAACAAGGTTCCATCGTTTCAGCCACAAAATCAAAAGATTTCCTAGTGATTTCATCACAAGGTATGTGGAATTTCACTAGTGGGTTTCTTTCACACATTGGGTCCCTAATTTTTAGTAAGTTCTTGATTCGCTTATCATGATTAAACCTAAGGTTTCTAGAATTTCGATAGAACTTCATGAATTTATTAAATATATATTCCAAATTAGATTGTACAATTATTATTCAGTTTATCGGATGAATTTCAGAACCCTAGCTATGTATTTCTGTAGTTCTTGAATTACACATGCTATGTCAAATATTGCAGCTACTTCAGACATATATGCCTCAATTATTAATGCATCATTATCAGATCAATTTTTACATTCTCAGTTTGCGTGTTCAATTTTGAGTTATCCAGTATTTTACAGAAATTCAGATATAATTAGTTAACTACATTAATCAATGGGAGTAGCATAATACCAAGTTGGACTAGGGTTCAGCGTACCCAATTAGTCCCTGAACTACTAGCCAAGTTGGTTGCAAGTCCCCTCTATGGGTAATCAGTTTAGTTATCACGCCAGCATGCCTTTATACCTCTGGCAGGGTATATTGGGTCCTCTCGATGGAGCGTATACATCGGACTCCACATTTCGCTCAAGTGGTTTTATTATCGGTTATTGGTAGCTCCTACAGTTCAGTCACACTCCATGGCAATGACCATTTATCAGTATATTTAGTATTAAGTTTCAGCATGTTATAAATTGGTCATTGCATCCAGTTAACTCAGACTTTAGTATGTCATGTTCATATTATTATACTTGCTTTTGTGCTTGTTCAGTTATGTTTTATTTCAGCTTTACTCTATCCTACATGCTCAGTTGCTTCAAGTACTAACACATATGTGCTCTACATATTCTCGGATGTAGGTTTAGGTTCTCATCATCCAGATTGCGCTTGGATCAATTTACGATTTGCAGTTCAGCAAATTTAGTGTTAAGTCCTCATTCTCTGAGGACAACAGTCGTGAGTTTCATTTCAGTCTTTTAGTTATTTTTTTCAGTTTTTGCTAGATTTAGCTGGGGTTTGTCCCAGTATTTCTAGTCTAGTTTAGAGGATATTTTCAGACATATTTAAATTCAACTTAGCGTTGAGTTAGTATTTTATTTGGATTAAACTCATCAGTTTTCATATATCTCAGTTTTAGCATATGGGTATTCACCATCTTTTCATTTTAGTATAATTTAGCTTCCGCATCAGTTTATATTCTTTAGTTTGCTCATGATCATGCCAGCAGGGTTAGCTTGGGATTACTTGTGGTCCTAGGTTCCGTGTCCGCATCTTGGGGGTAGCTCGGGTCGTGAGAAACTTGGTTTCAGAGCACTAGGTTTAAGTCTCCTAGGATGTTTGAAAAGCCACACTAAGTAGAGTCCTTTTCATGGGTGTGAAGTGCACCACATGTAATGAGAGGGAGGCTATGAAATATATTAGGAAAACTTCACTTTGTTGTTACTCTTATCGTCGTAAGGTATTCTAATTCCATTCTAACTTGACGTTCTACATTTCATATCATGCCTCCTCGTAGAACTAATTCTAGGAATGCAAACGCAGCTTCTCCAGTCCCAGATCGGGAACACGCCAATGCTGAATTCAGAAGTGTCATTCAGATGTTGGCTTAGTGTCGCCAACAAAAACAATCAGCGTAATGGAGTTCCAATGAATGTAAATGATGGATTAGCTGCAACCAGGGTCCGTGATTTTGTTAGGATGAATCCGCTTGAGTTCTTAGGATCGCAGACTAGTGATGATCCTCAAAATTTCTTGGACGAGATCAAGAAGATATTTGAGTTGATACAGGTCACTGGAATGATCGGGTTGAGTTTGCATCATACCAGCTTAAAGATGTGGCTCATATCTGGTACACTCAGTGGAAGGAGACTAGGGGTGCAAATGCAGCACCTATTACTTGGGAGTTCTTTAGTGAGACCCTTCTGGACAAATTTGTCCCAATCGAGTTGAGAAAATCAAAGGCTCGGGAATTCATGAACTTGAGGCAGGGAAAGATGACGGTCCAAGAGTATGGACTACGTTTGACGAACGCTCCAGGTATGATCCTCACATGTTTGCTTACTCCAGGGCTCAGATGAATAAGTTCTTGTATGGAGTGTCAGATTTGGTGAAAACAGAGTGTGAAATGCTATGTTACTGGGAGACATGAACATTCTAGGCTTATGACTCATGTTCAGAAGGTTAAGGGTGATAAGCTTATGGAAGATTCCAAAGAGAATAAGAAGGCTAGGACTGGGAACATGACTACTCTCAGCGGAAATCAGGTGGTGGAAATTGCTCGCAGAGTCAGCAGAAGTTTTCAGCTCCAGCCCCTTCTTCAGCTAGTGTTCCATCCTCCAAGAACAGGTATGACCAGAAGGTTAGAGAACCAGTCTCTAAGTCTCAGGGAAGTGTTTCAGGCTAGAAGAGTTACCCCACTTTCCCTAAGTGTGATAAGAACCATCCGGGAGAGTGTCTTGTAGGAAAAAAAGATGCGTTGGGTGCAGTCAGTCTGGTCACAGTTTGAGGGATTGTCCTTCTAGTCATGGTCAATGAGGTGGTAATGGTAGAGCTCAGTTTACAACTTCATCAGCACCACCAAGTCACCCGACTCAGCAGGGTAACTCATTTTGTATAGGTGGCAGTCAGCGCCAAAAAAGGTTGTATGCTCTTTCGGCTTGCCAGGATTAGGAAGGTTCTCCTGATGTAGTCACTGGTATGTTATGAGTCTTTGACCTTGATGTTTATGCATTGTTAGATCCAGGGGATACTCTTTCTTATGTAACTCCTTACATAACAGTCTAATTCAGTGTTAGTCCAGAAACACTCTCAGAACCTTTCTCATTCTCTACTCCATTAGGTGACCCAGTTATAGCTAGATGGGTATACAGAAATTGCCCTGTCTGTAACAACCCTAAAAATGAAAAAAATAAGAAAATGTTTAATGAGTCAAGAATTCCTATAATTAGACCAGGGTTCACACGGATTGATGCATGTAGAACCAGAGCTCGGAACCCATACTACAACCAAGCCAACTAACTTGTGGAGTTATTTGAGCTTGAAAAGGTTGGGTCCAACCCTATAGGGCTCTCGAATACGAAGATTTACTCGAAGGAGTCTTTATCGGACTTAAAAAGAAGAAATCTAAGGTTTGAAGGGTCTAGAGGTAAAATGGTCTTTTCCTGGATAAGGGTATTATTGTAATTACCCTAAATATGTAATTAATTAATTAATTAATAAATTGGAGGGCAATTTGGGGAGAGAGGGTCGAAATTGAGCCCTTGAAGTGAAGTCTTGCTCCACCCGGGTTCGAACCAGGTGGGAGCAATGATTTAATGTGATTTTTTTTAATTGGTGAATTTATTTAATAAATGAATAAATTAATGGCTGATTTAAAGAGGAAAAATCAGATTTTATTTTTAATTATTAATTACTTTTTTATGTATTTTTTTTAATTAAGTCTCCTAGTTGACTAAGTCTAAACTACTTCACCTCCTTTAACTCTCTCTCACGCTCATCTCTCTCATGTTTCTTCACTCTTTTCATGATTTATCTCTGCCTAAACGACTACAAGAGCAGAAAAATTTCTAGAGTTCTTCAAGTGTGAAGAACTCACACGAAAATATAAGAACACAAGCTAAGTGAACACGTTAGGTAAAGAGAGGGTTTTTTCGTCGAAAGTTTTGTGTTGAATACTTGGGTTGGACGTGAGTTTTGGAGAGGGTTTGGGGCAGCAACTTCAAGGTTTGAACATTAAAATAAGGTATGGGTTTTCTTCTCTCTTGGTGCCTTTCCCAAGATACCCCTTAAGGTTCATATTATTCATCCGAAAACTAGAATCGTTTCCCCTTTTCATGTTCCCTGTCACTAGCTCCCAATGATCTTAGGTTTGTATGTTTGCTGGTAGAATTTAGGGACACTCTGTGTGTGGTGATGATCTCGTTTCGAGTATCTGTTCATGATTATGTTCTTATTTTTTCAGTGTCTCTCAAAAATATGAATGTAGACATGAACGTATGTGTGCAAGGTTGTTAGTATGACTTTGGAGTATCCGTTTTAGCTTGCTAATAACATAGAATCACTTGTGTTTTATGTGCAATTAGATGTTCCTGAGACGTGATATTCACATGGTTGAAATGCTATTAACTCTAGCTAAAACAAATCACCAAATCATTCCTCTAACTTGTCTTAAGAACCCTAACGAATGACTAAGAAACAAATGCTTAAATGACCCGTAAAATGATGCATAAAATCATGGAATAAACTTCCAAAAACTGGAAATAGTCTATAGATAGATTCTGGAAATTTTTAACGTCAAAAAGATAAAAATAAAATAGGTGAGGTCTTCATGGATCGAACCTAAGACCTCACAAAGGCATACCTTACAAAACTATGGGGTCGTGGGGGATCGATTCCACGCCCCTCAGTAAGTTGTAGAAATGTTCAAGGAGAAAGAAAAAAAACGAAAATAAAAGAATTGTGAGGCGTTGGAATAGAACCCACGACCTTAGGTAGGCTGCGGAATTGGAGAAAAATAAAGAGAGGCTATGGTGGTTTGATCCCAAAAACTCATGGTCTATGTGAATTTGACAAGAAAAATCAAATATATAAAATAAATAAATAAATTAATAAGAGGGGCTGTGGGAGTTCGATCCCACAACCCTTCATCCAAATAAGAGGAGGATCCAAGGAGAATAATTAAAGAAAGAATGTCGATGTTGGGGCTCTATCTAGGGTCCCTATGTCATGTGGATTAAAAGTAAAATCAATGAAAAATGTAAGTATTGTCCAAGGGATTCAAACTTGGCTTCCCTTGTCCAAATTTCCGTATTGATACATAAATCATACGTGAATTAAATCTTCAAGAAAAGAGCCATTTACTTAGATCAAAATCGAAATCTTGGCATACATACAAGATGCATAAGTCTTGTACTGCATAATCTTAGAAAGATATGAGTCACTTACGAACTATGAATAAAGCCTCATGGATAGTATGTATAGACCTATAAGTCTAGCATACGTTTAAGAATAAGTGAACCTAAGGTGTATGTAAAGAAATGAAGTAACCCTAGAAGGGTTAAGTACGAGTGTGAAAAGCACTAAATGACCAAGTGCATTGACATATGATGAAATGAACATTCACGTAAAATGGGGTGAGTAATTATGAAGAGAAACTGTGTTAATGTTAATGAATATGGTGACAACATGATATAAGGCTAATGTAAAAGACGAGAACAATCTCAAATGAGCCTAAGTAAATGTTACCAAAATGTACTCACATATGAGAGTGTAAAGTTAATGAAGAGGCCAGTCTCTATTAACACTCTAATGAAAGTATTGAGATTAACACACTTAATACTAATGATGAGATCAGAAATCATGTATTGAGATATGATATTCTCATATTAGAAGCAAGCTTCCATGACGTATGAGTTAAATGTAATGGAACTTTATACTGAGCACCGATAGACTAGCTATGAGTGGTGATGCCTTCTTTAGGGAAGGGCGGAGGTTCACATAACTCTCATGAGATGAGACTTTCCGGCATACCGGGTATGGGTATCCTTATATCTCCTAGTCTTCAAACCTATACTTCCAATATAGGGATCTAGCGGGGTTCAATTCTCATGTACGCTAGCATGTTTTGGGTCACTTTGGCCGGTGACTCCACCTCTTTTAGGTATTGGGCAGACAATGGATTTCATGACGCTCAAATGATCTATGTAGTTTAAAGTTAAAGTTCCCAAAGAATGAATGAGGCCAGCCTCAAATGATACACATAATGAAATGAACGATACCAAAGGTTTAAGGATTGGATAATTAAGAGGTGAGCTAGACTTAAGTAATGACGCTTGGTTATTCTTGGTCATTGCACAGCAAACCCGATGAGAGTCTTAAACTACATCCTAGGTATGATTGCGGATTACACTAGTATATGAAAGAATTAATAAATGAAGTATGTATGAATGAATGAAGCAGACTCTGTGTTTTTTAAAGTAGGCTCCCTAATTGAGGTCTCATATGTTGAGCCCTCATTTTGGGAAATCCTAATGTCACGTCCATGATTCCAAGGTCTCATGGCATATGAACGAATGATATGAACTACGTGATATGATATGTGAAATATGCTATGTGCTGTTTGCAAAATGATAAATTTGATAATGCATGTTACACTCATGGCATGACTTTCCTAATCCAAATTTGGCAGGTCCATTGACTTTCCTAATTCAATTTTGGCAAGTCCACTACTTGACTTTCCATAAAATCATGTTGTTAGGAAAGAGCTATTCTCACTCATGCATGTCCTTGGTGTGTGCTTTCATATACCTATACTTAGTACAAGTGTGTACTGATCCCATACAACTCCATATTTTTAGGTGCAGGATCAGGTGGACGCTAGAGCTTACAGGTTGACATTGCAGCTATCCTGACGTAGAGCTTTAATCCGGACTTGGTAGGCCCTCATGCTTTCAAGGATGTCTACCGTTATTATCTAGCTTAGATGTAGGCTTTAGCTAGTAGAGCATGTTCCACTAGTGTTTCTTTCCACTTTCATTTCATACTTTGTATTGGTGCCGTTTTGGAAAAAAACGTTTAAGGAAATTATAAACTGTTTCTTTCATTTGATCATCTCTATATTAGATGGTTGATTAGTGAACGCTATGATGTTGAGTTTAAAATGTTTAGCATGAAGTAAGAAGACAAAAAGTTTAAATTTTCCGCTAAAATAAACCTAGATGAAGTAAGAATGACGTATGTAGGCTTGTCTGCAACCTCTGAGAGGTCAACGACGCCGGTCTCGTCAGGGGTCTAGATTCCGATCGTGACAAAGTTGGTATCAGAGCCCTAGGATGAATTTCGAAGATAATAAGTTCACATCAACCACATTGATTAGTTTCTAAGTCATGGTAGTGAAGTGCACCACTATCCAGAATTAGATACTGCATGGTGCGTAGGAAAATTTCTCTTCTTCTGATCTTATCATGCATTTCCTAATGTTTGATTTCTTTGTGTTATGAGAGTGTATAACATCAATCCTTATTGTTTTCATAGAATGAATACTAGTAGGAACGTTGGTCAGAGAAGAAAAGGAGTAGCTGTTGGGAACAATCAGGTTCCACCCCGGGTTCTAGCTGAAGGAGTGGCTATGCCGGTTAAACCAGATGGGTTGACTGATGCAGAGGTGCAGGAGTCTCTGGCCCAGATGGCACAGGCCATCACTACGAGGCCCAGGCCATGACTACCCAGGTCAACCGGAAGAATGTTGAGAGGGAGAACCCACCAGTGCGTAGCATGGCTGACAGGCTGAGAGACTTCACGAGGATAAACCCTCCTTTTTTCACAGGGTCTAAGACTTCAGAGGACCCCCAGGAGTTTGTGGATTTAATACATTAGATTTTGGTGGATATGGGGGCCACAAATACTGATAAAGCAGAGTTTGCTTCCTATCAGCTCAAGGATGTTGCACAGACTTGGTGCAAGATGTGGCAGGATAGCCGAGGTTTGAGCGGAGTTCCTCTCTCCTGGGAGCTATTTAAGACATCCTCTTGGGGAGATTCTTTCCCAGGGAGATAAGGGAGGCGAAGGTTGAGGACTTTATCAACCTTATGCAGGGATCAATGACAGTCAGGGAGTATTCCCTGAAGTTTGTCAAGCTATCCAGGTATACTATTTTCGTTAGTATCTAACAACAATGATAAGAAGAGTACTGAAGTTTTTTAAATTATCCAGGTATGCTACTTCCCTTGTATCTAACAGTAGGGATGAGATGAGCAGGTTCCTCATAGGAATCAACGGAGATCTGGAGGAGGGGTGTCAGTCTGCGATGCTCTATGATAACATGGACCTTTCCAGGTTGATGGTGCATGTCCAGCAGGTAGAGGACAGCCGCAAAAAGAGGTTCATTCATGATGTTATGAGGCCGAAGCCTCAAGATCAGGTAGGTCCCAGCCATGGAGGCCATAGAAGCAATTTTGGCGTCCGTTAGCAGCCCAGGTTCAAGAAGTGGCTGCAGAGGAGTACAGGACCTAGAAGAGGTAGACCTGAGCCAAAGAAGGGAAATGGAGGTAAGATGTAGCATCCAAAAGAACTGTGCTAAGTGTGGCCGTGCTCATAGTGGAGAGTGCAGACAGGGAACTAATGCCTGTTTTGGTTGCGATAACTGTGGGAATATGGTTAGAGACCTCCTACAGAATAGAGTTCAGGCTGAAGGTAATGCTCATCCTAGGCCTAATCCACAGGGTGCAGCAGCAGCCGAGCCTCCTATGAGGAACAGGTTCTATGCCCTAAAGGGCAGGGAGGAACAGGAGAAGTCCGCTGATATGGTCACATGTATGCTGCAAGTATTCTCAACTTCTATTTATGCTTTACTTGATCCAGAGTCTACTCTTTCCTTTCTAACTCCTTTCCTTGCTTTCACTTTTGAAATACTGCCTGAAGTTCTGCATGATCCTATATTGGTTAGTACACCTTTGGGATAAAATGTAAGAACTGATAGAGTATACAAGGATTGCCCAATAGTTGTAAGTGGTAATACTATTTGTGAAGACTTTGTTGAGTTACCTATGCATGATTTTGATGTTATCCTTGCCATGGAATGGCTTCACATTTGTTATGCTTGTTTGGATTGTCGTAGTAGAGTAGTGAGATTTCGTTTCCCTAATGAAGAGGAACTAGTCTGGGAGGGGTACAACTCGAGTCGTCCTAATCCCTTGATTTTGAACCTTAAGGCCAATAAAATGATGTCCAAGGGTTATTATGTCATATTATGAGTGTTAATGAATTAGATCATGACACTCCTACCATAAACTCAATGCCTATTGTGAATGAGTTCCTAGATGTATTTCCTGATGATATGTCTGGAGTCCCTCCTCCTCGAGAGATTGACTTTGGCATCAACTTAGAACCCGATACTAAACCAATTTCGATTCCTCCTTACAAAATGGCTCCATCTGAACTCAAAGAGTTGAAGCTGCAGTTAAAAGATCTCACTGATAACGGTTTCATTCAGCCGAGCATATCCCCTTGGGGCGCTCCAGTGTTGTTGGTTAAAAAGAAGGATGGAACCCTTAGAATGTCTATCGATTATCGACAGTTTAACAAAGTAACTATATAGAATAAGTATCCACTTTTGAGAATAGATGATTTGTTTGATCAGCTCCAAGGGTCTAGTTTCTTCTCTAAGATTGATCTTTGTTTGTATCATCAGCTTAGGGTTAGGGATGGGGATATCCCAAAGACAGTCTTTCATAGCCGTTCTGGTCATTATGAGTTCTTGGTTATGTCATTTGGTCTCACGAATGCAGCTGCTGCATTTATGGATCTCATGAACAGGGTCTACCGTGAATACATTGACTTATTCGTCATAGTATTCATTGATGACATTCTCATCTACTCTAGGACCATGGAAGAGCATGAACAACATTTGAGACTAACCTTGCATGTACTTAGACAATATCAGTTGTACGCCAAATTCAGCAAGTGCGAATTTTGGGTTAGATCAGTGACCTTGCTGGGTCATGTTGTGTCCGATCAAGGTGTAAAGATGGACCCCATGAAGACTAAGGATGTTAAGAACTGGCCAAAACCTCTTACTCCCACAGATATCCGTAGCTTCTTGGAATTGGCTAGTTACTACCCCAGGTTCGTGGAGGGCTTTTCTTCCATTGCTGCCTCACTGACAGTTCTGATGAAGAAGAAGGCCAAGATTGAATGGAAGGAGACTTGTGAGAAGAGTTTCCAGGAGCTCAAGGACAGACTCACTTCAGCCCCGATACTTACTTTGCCCTAGTGTGTTGAGAGTTAAATTGTTTATTGTGATGCATCTAGGGTTGGTTTGGGTTATGTTCTTATGCAGGGTGGTAAGATGATAGCCTATGCGTCAAGACAGCTCAAAGTTTATGAGAAGAATTATCCCACTCATGACCTGAAGTTAGCAGCTGTGGTGTTTGCGCTGAAGTTGTGGAGGCACTACTTGTATGAAGTGCATGTGGATGTGTTAACAGACCATAAGAACTTCCAGTACGTGTTCACACAGAGGGATTTGAATCTACGTCAGCAGAGATGGTTGGAGCTGTTGAAAGATTATGACATGAATGTTCACTACCATACAGGTAAGGCTAATATTGTAGCCGATGCTTTGAGAAGGATGAGCATGGGAACTACAGTCCACATTGAGGATGAAAAGAAGGAGTTAGCGAAAGATGTACACAGACTGGACAGACTAGGTGTGCGATTGATTGACTCACTAGTGGGGGTTTTTCAGTTCATCCTAGTTCTGAATCATCCTTGGTAGTTGAAGTCAAACAGGGTCAGCATCTCGATCCTATGTTGATTGAGCTGAAGGACTAAGTGTTGATAAAGATGAATGAGTCTTTCTCTTTGGGAGGTGACTACTAGTGGGGGTGTTTCAGTTCATCCTAGTTCTGAGTCATCCTTGGTAGTTAAAGTCAAACAGGGTCAGCATCTCGATCCTATGTTTATGGAGCGGAAGGACTAAGTGTTGATAAAGATGAATGAGTCTTTCTCTTTGGGAGGTGATGGCATACTTAGGTATCAAGACAGGCTGTGTGTACCAGATATGAATGATTTGCAGACCAAGATTGTTATAGAGGCCCATGGTTACAGATATTCCATACATCCAGGTTCCACCAAAATGTATCATGATCTTAAGTAGTTTTATTGGTGGGATGGCATGAAAAAGGACATTGCAGAATATGTGGACAAGTGTCCTAATTGTCCGTAGGTTAAAGCAGAACATCTTAAGCCTTGCGGTCTTACTCAGATTATTGAGATTCCGACTTGGAAGTAGGAGACCATTAATATGGACTTCATGGTTGGTCTTCCGAGGACTAGGAGACAGCGTGACTCCATATGGGTTATTGTTGAAAGATTGACTAAGTCTGTCCACTTTATCCCTGTGAAGTCTAATTACAAAGCCGAGGACTATGCGAGACTCTACATAGATAAGATTGAGAGATGGCATGGTATTCCTCTGTCTATCATTTCAGTTAGACGAGCTCAGTTTACTTCACATTTCTCGAGATCTTTCTAGAAAAGCTTGGGCACGCAGGTAAAGCTTATTTCTGCCTTTCATCCTCAGACTGATGGGCGGGCAGGGCGTATCATTCAAACATTGGAGGACATGTTGAGAGAGTGTGTGGTTGACTTCAGGGGTAGTTGGGATGAACATTTGCCTTTGATAGAATTCTCGTATAATAATAGCTATCACTCTAGCATTGGGATGGCACCGTTTGAGGCACTGTATGGTAGGAGGTGTAGATATCCAGTTGGGTGAAGGTTGGAGATTCATCCATTTTGGGTCCAGAGATTATTCATGAGGCCTTAGAGAAGGTCAGAGTGATTAAGGAAAAGTTGACTACTGGTTACAGTCGGGAGAAGTCATATGCAGATAACAGAAAATGGCCCTTAGAGTTTGATGTTGGTGACCTATGTCTATCTGAAGATATCACCTATGAAGGGGGTGATGAGGTTTGACAGGAAGGGGAAGTTGAGTCAAAGGTATGTTTGGCCTTACGAGATCCTATAGCATGTTGGTGAGGTGGCCTATGTGTTGGCATTGCCTGCGGAGCTAGCTTTTGTCCATCCAGCATCGGCTCTACCTTTGGAAGGTTTAGGGGTCAATGAAGACTTGTCCTATGAGGAGGTACCTCTTGAGATCTTACACAGACAGGTCAAGTGGCTGAGGAACAAGGAAATTGCCACAGTGAAGGTATTGTGGAGAAATCATCTTGTTGAGGGTGCTTTGTGGGAGTCTGAGGCCGACATGAGATCCCATTACCCTCATCTTTTAAGCTCTTGATGTTGGACTTACTACTCTTAAGTCTAAGTTTCCTTATCTCTCCATATTTTGTTGCTATTGCTTGGTTGTGCATAGTGATTATGTTATAATTGTACTAGCATTATGCTAGATAGTGGTAGTGTCATTCGGGGACGAATGTTCCTAATGGGGGGGGGGATAATGTAATAACCCTAAAAATGAAAAAGATAAGGAAATTCTTAATGTGTGAAGAATGCCTAAGATTACACCAGGGTACATAGATTGATGCACGTAGAACCAGACCTCGGAACCCTTACTAAAGGCAAGCCAACTAACTTGGGAAGTTAGTTGATCTTGGAAAGGTTGGTTCCAACCATATAGGGCTCTCGAATACGAAGATTTACTCGAAGGAGTCTTTACCGGACTTAAAAAGAAGAAATCTTATGTTGGAAGGGTGTAGGGGTGAAATGATCTTTCCCTGGCTAAGGGTAGTATCATAATTACCCTAAATATGTAATTAATTAATTAATAAAGTGGAGGGGCAATTTGGGGAGAGATGGTCGAAATTGAGCCCTTGAAGTGAAGTCTTGCTCCACCCGAGTTCGAACCTAGGTGGGAGCAATAATTTAATATGATTTTTTAAAATTTGTGAATTAATTTAATAAATTAATAAATTAATGGCTAATTTAAAAAGGAAAAATCAGATTTTATTATTAATTATTATTTATTTATTAATTAATGTGTTTTTTAAGAAGCATCCTAGTTTACTAAGTCTAAACTACTTCACCTCCTTTAACTCTCTCTCATGCTCATCTCTCGCACGTTTCTCCACTCATTTCATGATTTCTTTCTGCCTAAACGACTATAAGAACAGAAAAATTTCTAGAGTTCTTCAAACTTGAAAAACTCACACGAAAATATAAGAAAACAAGCTAAGAGAACACGTTAGGTAAAGAGAGGGTTTTTCCGTCAAAAATTGTGTTATAAACTTGGGTTGCACGTGAGTTTTGGAGAGGGTTTGGGGCTGCAATTTCAAGGTTTCAACGTCAAAATAAGGTATGGGTTTTCTTATCTCTTGTTCCCTTTCCCAAGAGACCCCTTAAGGTTCATATTATTCATCCGAAAACTAGGATTGTTTCCCCTTTTTATGTTCTCTGTCACTAGCTCCCAATGATCTTAGGTTGGTATGTTTGTTGGTAGAACTTAGGGACACTCCTTGTGTGGTGATGATCTCGTTTCGAGTATGTCTTCATTATTATGTGCTTATGTTCTGTATCTTTCAAAAATATGAGTGTAGACATGAACGTATGTGTGCAAGGTTGTTACTATGACTTTGGAGTATCCGTTTTAGCATTCTAAGAAAATAGAATCACTTGTGTTTTATGTGCAATTAGATTTTTCTAAGAAGTGATATTCACATGGTTGAAATGCTATTAACTCTAGCTAAAACAAATCACCAAATCATTCCTCTAACTTGTCTTATGAACCTTAACGAATGAATAAGAATCAAATGCTAAAATGACCCGTAAAATGATGCATAAAATCATGGAATAAACTTCCAGAACCTGGAAATAGACTAAAGATAGTTTCTGGGAATTTTGAACGTTAAAAAGATTAAAAAAATAGGTGAGGTCTGCAGGGATCGAACCCAAGACCTCACTAAGGCATACCTTAACAAATAAATTAAAAAGAGTGTGCCAGGTGGGGCTCGATCTGGGCAGGGGTTCGGCAATATTTGAAAGAAGGGGAAAATAATAAAATGTTGTTGTGGGGTTTCGATCCCACGACACGGATGACCCCAACATAATAATAATAATAATAATAATAATAATAATAATAATAATAATAATAAAAATAAAAATAATCATAATAATAATAGTAATGTATAGATGGGGTTGTGCGGAATCGATGCCACGCCCCACAGCGAAATGCAGAAACTAATAAAAAAAAGGGATCGTGGGAAATCGATCCCACGTCCCTAAACGCCTGTAGTAATTAAATTTAAAAAAAAAGGGGCGGGGGGGGGNNNGGGGGGGCTTTGGGGGATCGATCCCACAACCCCTTGGTTAGTAGCGAATTAGGAGCAAAGGAGAAGGATAGAAAAATCATTAAAAAATTATGGGGTCGTGGGGGATAGATCCACGACCCTCAGTAAGCTGTAGCAATGTTCAAGGAGAAAGGAAAAAAATGAAAATAAAAGAATTGTGAGGCGTGGGAATTGAACCCACGTCCTCAAGTAGGCTGCGGAATTGGAGAAAAATAAGGAGAGGCTGTGGGGTTTTGATCCCACAACCTCATCGTCTATGTGAATTGGACAAGAAGAATTAAATGAAAAATAAATAAATAAAAGGGGTTGTGGGGTTTCGATCCACAACACTTCGGCCAAATAAGAGGAGGATCCAAGGAGAAAAATTAAAGACAGAATGTAGGTGTTGGGGCTCGATCTAGGGTCCAATGTCATGTTGATTAAAAATAAAATCAAGGAAAAATGTATGTATTGTCCAAGGGATTCGAACTTACGTTCCCTTGCCCAAATTTCCGTATTGATACAGAAATCATACGTGAATTAAATGTTCAAGAATAGTGTTATCTACTTAGATCGAAATATCTTGGCATTCATACACGATGCATAAGTCTTGTACTACATAATCTTAGAAAGATATGAGTCACTTACGAACTATGAGTAAAGCCTCATGGCTAGTATGTATAGACCCATAAGTCTAGCATACATTTAAGAATAAGTGAACCTAAGACGTATGTAAAGAAATAAAGTAACCCTAGAAGGGTTAAGTACGAGTGTGAAAAACACTAAATGACCAAGTGCATTGGCATATGATGAAATGAACATTCACGTAAAATGGGGTGAGTAATTATGAAGAGCAATGGTGCTAATGTTAATGAATGTGGTGACAACATGATATGAGGCTAATGTAAAAGACGAGAATAATCTCAATTGAGCCTAAGTAAATGTTACCAAAACGTACTCACATATGAGAGTGTAAAAGTAATTAAAAGGCCAGTCTCTATGAACACTCTAATGAAAGTATTGAGATTAACACACTTAATACTAATGGTGAGATGAGAAATCATCTATTGAGCAATGATATTCTCATACTAGAAGCAAGCTGCCATGACGTATGAGTTGAATGTACTGGAACTTTATACTGAGCACCGATAGACTAGCTATGAGCGATGATGCCTACGTTTTGGGAAGGGCGGAGGTTCACGTAAATCTCATGAGATGAGACTGTCCGTCATGCCGGGTATGGGTCTCCTTATATCTCCTAGTCTTCAAACCTATACTGTCAATATAAGAATCTAGCGGGGTTCAATTCCCATGTACGCTAGCATGTTTTGGGTAACGTTGGGCAGTCACTCCACCTCTTTTCGGTGTGGGGGAGGCACTGGATTTCATGATGCTCACATGATCTATGTCAGTTAAAGTTAAAGATCACAAAGAATGAATGAGGCTAGCCTCAAATGATGCACATAATGAAATGAACGATACCAAAGGGTTAAGGATATGATAATCAATAGGTGATATAGACTTAAGTAATGACGCTAGGTTATTCTTTGTCATTGCACAGCAAACCCGATGAGAGTCTTAAAATACATCCTAGGTATGACTGGTGATTACACTAGTATATGAAAGAATGAAAAAATGAAGTACGTATGAATGAAAGAAGCAAATTCTGTGTTTGCTAAAGAAGACTTCCTAGTTGAGCTCCCATATGTTGAGCCCTCATTTTGGGAAGTCCTAATGTCAAGTCCATGATTCCAAGGTCTCATGGCATATGAAAGAATGATATGAACTACGTGATATGAAATGTGAAATATGTTATGTGTTGTTTGCAAAATGATAAATGTTATAATGCATGTTACACTCATGGCATGACTTTCCTAATCTCAATATGGCAGGTCCATTGACATTCGTAATCCAAAACTGGCAAGTCCACTGACTTGACTTTCCGTAAATCATGTTGTTAGCAAAGAGCTATTCTTGCTCATGCATGTCCTTGGTGTGTGTTTGCTTATACCCATACTTAGTACAAGTGTGTACTGATCCTATACAGCTCTATATATTTAGGTGCAGGCACAGGTGGAGGCTAGAGCTTACAGGTTGACGTTGTAGCTATCCGGACGTGAAGCTTTCATTCGGACTTGGAAGGCCCTCATGTTTTCGAGAATGTCTACCGTTATTATCTAGCATAGATGTAGGCTTTAGCTGGTGCAGCATGTTCCACTAGTGTTTCTTTCCACTTTCATGTCATACTTTGTATTGGTGCCTTTTTTGCAAAAATGTGTTTAAGGCAATTATAAAATATTTCTTTCTTTTGATTATCTCTATTTTGGATGATTGATTTGTGAAAGCCTGTGATGTTAACTGTAAAATGTTTCGCATGAAGTAAGAAGACAAAAAGTTCAAATTTTCCGCTAAACTTAACCTAGATGAAGTAAGAGTGATGTATGTAGGCTTGTCTGCGACCTCTCAGAGTTCAACGACGCCGGTCAACTAAGCAGATCTTGTAGAGTTAAAAATGGTAGACTTTGATGTCATTCTAGGAATGTATTGGTAACACTCATGTTATGCCTTAGTCGATTGTAATACTAGAATTGTTCGATTTCAGTTTCCAGACGAGCCAATCTTAGAACTGAAGGGTAGTATTTTAGCGCCTATGGGTCGATTTATTCTTACCTTAAGGCTAGAAAGATGATCTCTAAGGATTATCTCAATCATCTAGTTTGGGTTAAAGATTCTAGCTCTATAACCCTAAATCTTGAGTCAGTTCCAGTAGTCAGTGAGTTTCCAGAAGTGTTTCTTGAAAATCTTCCCGTAGTTCCTCCCAAAAGGGAAATCGACTTTTGAATTGATCTCCTTCAAGATACCCAACCTATTTCTATTCCTTCTTATAGTGTTGCTCCAACAGAGCTTAAGGAATTGAAAGAGCAGTTGAAAAACCTTTTAGATAAGGGTTTCATCACACCTAGTATTTCTCTATGGGGTGCACAATAGTTGTTCGTAAAGAAGAAACATGGTTTCCTCAGAATGTGCATCGACTATAGATAGTTGAATAAGGTCACAATCAAGAATAAATATCCTATACCTAGGATTGATGACTTCTTTGCCAACTTCAGGTTGCTAGCCATTTCTCAAAAATAGACCACGAATCGGGTTATCATCAGCTCAGAGTCAAAGATAGTGTCATTCCAAAAATAGCCTTCAGAACTCGGTATGGCCATTATGAATTTGTAGTTATGTCATTTGGACTATTTAATGCTCCTGCAGCTTTCATGGACTTGATGAACGGAGTGTTCAAACAGTACTTGGACTTGTTCGTTATCATCTTTATTTATGGTATCCGCATTCACTATAGGAATAAGGAAGAATATGCAAGTCATTTGAGAGTTGTTCTGCAGACTCTCAAAGATCGCCAGTTATTCGCTAAGTTTAGCAAATGTGAGTTTTGGTTGCAATCCGTTGCTTTCCTTGGTCACATTGTATCTAGCAAGGGAATCCGAGTGGTTTCACAGAAGATAGAAGCAGTCTAACAATGGCCCAGACCTACCTGTGCTTCTGATATCAAAAGTTTCTTAGATCTAGCTAGTTATTATAGAAGGTGGCGGCTCCCTATTCAGTGTTATGCATGGTTCCTTGGTAACTTCTAGTTTGATCAGGTTGTGGAAGGATTTTCATACATAGCCTTACCATGACTAGGTTTACTTAGAAGAAGGTCAAGCTTCAACAGTAAGATGATTGTGAGAAAAGCTTTGAAGAATTGAAAGCAAGATTGACTACAACTTCTATCTTGTCTATACCAGAGGGTTCAGATTGTTATGTGATCTATTGTGATGCATCCAGAGTTGGCCTTGGTAGTGTGTTGATGAAACGAGATAAGGTCAGAGCTTATGCTTCTAGACAGCAAAAGGTGCATGAGAAGAACTATCCAACTCATGACCTAGAGCTTGCAGCAGCAGTGTTTGCACTCAAGATCTAGAGACACTACCTGTATGGTGTTCATGTAGATGTGTTCACTGACCATAAGAGCCTCTAGTATGTGTTCACACAAAATGAGTTGAATCTTTGACCAGAGGAGATGACTAAAGTTCCTTAAGGATTACGAGTGTGCATTATCATCCTGTAAAGCGAATGTAGTAGCAGATGCTCTTAGTAGACTATCTATGGGTAGTGTAGCCCATGTCGAGGAAGAAAGGAGGGAGCTAGTGAAGGATGTTCACAGGATTGCTCGCTTAGGAGTTTGACTTATGAGCTTATTAGAAAGCGGTGTAACAGTTCAGAATGGGGCAAAATCTTCTTTGGTAGTGGAGGTTAAGGAAAAGTAAGACAGTGATCCAATCTTGCTTGAACTTAAGGGTGTAGTCCATAATCAGAGAGTGGAGGTTTTTTCCCAAACGGGAGATGGTGTACTTCGCTACCAGGGTAGATTGTGTGTTCCTCATGTGGGAAAGTTGAGACAACATATTCTTGCAGAAGCCCATAATGCCAGATATTTTGTTCACCCAGGTGCCACTGAGATGTACTGCGATCTGAGGGAAGTCTATTGGTGGAATGGCATGAAGAGGGTATAGCAGATCTTGTGAGTAAGTTCCCAATTGTTAGAAAATCAAGGTAGAACATCAGAAACCAGGGGATATGACTCAAGAGATTGACATTCCTACTTGGAAGTTGGAAGTGATCGATATGGATTTCATCACAGGGTTACCGCGTACTCGTAGACAATATGACTCCATTTGGGTGATAGTTGATACGAGTACTAAGTCTTCTCGCTTTTTGAAGGTTAAGACTGCAGATTTGGCAGAGGACTATGACATTCTTTACATTAATGAAATTGTGAGGTTGCATGGGGTTGCTTTTTCTATCATCTCCGATAGAGGTCCTCAGTTTACCTCTCATTTCTGGAAGTCATTTCAGAAGTGTCTTGGTACTCAAGTTTACCTTAGCACAACATTCATCCGCAAACGGATGGACAGGAAGAGCGTACCATTCAGACCCTAGAGGATATGTTGAGATCTTGTCTGATCGATTTCAAGGGTAGTTGGGATGATCACCTTCCTCTGATTGAGTTTGCCTACAACAATAGATACCATTCAATCATTCAGATGGCCCCTTATGAGGCTTTGTATGTGCGTAGATGTAGATATCCTATTGGTTGGTTTGAAGTAGGTGAAACATCTTTAATAGGGCCCGATTCAGTCCTTTATGCTATGGAGAAAATGCAAGTCATTAGCGATAGACTTAAGACAGCCTAGGGTCGTCCAAAATCTTATGCAGATGTAAGGAGGAGGGAACTAGAGTTCCAAGTTAATGATTGGGTTTTTCAGAAAGTGTCATCGATGAAAGGGTGATGAGATTCTTGACCGTCATGTTAGATGGTTGAGAAATATAGAAGTCGTTTCTGTCAAGGTTTTTTGGAGGAGTCAGTCCGTAGAGGGAGCTACTTGGGAAGCAGAAGCAGCCTAAAAACCAAGTACCCTCACCTCTTTTCTTCCGATTCCACTCCAGCGTGAGGTGATAGTTCCTCTTCAGTTTTTCAGTTATTCATGTGTAAATTCAGCCTTAGAATCATGTTCCCTCAGATTCTACTTGCATTTTCAGCGTATTTGCATGTTCTTGGAACTTAATCAAGTCAGAAACTCGGTCCTCGGTGTTTAGTAGTAGGGATTGGAGCTCTCCCCCTCTATTTCATCTAGTTTAGTCTTCATTCGAGGAAGAATGTTTCCAAGGGGGTGATAATGTAACACCCTGTATCCAAAATAGACCAAAAATAATCTTTTCAAAAATCTGCACGTGCAATCAACGGTTACCATCGATGAACCGTAGCGTGACCCATGATTCGTTCTGCACATCCGTCGATTGAGTTCGAAACCCCCCAAAAATCTCAGCCCATAATATTTGACTGTCGAATGATAGACATACCTAATGTCCATAGTCTGTGTCCGTCGATCAACACACCATTTACCTACTCTCTGACAAGAACTATCTTTGACCAGCACAGTCCATAGATGGACCCACGAACCACAAGTATGACCGTAGGTGGGAATAATCAGATAGTTAGCGAGGGAATTGCAGTTTGGTCAACTTCAAATATTCATAAATCTTAGCACAAAATGAATAATGTGTCCCATGACATACCAAAAGATAGATAATTGAATTATCTGTCAATAGCCACCAATCTTTCTAAAATAAGAGCTTAGAGTAAAACATTATGACCGTTTTATAAAGGGCCTGTCGAACTGATTCAACCTACAGACCAAAACGACGGACCGTCGATTGAACAACAACAATTGACTCAGGGTCTTTTCCCACTTTTTTAAACCCTAAGATACGTCCTTTTGACCCTAAATCTACATATCTTAGTCAATTTAAGCCTAGAAACATAACAAGAACTTACCTAAGTCAAAATGATAAATCAAAACTTAGAAAATTAGAAGCAAGAAAGGAGAAAAAGCTCAAGAACCCTAGTTCAAGAACACATCAAGGTTCCAGTAGTTCCAGCCCCCAAATCTAACTATTTCTCCGTGGATTTCATCACCAGGTATGTGGGATTTTTTCACTAGTGTATTCATTTAACCCATTGGATCTCTAGTTTTCGTCAATTCTTGATTCTCTTATCATGATTAAACCTAGGATTTCTAGAACTTCGATAGAACTTCATGAATTTATTAATATATGTTCCAAATCAGATTGTAAAGTTATTATTAAGTTTATCACATGAATTTCAGAACCCTAACTATGTATTTCTATAATTCTTGAATTACACATGATAGGTCATATATTTCAGTTATTTCAGATATACATGCCTCATTTATTAATGAATCCTTATAAGATTAATTGTTGCATTATCAGTTTGGATGTTCAATTTTGAGCTATCCAGTATTTAGAGAAATTCAAACATAATCAATTAACTACATAAATCATTGGGAGTAGCATAATACCGAGTTGAACTAGGGTTCAGCATACCCAATTAGTCCCAAAACTACTAGCCAGGTAGGTTGCAAGTATCCTCCGTGGGCAATCAGTTTAGTGATCACGCCAACATGCCTTTATACCTCTAGCAGGGTATATTGGGTCCTCTTGATAGGGCGTATACATCAGACTCCACATTTAGCTCATGTGGTTTTATTATCGGTTATTGGTAGCTCCCACAGTTCAGTTAGACTCCATTGCATTGAATATTTTTCAGTACATCCAACATTCAGTTTCAGCATGTTATAAATTGGTCATTACATCAAATTAGCTCAAACTTTGGTATATCATGTTCAGATTATTATACTTGCTTTTGTGCTTCTCCAGTAATGTTTTATTTCAGCTTTACTTTATCCTACATGCTTAGTAATTTCAAGTACTGACACATACGTGCGCTACATCTTCTCGTGATCTAGGTTTAGGTTCTCAGAATCCATATCGTGCTTAGAACGATTTCTGATCTCCACTTCAGGAGATTCAATGGTGAGTCCTCCGAGGACAACAGTCATAAGTTTTATTTCAGTCTTTTGTCATTTAGTTTCAATTTTTGCTAGATTAAGATGAGGCTTGTCCCAGTATTTCCAGTCCAGTTTAGAGGCTATTTTTTGACATAGTTTCAGCTAAGCGTTGAGTTAATTTTTTTTTTTGTATTATACTCATTAGTTTTCATATATCTCAATTTTAGCATATGGGTATTCTCCATCTTTTCATTTTAAGTATAATTTAGCTACCGCATTAGTTTATATTCTTTAGTATGCTCATGATCATGCCAACATGATTAGCTTGGGATCACTTGTGGACCTAGGTCCCATGTTCGCATCTTGGGGGTAGCTCGGGGTGTGACATAACTGAAATAGCTGACCTAGCATGTGCAATTCAAGAACTAAAAAAATACATAGCCAAATTCTGAAATTTATGCAATAATCTTAGTAATAACATGGAAATATGATTTGGAACACATAATTCATGAAGTTCTGTTGGAGTTCTAAAAAACCTAGGTTTAATCATGATATAAGAATCAAGAATCTTCTTGAAAACTAGGGATCTAATAGGTGAAAGGAACTCACTAGTGAAATATCACACAGCTGGTGATGAAATTCACGGAGAAATATTCAGATCTCAAGGCTGGAACTGCTGGAACCTTGCTGCGTTCTTGAACTAGGGTTCTTAACCTTTTTCTCCTTTCTTGCTTCTAAATTTTCTAACATTTCATTTATGATTTTGACTTAGGTAAGTTCATTTTATGTTTCTAGGCTTAAACTAACTAAAATATGATGATTTAAGGTCAAAACAACGTATCTTAGGGTTTAAATGAAGTGGGAAAAGACCAAAAGACCCCTGAGTTAGTTGTTGTCGGACCAAACGACGACCTCGACAGACAGTCCATCATTCAATCGACGGTCCGTCGTTTGGGTCAGTTTGATAGGCTTTTACTAAAAAAGGCAGAATTTTTTACTCGGAGGTCTGATTTTACCAAGGTCGGTGGCTATGGATAGATAATTCTATTATATATATTTTGGTATGTCATGCGACACATAATTTATTTTTCTCTAAGATTTATTATCATTTGAAGTTGACCCAACTGCAATTTCCCCCGAACTATCTGCTAATTTCCACCCACGGTCATACCTACGGTCCGTGGATCCATCTACGGACCGTGCTGGTCCATCGTGGTTCTTGTCAGAGAGTGGGTAAATGGGGTGTTAATCAACGGACACATACTACAGACCGTAGATCCGTTCGTTGTTCGACACTAAGCAAATTTTTACTGGGTTGAGTTTGTGGGAGGGGGTTCTGACTCAATCGACGGATGTACTTGATGGACCGTGGGTCAGGCTACGGTCGATCGATGGCAGCCGTTGATTGAACATACAGATTTTCTCAAGAAACTACTTTTTTGTCTGTTTTGGATACGGTGTATTACATTACGTCAAATCATTATTGCACTTAAATGCAAAATTTGGTGCATTGTGTTGAAGACAATGTTTCAAATATAGTGAAAATGTGCTGGATTTCACACTAGCGGAATAATACATATATATTGTTTGATCGAGTTATACAATTGCCGAGCACTATTTTTGCAATATTCGGTAGTTCTGCGGAATATAAACATGGAGGGCCAAAGATATTAGTGTTACAACCCTCAAAATAAACTAGGATAAACTAGAGACTCACATCTGTTCTATGAGTTCATAAGGTGTTAAAATGAGGAGTAATAGCTTTAGGAGGCAGTTTGAAGAGTTTAAAAGTCAAACGTCGAAGAACGACCAAGATGTTGGGAAACTAGTCTTGTGTGTGCTAATGTGCCTTTGCATGTTTTATGTGTTGTTTGGGGTCTAAAATGATAGGAGGAGACCCTATCATCTAGATGGTCATGTTTAGGGTCGAAACATCCGGATACGACTCCCCATGGATCACCCTAAGGGTCCTTGAGGAGTACCCAAATGCTTTCCATGAAGCTGCCAAAACAACCCCAATCAACAACCCCATTAACACCTAGTGGATCAAATGACACCCTATCAAAGGGGTTGTGGCTCAACACTTAGTTGTGGGAGATTAGCCCCCATTTTACAGAGTCTATGATCCAAACCATGCCCAGCAGGACGGACCATAGTCCAAACGATGCCCGCTCAATAGGAGTCGTCGTTTGGCACATGCAACTGCACGCAAAGTTTCGTTCAAGCTAAGGGTGGTTTGGTAATTTCCACCCTTGTCCAATTAAATAGGGGACGGTTATTTTGGCTAATTTATTTTATTTTAAGTTAGTTAAAATACTAAAACCTAGACTTAGACTTGATTCTTCAAAATGAAAAACCCAAGTTCAAAAGAAGTTTTCTAAAAAACCTCCATCGAAGCTTAGAGTCAAATTGGATCTAGTATTGAAGGTTTCCATTGATTTCTTCATCAATTTTCATCGGAATTCTACTAGTAAGGTATGGTGATTTCACCCTTGACGCTACTTTCATTCAAGGAGCCAATTCCAAAGGCTTTTCAAATATCACCAAAAACGTTGAAATTCTATTCTGACTTCTAAGCATGGGTTCTTGCATACAAGGGTTTAAGTTGAGGTTTTATGTAGTATTCAATGTTAATTAGTGTTTTTACGATCAAAAACTCCATGAATCCATGTATTCCTTGAATTCCTAATTTTGGATCTAAAGTGAAGGTATTGGTTATGATCTAATTATGTTGAATTCATGTTTAGATTGTTATGTGCTATCGAATTATATGTTGATTATTTTTTAAATTGTTCATGGTTTATATTATAGTATTGAAATCTATATTTAGTTTTGTTGGATCATTGATATGGATGAATTGTTGTCCTAGTCTTATGGACATTTATATTGGTAAGATCCCTTTGTTGTATGAATTTGTAGGAAAGGCTAAGGAATGGTGATTGTGGCTATTGTAAGGTGGTGAGTTGACCTAATTACTTTGTTTAATATATAATTGACATTGAATTGTTATTGATTGGTATGATCCACTTATGGTAGCGGTTTTTAATTGTTATAAATGTTATCAACATGGCTTTGTCGGTATTATTATGTGAATTGTGGTATTATCATGTTATGGTACTTGTGAAGGTATAAAGTGAAGGTGCTCATGTGATGTCTATATGAACTAGTATGGGTGAAATAATGATATGATTGAATGTACTTCTTCTCTAATTGTTGATATATGATGATAAAGGACTAGGGAGAGCCTTTATAGAATGATGTTGTATCTTGTGTTGGTAGACTTAGTTGTTCCTACTTGGTACTTGAATTGTATTGAATGAGTTCATAAATGAAAGTCTAGGATAAGTAGACCTAAATTGAGTACCCTTCTATGAATGACTAAAGTACAACCTTGGACATGAAAAATGTTAATAAGAAGCCTTGAAGGAATAAACCTAAATGGTTCCTCCTTCTTGAGTGGAATGATAGACTTAGAGGTAAATTGGCCGGAACGGCATGAAGCCATCTCTAAGGAAGTCATAAGATCTATCCAAAATAAAGCTTGATTGGAAACCCTAGGGGACCCATTCTTGAAAATGGTATATTGAGTTGGTAGGGTTTAGTGATGGTACCTTCTCTAATACACCTATGTGAATGAATTAATCTAAGAGAACAAATTCAAAGCACCGGGTTGATATGCTTATGGGAGTAGCTCTAGTTGATTATAAGTCTAGATTACAACGAAACCTTTTGATATCCCCTAAACCATGAGCCAACATGACATGTTTCCTGGTTCTACCCTTGACAAGTAGAACACCTTCCACGGTGTGGGGTCTTTATGACACCTGATTCCATACCTAACTAGTGTGGTCTATGTCTGTTAATGTCTATTCTCATCATATGGGATGTGCACTCTAGTATTCTATAGGTTCTACAACGTGTAAGTAGTGGAATGGGACACTATCTATACATGACACAAGTGGGCTTTGAAGATTCTAGAATGAGTTCCGTAGGTATTCCAAGACCATTATGTGAAGTCCCCTAATTTTTTAGTTGTCTCTTAAATGTCTGTAATGAATAATGTTCACTTAGTAATAATATGTTGTCTATACAGACTCTTACCTGGGATAGCTTTGAGGATCACTTAGGTGTGATTAAAGAGGATGTATGGCCAGTCTCTTCATGCCTTACTCAAGTGAGTCTTAGAGTAACCTTAGTTAGATGGTCTAAAGTGATGAGCAGGCTTACTTGTTGAATATGGAATATGTCTTATATGTGATTGTTGACTTGTGTTATGTCTCTTAAAACTCTTATGATAAAGCTACTTGTCAAAATAGCATGAAAGTATATCTTGAAGTAAATGTCCCTTTTTGCATGGTTTTCTTGCATGTTCACCACACTTAGTGCATCAATTGTGCTAATTCCATATGTTTCTTTATGTATACAAGTGTAGGAGGCAAGTGTGGGTTTTCCTAGAAGTTGAAGCTTGGGAAATAAATTTATCTCAAGATTGGTATGTCCTCATATGATCGAGGGCATAGATCTTCATTCTAGTTTTCCTTTTCTAAAGACATTGTAATAGACTATAAGTTTATTTTCAAATTTGATGGAAGGGTTGTGACCCTATGATATTTGACTTGTGTCTAAGATGACTTATGATGAGACATAGTTTTTCCCTACATTTTATAAAAGACTTTGACTATTATTGTGAAAAGTTTTGGTTACGCACTACTTTCATATATATGTGATGAATGAAAGCTAAAAAGCTTGTACAAGACCTCCTAGAGGTCAAGTACGCCGTGTCACGACTTAGGGGGCTCTCGGGTCGTGACAGTTATAGTACATAAGTTTCACTACTATGCTTTTGTTAGTTAGATAGATAAAAACAATAAATGATGGTAATTAGCTGGCAAATTCCATGAAATTTGAAATTCCTTAGATCATAACTATACACTGTCTCATCATTTCTATCATCCTTAGCATGCTAATGTCTTCTTGTTATCTTACTTGCATCTCAGAGTAGTTGATATATTGATTAGAGGGTTAAAGTGGAGCAAGCTGATTGATCCTTACAAGAAAGGCCAGTGGTGGATGTCTGGGAGTATTGATTCCACAACTGATGTTCAAGATGTTTCCAGCACGATTGATTTGGAGGTCATTGAGGCTCAAAAGATGCTTCAGCTTGCTGCTGCTCAGAGGATGAATACTGATGCAAGAAGGGCAATTTTTCTGCGTATGGGGAGGACTATATTGATGCATTTGAGAAACTTCTAAGATTGGATTTGCAAGGCAAGCAGGTTGGCAGTTGTTGGTTGAATTCCCTGCTATTCATTGTTGTGCTTCCAGTGTTCAACTTCGTAAATATTTATACATGCAGGATAGGGAAATCATGAGAGATTTTGGTAGAATGTTGTTCACAAGAGAAAGCTTTTAACAAATACTATTGTGCTCTAGCTTCCAAATTATGCAGCCATAACAAAAACAATAAGTTCACCCTGCAGGTATGCCTTCTACTCAAAATTATGTTACACGGTCTTTTTCACTCAGCAAAGCTGGGGGGACAAAAAGTTTTTCATTACTACATTTCTAGAAAGCGAAGAATTACATCTCGGGTGTATTTAGTATGACTGGAAAATATTTTTCGATTTTCTCATGTTTGGTTGGTCAAGATATTATAGGAAACATTTTTGGTAGGAAATTAGGAAAAGAACTTCCTTTCTAGTAGTAGGGAAAATAAGTTCCATAAGTGACATTTACACTAATTGTGTCCTCCCGGGTCATGCCCCACCTCCACACCATAGTGATTGTCTAAACTATATATGATTGTTCTTGAGACAATATTTTCTACTTGCTTAACAGGCACCAGAAAATAAGTAAAACACCATTTATTTAAATAATTTCCCTCAATACCAATACGCCCCTCATCTTGTCACATGTCGGTAAAATGAGAAGAGGAGAAGACTGAGAAATTAGAAGAAGAAAGGAAGAAGAGGAGATGTTGGGAATTGAAATGATTGAAAATTCCCTCAAATTGATGGGATTAAATAGCTATTACAGATAATGTAAATAAGGAAAGAATCTAATAAAATATTACATAATATCCTAACTACTTAATTAGAGGGATTAGAGAATATTTTCATATCTAGACTATCTAATCATACATTATTTGAATATTCGAATATCAAAATATACCATAATTAACATTCTCTCTCAAGCTGGAGCATATAAGTCATACGCTCCTACTTCGCCACATATATTGTCAGTTGTAGATCCTCATAAAGTGCTCGACCGAAGCAAAAGACATTGTTGGAGAAAGTAATGAGTCACCAAGATTGCTTTGTGCCCCTGTATAAGTGTTAGAAATACCAATTGGATTAGCAAGTTAAGTAGGATGTTGAGGTCGTCGGGAATAAACCTTAAGAGTTGCAGGTGGAATTGGGGTTGGAATAGTTTGAATGCAAAGGACTGTTGTGGCCTTCTGATTTTCCGTATAAGGAGAAAAATACAGAGAAGTCTCGAAAAAATTAACATCTACGAGATCAAGTACCTATTGGTAGAGGGATCAAAGCGTTTGTAACCTTTTTTCTACACGATAATACTCAAGAAAGACATATTTAAAAGTCTTGTGCTGAAGTTTATCTTTTTCGTGGGTAAGGTAATGAACAAAACAGGTGCAACCAAACACAAGTGGAGGAAGAGGAAACAATTTTTTGTCTGGATAAAAGACTGATTGAGGACTCTAGTATTGGAAAAAAAGATGAAGGCATGCGATTGATTAAATATCAAGCAGTAATAACACCATCACCCCAAAAATGTAAAGGGACATGATTGTGAATGAGCAATGTTCGAGTTTCTTCAACATGATATCTGTTCTTTCACTCAACAACCCAATTTTGTTGAGGAAAATGTGCACAAGAAGACAAGTGCAATATGCCATGGGATGACATAAAAGAAGAGAAAGTAGAGAAGTATTCTCGTGCATTATCACTGAATAACTTCTTAATGGAAATGTCAAATTGATTTCAAATTTCAGCATGAAATTTCTGAATGATAGAGAATAGATCAGATCGCTTTTTCATTAAAAATAACCACGTGCCCCGAGAATAATCATCTATAAAAGAAAAAAATTGGACCCATATATCCGAATGAATGATTTCAAACATAGAGGCTGCCCTATTATTAACGTACTTTGGGAAAGAGGAACGAGTGTCCTTACCAAGATGACACGAGTCACATTCTAAGAAAGATAAACTAGATAAAATAGGGACCATCTTTTGCAATTTCAGTAGACTTGGATGACCCAATTGACTATGGAGCAATTCAGAAGAAACAACATAAGTGAAACCAACATGTGGTTTTGGGATAGAGAGTAGGTACAATCCCCGTGACTCATATCATTTACCAATCACATGTACCGTACTTCGTTCCTACAAGAGAACAGAATCATCAAATAGAGTTAGGACGCATTTCAAAATTTATGGTAATTGGTAATGGGAATAGGATTATATGCACATTCAGGTGCAAAAAGATTTGATTTTTAAGGTGTGGAAGGCAGATGATGAGCTATACCTATCCCTTTTAAAATTTTATTTGATCAATTTTCCAAAGTAACAGCAGATAGAGTAGAAGTGGTAGTAACAGTAGAGAAACTGTTTTTCTTACCAGAATTATGGTCAGAAGCACCAGAATCAAGAAATCCATTGTTCTTGAGGCAAGGACTGTGCGACATAAGCAAAGGAGTTACCAGGTTGTATTGTGCAAGAAGTTGATGATTGTTGTCTTGATGTGTGATATTGAAGGTAGTCATTATAGTCTGCTCCAGTTAAAGTGATAGATTGAGATGATTCATCCATTATGAGTTTTTTTTTTTTCACAAAAAGAAGTATTGGAGAAAGAGAAAGACGAGACTTGACAATTTTATGATACGGTTGATTTATCAACCAGCTGATCAATCCCCTGTCTTTTTTTGTTTTCCGTTACTGAAATTGAAGAACATTCATAGAGAGCTAAAAAAGCAATAGCTCTGATACCATGAGAAATTAGAAGAAGAAAAGAAGAAGAGGAGATATTGAGAATTGAATTGATTGATCATTCCCTCAAATTTATGGGACTAAGTGGTTGTTACAAATAATGTAAATAAAAAAAGAAACTAATTGAAATATTACATAATATCTAACTAATTAATTAAATGGATTAAGGAATATCCTCCTACCTAGACTACGTAATCATACCTTATTTAAATATTCTCGTATTAATACTATCCAAATATACCATAATTAACAAAGACAAATGAAGTACTTCTTACACTATATGAACAGTGTAATTTTTCTTGTGATTTGTGCTTGCATTTGATGCAATTAGAGTTCAAAGTCAACTTCGGACCTGTGACACAAGTTAATAGTGGGTTAAATTGAGACATCCCTATGGTTCAAGAAGTTCCTTTGGCACATAAAATTAAATTTTGTAATCATATGCTCATTTTGGCAAATGGAGGACGGATATGATGAGAATATGCACAGACACAGTTTAAACTGTTTTTCTCTAACACACCATTGGTCCAAGTTTTCCCTTTTAATTAGAGTGGCCAAAATCATTATGCTCTTAGAATCATCTGATATTGTTTGAGATCATGTGCTCATTTTATCTATGGAGGATGAATTTATAAGACTAAATACAGACAATTTTCTCTTTATCTACACCGTTGGTTCTCATATCCCTTTTTATTGGGGTGGTCAGAATCATCATGCTTGAGAATCATTTGAAATATGGTACTCGTAAATATTTACTTTTGCAGCCAAGAAAATTGCATGCGCTAACCTTTTTAAAGTAGTGCAATTTTATTATATATGTTAAGTTCCAAAAGCACTGTATTATACTTATATCAAAACCATATAATTGTTAGTTGCAGTATTGTCAGTGGGATAATTTTAAGGAGCTTGATCAGATGCAGCTGATCAGATCAATGCACCTATCCATGTTTGTCGCAGATGTGGGGTTGCTTCTTTTAGCCTTTCACTTGCTGTCTTGAAGGTCGTGGATCTCAGTGATTCTTCACAATCGACTTCAAAAAGAATCATGCACTTTCGGATGCTATTTGACACCATCTAGGAGTTTCCTAAAAAGCTTGTCTGGAACATTCTTACTCGAATTGCTATTTTGCCAGAGTATAAGTTACTTCGTGATGAGATTGTCTTCTTTATCCGCAAGTACGTCATGAGCTTTTGACAAACAAAGTCATTATATAACGAAAATTACCAAAATAATACATTTTTATAAAATTATACAAAACTAATATAAACGTATTTCATAGTAACGTTTTAGGGTATATTTTATTTTTAAAAAACTAATAGCGTTAGGTTGATATACATTAATGTAAGTATCATTTTACTCCTAAAACATTATTTTGAGTCGTTTTACTCCTAAAAAGTTATTTGAGCAACAGTTTACTCCTAAAACGTTGTTGTGAGTAACGTATATCAATCTAACGCCGTCAGCTTTTAAAAAATAAAATATACCCTAAGACGATACTATGAAATACGTCTATACTAGTTTTGTAAAATTTTAGAAAACTGTATTATTTTGATGAATTGTTTTAGTTTGGTCAAAATCATTGATAGCCAAAAGTCTCTGGCAGATTAATTCAAGATTGCAAAGAAGGCTCTTAACAATGTCGAAGGAGTTATCATGTGAGTCTTTGCATAATGTATTTTCTAGATTCAGGATTTTAAAGGAATGGTTATTGTTGTTGGAGCAACAGTAACCCAATTTTGGTAGATATCTTTTGATTCTATGATCGTAGGATAGGTGTGACGAGAAATTCAGTATAGACGGATCCTCGCTATGTGACTTCAAACCTTCGTATTGGATAATGTTTCATTATTAACTTTTTGAGGTAGAGAAATGTCCAACTCTTGCCACAGTGTCTATGCACTTTATTACATGCATTGTAAGTGAACATTATTTAGGGCCTCGGGGATTTGGTTGCTATTGCAACTCTACTGTAATTTCATTAGTTAAATTTGGAATCTTCTCTTTAATTAATATTTTGAGAATTAATTGGTGTATGTCATAAAATACTGTGAATTTTCTTGTTTCATGGAAAAATGGTTGTCCCTTAGCTTCTGGCTTTGAATGATGGATTATTTGGAAGTAAAGAAATGCAAGAGTTTTTATTTTGGGGTTTACAATAAATACAATATCATTATTAACCTAAAACTTAAGTTGTTGGGTTATGGGGTGGATAGGTTGGGATATTCCATGGTTTGGGATCGTTCTTAGACTTATTTTATCCCGCCTTTTATATGGAATAACTTATTCTAAAATAAAATAATTTTGTGATTTTGACAGGTGATTGTTTAACTTTGAAAGGATATTGTTAGATTTAGAGAAAGAAATCGACGAATTATGTACCTTATAGTTTTGCAGCGGAAGTCGATTGCTCCAAAGTCTTGCTTTGAATCACTAGGAAGCAAAGATTGATTCACCAACTAAATGTATCAGACACAAAAAAGTTCTCCTTCTTTCAGATCTGTGTTTTTGTTATTTTTTGTTTTGTTTACGTTGTTTCTCCTCCCTTATCTCAAATAAAATATTTCCTTTTAATAAGAGGGGTTGGGAGGTCATCAGTTTAATAATTGTCCCCCCTTCAAATAGGAGATAAGAACTCTTATCAACAATCTCTTGGGTCAGATCGGGTCGGGTCAGTCCACATGGGAGACCCACAATCCTAAACTTACATCTCCCACTTCTCACATGGTGGACATGACCCAAGCTAATACATTATCAATTAAACACACAATTCACATAACAAATAGTTCGTGTGACTTGTGAGCATTAAGAGTTTGACATTGAGGTTTTCCAAACCCCACATAAGAATTCAATCACATTTGGAAGGTATTCACTACTTATATGAGAATAATATTACTCACAATACCCCATAATTCATTAGCTACTTTAGTAGTTACTTATCTGATCCCTCATCCCTTTTAGGAAATTAACTCGAGTTCATATTTATCTAAGTTTATACACACAATTACAGTCAATGCCAATATGGTTAGTGCAATAGTTGTCTTGTGTATATAAGTTTATTATTCTTTAATTCCTTTCTACTTGAATCTATCTGCTCCTATTCAACTGCTTTCCTAGACATGCACTGCATTGCCGAATCATTCATGGTTATTAGTAACATACTAAAGTAGCAACATCGATTGAAACTTCAAGAAACAACAAAAGGTCAAAGGGTATTCATTGAAAAGTCATTTTAACTTTTCTGGGTCTCACACAATGAAGAAGCAGGGAATATTCTTTCATTGACCCGTAGATATCTAGACACACGTGGTATGAAATACGTGCTACGATGTTTTCACCTTATACTGGTGTGTATGTCTCATCATCCGAATTATCCAACATTGTACAGATCCAGGTCTAAACACCTCAAGATGTTTAAACCTAGTTTCTATTTTCCAGTAAACTTTAAACTCATTTTCTTATTGAACATTTGTCTGGATCACAATATAAGTCATAATATGGTGGTGAAACTCATCTCTTCACATTCCTCGACGTAAGAGGTGATTGCTCGTGTGAGAGAGTCAATCTTGTGACTCGTTCGACACAATGTATTTCTAATCAAATATCACATACATACAACATTTAAAAATAAATTCAATTGTTTTATATATACAAGAGAATATTATAACAATCAATTAATTTTACAATACTGTAATATCATCATACTTTACGTAAATCGAGAGCTTTAACATGTTTTTCAAACAAGTCTCTGGAGATGATCTTTGTAAAAAGGATCAACTATCATTTCACGTGTAAGAATGTATTGCAAAGCTATTTCTCTATTTTCCACTACTTCTCTCACAAAGTTATACTTGATGTCGATGTGTTTGGTTTTGCTACGGTACTTAGGATCCTTTGTGTATGCGATAGCCTCTTGACTATCATAATATAGAATCATGGGACCCTTATAATTCTTTGCAATACTCAAATGCTCAAAGAATATCTTTAACCAAACAACTTCTTCCACTGCAGATGCACAAGTCATAAATTCAGATTCCATTGTTTAAAGAGTTGTGCAAGTTTGCTTCATACTTTTCCATGAAATTGCACCACCATTTGATAAGAAAGAATAACCGGATGTTGATTTTCTATCATCCCGGTCACTATCCCAATCAGCATCGGTATAACCTCTTGTGAATAAATCAAATCCATTATAACACATAGTATGATCTGCAGTTCCCTTCAGATATCTGAATATTCTCTTTGCTGCTTTCCTATGATCTCTTCCAGGATTGGATTGATACCTTCTAACTAGACTTACAACATAATAATGTCTAGGCAAGTACACATCATAGCATACATCAAACTCTCGACAACACTAGAATAAGGAACTCGAGATATGTCTTCCATTTCTTTTTCTGTCTCTGGACACATTTCAACTCTTAAAGTTTCATCCCTTGCTACATGAGTATCCATGGATTTTCAACTATTCATTCGAAAATATTCCAATATTTTCTTTATATAAGTTTCTTGAGATAAACTTAAAATTTTCTGGGAACGATCTCTTTGGATATCAACACTCAATATATAATCTGCTTCACCCATATCTTTCATATCAAATGATTTTTAAAAGCCATGACTTGACAGTTTTCACATACTCCAAATTATTTCCATCTAATAAATATCATCTACGTAAAGAGAAAGAATTACAATTTTCAATTGAAATTTTTCACGTAGATGCAATGGTCTTCATCGATCATGGTGAAATCAAATGACATCACCTCCTTATGAAATCTCAGAAACCACTACCTTGAATATTGCTTTAGGCCATAAATTGATCTTTTCAATTTACAAACTTTCTTTTCTTTACCTTTCATAACATAACCAACTGGTTGTTCCATGTAAATTTCTTCGTTTAATTCTCAATTAAGAAAAAATATCTTCACATCCATTTGGTGTAATTCTAGATCTAAACATGCAACAATAGCTAAAAGTAATCATATGGATGTAAACTTCACAACTGGTGAAAAAGTTTCCTCATAGTCTATTCCAACTTCTTGAGTAAAACCTTTTGCAACCAATAGTGCTTTATGTCTTTATATTGACCCATCCGATTTACGTTTAACTTTAAGAATCCATTTATTCCGAATAGCTTTACATTCCTTATGAAGGTCAACTAGATCTCAAGCTTTGTTGGTTTTCGTTGACTCTAATTCTTCTCTCATTGCTTTTAACCATTCTTCCCTTTCAGGTCTTGATAAGGTCTTAGTTACACAATTGGGTTCATCCAATTCGATGGGAGAAACCAGAAAAACATAATCCTCAATCTCATAAGATCATTTAGGTACACCTTTTGTGTACTCTTATGCATTTGAAGTCTAGATTCCTCTCTAGGATTTTTACATTCATAACTCCCACTCGGACTAGAAATCATTTCTTGATCCATTGAATTATCATTTATGTTTAACAACATTACCTGATCTTTTGAATTCAACATTTCGTACAGAGGCTATACTTCACATATTTCACCCTTTTTGAGAAAATCATTTTCCAAAAAATTTAACATCTCATGATACAATTTCAGTAATACTTCCATCCTCCAGTTCATAGGTGAACACATATCTTTTAGAGCGTTCAGAGTACCTTATAAAGATGCATTTCTTTCCTTTTCGACTTAGTTTACCAAACTCACTAAAATGATTGTTAATATACGCCGCACAACCCCACGGTCGTAGATCATTCAAGTTTATTTTATGACTAGCCCAAAGTTCATAAGGGGTGGAAGACACTGACTTAGAAGGCACTTTGTTTAATATGTAAGCCGTAGTCAATAATGCATCTCCACTGAAAGAGATAGATAAATTTGCATGTGTCATCATTGATCTTGTCATTTCTAATAATGTTCTATTCCTTGTTTCAGCTACACCATTTTGTTGAGGTGTATAAGGAGTAGTTAACTGTCTGATAATTCCTTTTTCAGTACATTATTTTTGAAATTGTTTTGACAAATATTCACGTTATCGATCGGTTCTTAAAGCTTTTATGCTTTTATCGAATTGATTTTAAACATCATTCAAACATATTTTAAAGCACTCAAGTGTTTCAGATTTATGAGAAATCAAATAGACATAACCAAAATGCGTGAAATCATCAATAAATGTAGTGAAATATGTAGCACCAGACCTTTCCCTTACATTTATTGGACCACAAATATCAAAATGAATTTAATTGAAGTCGGAACTCAGCTCTCTTAGACTTTCCAAATGGTTTACGTGTAATTTTTCCAGCAAGATAATTTTCAGAAGTTGGCATTTCAATTTTGGTGAAAGAACCTAAATACCCTTCTTTTGCAAACCTATTCATTCATTGTTGCCCTATGTGACCTAATCTAGTATGTGATGTAATAACATCAACATCATTGTTACTTGATTAACATATGACTACACAACAGTTGATATAATAGTCATATGTTGAAGGATTACAATCTAATATGATAAAAAGGTCCTAATGAAATCCAAAACCAAATAAAACGTTATCTAGAGTTATTGTAACACCATTACGACTAAAAAAATCAAAATCAACGTCTTAAAGAGAAGACACAGACATTAAGTTTCGTTGAATCTCTGAAGTATATAGGACGTCATTTAACATCAAGGAAGGTCCACCATGCAAATCCACTTTGCAAGTGCCTATACCTTTGACTTCAAGCCTAATATTATACGTAGATCCAATTTGATTTAGATGAAACTCGACGAAAATCTACAAACACCTCTCTATCTCGACTCACGTGGTAGGTGGATCCTGAGTCTACAATCGACATAGGATAAGATTCAGTTAGTAAAGAAGTGCTAGAAACAGATGTAGCACTTAGAGATGCAGTATTTAAAAATGCTACCTTTTTGGGCTAAGTGAATTCACGAGCGAAATACCCCAGCATTTGGCAATCATAACACTTCATTTTGGTCTTGTCTCTCTTCTTGAAAAAATTTTTCTTTTCTTGAAACTTGGTTTATTCTTTTTCTTAGAGGGTCCTTCCCCAGTCTCTTTGTCTTTCCCATTTCTTTTCCATCTTTTCTTGTGCTTGAAACCTGAAGATTTTGTACCATTTGACTCTGCCACAAAGGCATTAGACGTGCAACATCGGAAAAAGTTTTGATGCTATCATTATGGGTCAATTTAACCTTCAAATGTTCCTAATTATTGGGAAGAGACTGAATTACTGCTTGAACTTGTTGTTCATCTGAAAGAACATGGCCAACACTCTTGAGTTGAGCTATCATGTTTGACATCACCATAAGGTTTTGTTTGATATTTTCATCATACGTTTTTTTGTAAGTGTCCAATTTGATAGTCAATTATCGGAGACGAGTAACAGACATATCCCCACATATTCCTCGCGGATGTACCCACATAGTATGAGCAGTAGGGAATTCCTCACATTCATGTATGAGGTCATCAATCACAGAACGAACTATTATTCCACGTGCAGTGGAGTTAACCTTTTCCCAAGCTTTATAAGCTTCAAGATCCCTTCTGTGTTGTGCAATATTACCATCTTCTGATTGATTTAAAACATGATTTATACCTTCCAAAGCATTTTTTTCTTCCAGTACATACCATAGTTTACGACTCCAAATGTCGTAATATCACCTTTGTTTAAGTCAATAATTATACTTTTTGATGTTATGTCTATTATTGACATATAATTAGGCAAAAATTTTAACAATTATGCATGTGCCATACACATTCGAGCAAATCAATTGTCATAATGATTTCATATTGAAATGTAAATTTTTTAAAGGACACGTATGCGTCCAATCATCATCTACAAACTAAATATTTAATCAAAATTCAAATCTAATTTCTTAATGTTCATAATTAATATATTGAAGATTTCGATAACAAGGATTTTCAAGTGTAATAACATAATTTGAGAAAAGATCAAACTACATAATTCATATCTTAAAAAAAATAAGCAACTAAAGATTACAAGTAACTCAAACACTGCAATCCTCCCACAAATCTTCAAGACAACTAATGTAAACCCTAAAAGGTTGACTGAGCCATATGTCATGATAAATGTCAGTCAATCTACTACCCCAAGGTTCACAAAGAGTGTTTTTTAAATAAGTGAAGGCTTTCCAATCTAAAATTTCCTTATGATCAGGTAGTTCAACCCATTTTATTTCAAATAGGTGAAGAAAATCACGTGCTGACACATTAGGGAGATTTTTCAATGACTCAAATCTTTAAATTTTCTCTCTTTTTCCCTTCGGATATTCTTTCATTCCTTGACAAATTTTTTGTCACCCTTAGGACACCAATCTGTATGACTTCACGCCCTCGGAAACATGTCTTATGGCGACTTGCTCTCCTACCTTGACCAAAGGCTCGACTTTGAGAACTCCCACTTGGACTTATTTAAGCATGTTCTCCTTCAGACATATCTGAAATGGGAACAAAAACGAAAATATGGTTAATACCATTTAATGTGACAACGTATGTCACAAATGTCTCGTAGGAGACAAGGAACAATTTAACGAATTTAAAGGACTAAAATTATATATGTTTCTTTTTAAGACCAATATTGTTATGTTAAAGTAAATAATAAAATAAATATCTTGTTAACACAAAAAAACTACAAAATCATTGTCTATTTTTCATAAGAAAACAATATTTCTTTATGATACCAAATAAAATGGTATAAGAATTTCTATTATTATTATGATCAGTTATCATTTTCTCCTTTTTTTTCCTTTTTCACTCTTAATAGAAAAACACGAAAAAAAATTAAATAGTGGACCATCCCTTTATTTACTTTTTCTTCTTATCTTTACAGAAAATGACAAAAAAAAAATTAAGAGATAAAAATCACACGTTTCTCAAAAAAAAAGAAAAGAAAAGAGTGGAACCAGTTATTTTTCCTTCTAAAGTCTCAATAGAAAAGGATATAGTTTGTTCCTTATCCTCTTTTCCATTTTTTTTATTTTTTTATTTTGTTTATTCACTAACAAATAAAAGTTGATCTTTTCAAGTCTTTATCCAACTCAAAATCTTTTTTCTTTTCAACTTACAAAAATTAATTCTTTATAAATATCATTCATCCTCTCCCGTTACATTCTTAAAAACAGAGAAACAACAAACAAAACTTCTTCAAAATTCCAGAACCACAAGGCAGAAAAAAATATTGAGGTAGTAAATATTCTCTTTCCTATTCATCATTGAATATTCCTACTCAGCATGGAAGGTCGAGTAACAAAAAAAACAGATCGATAAATTATCATATCTCAAATTTTTCGATTCATTCAACCCGAGAATTTCATTTATTATTAAAACAGTGAACAATCAGACCATGCTCTGATCCCATTTGTTAGATTTACAGAAAGAAATAAACAAATTGTGTACCTTATAGTTTTGCAGGCGGAAGTCGATTGCTCCAAAGTCTTGCTTTGAATCACTAGGAATCAGATATTGATTCACAAATTAAATGTATCTGACTGAAAAAAGTTCTCCTTCTTTCATATTTGTGTTTTTGTTGTTTTTTGTATTTGCTTTGTTTATGTTGTTTCTTCTCCGCTTATCTGAAAAAGAAAATTTCCTTTTAATAAGAGGGGTTGGGAGGTTATCAGTTTAATAATTGTTCCCCCTCCCCTTTTTTTTTTCAAATTGGAGTTAAGAACTCTTATCAACAATATCTTGGGTCGGGACGGTCCACCTGGGTGACCCATGACCCTAAACTTATAGATATGATTTGTTAAGATTTAAATGGTTCGATTTTGAAATGTTTCTACTGAATCACAAGAAGAATATAAATGGGAGTAGATCTCAATGAATTCCGTAGCTAACGAAAGGTACATTAGACCTGGTGCACCTTGTAATTACTGATTAATAATAAAGCTCTTGCTAGTGGGAAAGGTAGAACTAGTATACTGTTACCGATAAGCCTCGAGTAGGGATCTACCGATATGAATATTTAACTCCTTTATGAGGACTTCACTTCTATAGGCTGATTCGTAAAGAGAAGCCATACTGATTACACGATCCATCCTTGAAAACCTCACAGCTATAAGATTTGATATATAAATATTTTTCTGAGTTTAATATTAAATATTTACATTGATTTATATTATATGAGGCAATAAAGATGGATATTAATATGATTTCTGAAAGAGCGTTACTTTACCATTTGATTATCATACTATCATGTTTTCTGACTTGTCCCTCATTAAAATGGTTGTGTTTAAGTGTTATTACTCATCGGGATAGTGTCTCACTCCTCACTATTTGTTTTTACAAAGAACTCAGGTGGTATTGAGGAGGATTTCATTAACCAGAGAGTGTGATTTGGTAGCATCTGGTGAGCCACGATTGCTTCGCCTGACAAGAGAACATTTGATTTGCTATGCCTATTTAGTTCTTTAAATCTCTTAGATTCTCTCCATTGTCAGTTCTTATTTTGAGTCAGGATATTCCTTCAAATTGTAGTCAAGTGACTAGTTTTAACCTCTTTTTCATATTTGGAGATGAATTGATTTTATTGTGTGACAATTAGATCATTGATGGATTATATGTTGTGGTTTTGTATTTGTTATTAGTTGTGTTGTGGATTTGAAATTTTAGGATATGCATAAAACAAAGGAAACTCTGCCGATTTTTGTAGAATTCTTGTAAGGCTGGCTTTGGAATTCTTCCCCTTAGCGCCGGTCATGATCCTTAATTGGGTCGTGACAGGATCATTTGAAGATGTTCTGAATAATCAACCTGAGATGACCATATTTATGATTGCAGGTTTTTTTGTGGAGTACTTTAATTGTCATTACAAACTGTTATTATTATCAACTAACAAGGAATGAACTCGCTTTCACAGTTAATAGGTACTGTACATGTCTGCTATTTTGAACCTTTATCCTGATTCGTAGGTACATCATGTTTATTGTTAACATGCGGGAAAGGTAAGGGAAAATGAGAAGGGGATTACAAGGTAAGAGTTCAAATAGTCAACCTGTTACTAAAATTCTCAATTGGTCAATGTAAGTTCTTTTAAAGAAGCACTATTATTTTAGATGTTCAGCCAATAATGTGGAAATAAATTATTGTTCAAGTGGCTTTCTATGTCACTAAAATGTTACAGAAAGATAAAACTTCATTGTCATACTTAATGACTGACGTCACTGATTTTATTTTCTAGAGAGTCCAAACTGTTAGAAAAGTAGATGGTTATGAGAGAAGAGATTTATTAAATGAGTTTAGATGATTAGTAAATGAGATGGAAAGGTGAGAGATCTATTATTGAGTTTCTGCCATATCAAAGTCAGCTGCTCTGCGCAAATTGATCATTACAAGCATGAGCAATTTTGTAAAATTGACCTCAATTGTATAAAACACAAATATTGTTATTAACTAAGAAAAACATGTTGATTGTTGCATCACACAAAAACTAACTCATTAACTCTTACATGGAAATCTGGTGAAGAGCTCATGCTTCGATTTGCTTCATTATCTTATGTTCAAATATCAGTTGGTGTATGAAGAACTCCTCCTTTGTTTTACTGAGTCTATTCTAAGATGTGATTCATGAGTTAGCTTTAGATGAGTCAATTTATGCGTACTGGATGTGAACTTCAGTTGTGGTATTAAGTATTCTTAACTTTATTTGTCAAATATTGTTAAGATGCAAATTATTTATTAACAAATATTAGCTTGGAATTGATCATTTGAGAGTTTTACTTCATAATGATACATCTTAATTTATTTTTCTCATTTTTTTTCTTTACTCTGTTTCTTCAGCTAGCTGTTGATGTTATTACCCTTGCAAGTTTAAGTACTGTCAGTTAGTGGCATAGAAGCTTGTAAGCGTTTGAAACAGAAAATAGTCCTCTTTCAAAGTTAGTTTATCTCAACTCATAAATTTGATTAAATACTCATGAATGTCACCCTTGATTTTCTGTCTTATTTGTGACAATTCATCAATCATCCTGCAATTTCAACATCACATGTTCATAGACTTCATACATGAGAAATGTTATAGTGAATTATCCCCTGCAACAACTTCACCATCATATATTCATAGATTTTATACATGACAGATGCTATAGTGAATTTGTTCTATTTAATAATTTTATGTTGGCTATCTATTAGAGCTTCGTGGGTATTCTATTTAATTTTTATTTTTGTACTTTTACTTTTTTTCTCCTTTTTCAAAAAGTAAATTAAGCCAATGGTTTCCGAAATTTAAATTTTATACAACTTATTGTTTATGGAGTATTGGCTAAATTGTTGACTGATTAAGACTTGATAGACATGTAATCAGAGGGCCTATATTTCTAAGAGTAATAACTTCTAACTAAAATTTCTTGCTTTTTTTTCTTGGCCTCCTATTATATGTTAGACAGGGTACAATATGAGGATGATTTCGGATGTTCTATATAAACTTCTTTTAAAGATAGATTATCAAAGACGATTGATATGAACATCATGAGTTGTCCATAATAAAATTAGTTGTTGTTGATGTTGGGAAAATGTGGATACAAATAAAAATATATATGGTAAAAGTAATGGAAATAAAATGAGAAAATAATGACACCGATAATTTTACGTGGAAACCCTTCTAAATAAGGAGAAAAACCACGGGCCAAGAGGAGCAACTGATAACACTATAGTAAGGAATATTACAATGTGTAGTCACGAATACAATACGCAAAGTGACTACTACACACCTAAAAGGAACAACACTCTTTTGGTTTTCACCTTACTAAAATATCGCCCACACTCTATTTTTCTTCACAGACTATTTTTCTTGTATAGTCTATGGAATACCTCACTTTCCTCACAAAATGAATTTTCTCTCTAACTTGGTGTGTTCTACTAATTAGCAAGAGTGCTCTATTTATAGAATGATAAAACCATGCCGATTTCATTAATGACATAGGTAAAGATAGCAAAGTCAAAAAATGGTTGCAAATCTTATCAATTTGCCAACCACCAAATCTTTTATTTTAAACTCCAAGTACTATTCCTTTTTAATAATTGCTTGTAGCAATTGAATAGCAAAAGTTGACCAAAAACTGGGATGGATTCAACAAATCTGCCCCTCGAGTCCAATTTGTTGGAAGAAGGTATCTTCATCTTCTTTAGAGACAGCTCATACCCACAAGTTCTTTGCATAACTCAAACTTGTCTTTCGGTATCATCTTCGTCAGGATATCTACAGGATTTTCACTTGTGGATATTTTTGACGTGAAATGATTCACTCTCCACTTTCTCACGAATCCAATGATATCTGACGTCGATGTGTTTTGTTCTTGCATGGTACATGGAGTTCTTAAGTCTATTGCACTCTGGCTGTCACAATAGACAATATACTCCATCTGATTCAAACCAAGCTCTTGAAGAAATTGCTTTAGCCATATCATCTCCTTGCCGGGTTCAGTAGCCGCAATATACTCAGCTTCAGTTGTAGATAGTGCAACACACTTCTGCAACTGTGACTGCCATGATTTAGCTCCCCCCTGAAAATAAACAAATATCCAGTAGTGGATTTTCTGTTATCAAAGTCACGTGCCATATCAGAATATGTATAGCCTTTCAAGATTGGATTTGATGCTCCAAAATACAAGCATTCATCTGAGCTTCCTCTAAGATACTTGAGTATCCACTTCACAACTTCCCAATGCTCTTTTCCCGGAATGTCGACAAATCTGCTTACAAAACCTACTGCATGAGCAATATCAGGTCTAGTGCATACCATAGCATACATTAGACTTCCGAGATAGATGAATATGGAACTTTGGCCATGTTCTCTTTTTCCTCCCTAGCTTTAGGACACATCTTCTTGCTCAACTTCATATGACCAGCAAGAGGTGTACTAACAGGCTTAGCATTCTTCATATTGAAGCACTCTAGTACACGTTCAATGTACTTCTTCTGAGAAAAATAAATCTTCCTTTTATCTCTGAGACGAGTAATTCTCATGCCTAAAATTTGCTTGGCATGGCCCAAGTCTTTCATAGAAAAAGACTTACACAATTCTTTCTTCAGCTCGTCCATCTTGGAAGTATTCTTGCCCACAATCAACATATCGTCCAAATACAGCAAAAGGATGATAAAATCATTGTCAGACAATTTTTGTACAAATACACAATGATCTGAAGAAGTCTTCTTATAACCTTGCTCCTCCATAACAGATTCAAACTTCTTGTACCACTGTCTAGGAGCTTGCTTTAGGCCATATAGACTCTTTCTGAATTTGCACACAAAATTTTCTTTACTATTTACTTTGAAGCCCTCAAGTTGTTCCATATAAATATATTCTTCTAGGTCACCGTGAAGGAAATCCGTCTTCACATGCATTTGCTCAGTCTCTAAATTAAGACTAGTAGCCAAACCTAGAATTGTGCGAATCAAGGACGTTTTCACAACAGGAGAAAATATTTCATCAAAGTAAATGCCCTTTATTTGACCAAATCCCTTAACAACCAATCTAGCTTTGTACCTAGGTTTCAAGTTGTGTTCTTCAACTTTAACTTTGAACACCCACTTGTTCTTCAAAGCTCTCATGCCCTTGGGCAATTTTACCAATTCATAAGTGTGGTTCTCATGCAGAGACTTCATCGCATCTTGCATGGCTTCAATCCATTGATTCTTGTGCTCATCTTCCATGGCCTCTTCATAACATTCAGTTTCTCCCCCGTCAGTGAGTAACATATACTCATTTGGTGAATAACAGGAGGAAGGAAACCGCTATGTTGTGGACCTTCGAAGCGGAATATTTGATTCATCCACAACTTCATGAACAATAGGATCATCAACAACAATATCATTGTTATTATAAACATCAACATGTTGATTTGATACATGATTCTGGACGTTACCATGATTATGAAGCCCAATAACATCGTGCACCTTGTGTGAGGAACGTCATCATGATGAACTATACCATCAAAACATGAAGATTATACCTTCTCAGCTTTGTCAATATCTTGAATTGTTAGATTCTCCTTTAAAAAAATATCACGGCTTATCACAAGTTTCTTTGCAATTGGATCATATAGCTTGTAACCAAATTCATCTAGGCCATATCCAATGAAGATGCATTGTCTTGTCTTGGCATCTAACTTTGACCTCTCATCTTTTGGCACATGTACAAAAGCTTTGCAACCAAATACTCTCAAATGATCATACGAAACATCCTTTTTCCTTACCAAACACTATTTGGTACATCACTTTGCAAAGCAATAACAAGAGATAGATTAATAACATGTGCAACGGTCAATAAAGCCTCACCCCAAAATGAGTTCGGCAACTTTTCTTCAGAAAGAAAACATCTAACTCTTTCCATCAAGGTCCTGTTCATCCCTCTCAGCCAAAACATTAAACTGAGGAGTCTTGGGAGGAGTGTTCTGGTGTCTAATACCTTGATGCTTGCAGTTTTTATCAAATGGTCCACAATATTCACCACCATTATCAGTACGAACACATTTCAGTTTCTTTCCAGTTTCTCTTTCAACTGAATCCTGGAACTGCTTGAAGACATCAAACAATTGGTCTTTAGTCTTCAAGACATAGACCCTATGTTTTCTCGAGAAATCAAAAATGACAGTGGTAAAGTAGAGTGCACCACCCAATGTCTTTATATTCATTGGACCACATAAATCAAAGTTCACCAACTCAAGCCACTCTGTCTTTCTCGAAGGAGGGTAGTACTTAAAGGAAACTCTATTTTGTTTACCAGCCAAGCAGTGCTCATACTTTTCTAATTTAGTATTTTTGAAATTTGACAAAAAATTCTTCTTGGATAGAACATTAAGTCCTTTCTCGCTGATGTGGCGAAGCCTCTTGTGCCATAACGTTGAGGAGTTATCACTCTCAACCGCATTCACTATATCAACACAAGAAGATGTCATAGTCCAGTATAGACCACGACGTTTGTTACCACGAGCCACAACTATGGAACCCTTAATGAGCTTCCATTTTCCATCACCGTTGGTACTAACATATCCTTCATCATCTAAAACACCAACAAAAATTAGGTGCAGATGAACATCAGGAGCATGTTTCACATTGTTCAAAACTAGTTTAGTTCTAACACTGGTTTCCAAACAAATTGACCAATACCAACCACCCTAGAAACAATCTCATTGCCCATACTGAAGATTTCAAAATCACCAGGAGTATAGGAAGAGAAAAAATACTTCCTTGATCTCACATGAGATGCGGCACCAGTGTCCACAACCCAGCTTGACTCATCACAAGCAATATTTATCATATCCGCATCAAGGACAGTAACAAGATCTTCGGTGGTAACAGTGGCTAGGCAATTTTCATTGCCATCTTCTTTAGTTTACTCTTTGTTTTTGTTTTCCCTCTTCAACTTCCTGTAGAACTTCTTAGTGTGCCCTTTCATGCCACAATGATAGCACTCAATATCCTTAAGTCTGCCTCTGGATTTGCTCCTATTTTATTCTCTATACTGAGAACCACTAGTTTTGTTTCTCCCCTCGGGGCCAGGTATTAGGACATCCGACGAAGAAGAACCTTGAGTTTTTCTTCTCATCTCTTCGTTCAAGACACTATTCTTGGCGGAATCCATAGAGATCACACCATTTGGAGCAGAATTTGACAATGAAGTTTTAATTGTTTCCCAAGAGTCTCGTAGGGAACCAAGTAGAAGCAAGCCTTCAATTTCTTCATCAAATTTGATGCCCATAAAAGATAATTGATTCATGATCCCCTGAAAATTATTCAGATGGTCTATAATCGAAGAACGGTCATGATACTTTAAACTCAACATCTGCTTTATTAAGAACATTTTGTTATTGCCAGTCTTTCGAGCATATAAACTTTTAAGATGCTCCCATACGATTCGAGCACGTGTCTCCCCAAAAATATGGTTCAACACATTATCGTTGACCCATTGCCTAATGAATCCACAAACATGTCTGTGCAACAGATTCCACTCTTCATCTGTTTTATTATCAGCCTTTCCAGTGGTAAATAGTGGTTTGTAAAAGTTCTTGACATAAGGAAGATCTTCCATTTTCTCCTTCCAAATGACATAATTAATACCATTTAAAGTAGACATTCTACTTGTGTTGGCTTCCATTGTTTTTCCAAAAAAATGTTGTTATCACAAATCAAAGTAAATCTTTTCTGATGTGGAAGTTCAGATTGTTTTGCAACCACAGAGCATACTCAGATAAAACCTTGGCTCTGATACCAGTTTGTTGGAAAAATGCGGACAAACACAAAAATATATATGGTAAAAGTAATGGAAATAAAATGAGAAAATAATGACACCAACAATTTTACGTGGAAACCCTTCTAAATAAGGGGAAAAACCAGAGGCCAAGAGGAGCAATTGATATCACTATAGTAAGGAATTTTACATTGTGTAGTCAGGAATACAATAGTCCAAGTGACTACTATGCACTCAAAAGGAACAACACTCTTTTAGTTTTCACCTTACAAAAATATCGGTCACACTCTATTTTTCTTCACATACTATTTATCTAGTATAGTCTATGGAATACCTCACTTTGCTCACAAAATGGATTTTCTCTCTAACTTGAAGTGTTCTACAAATGAGAAAGAATGCTCTATTTATAGAAAGATAAAACCATGCCTATGTCACTTATGACATAGGTAAATGTAGCAAAGTTAAAAAATGGTTGCAAATCTTACCAATTTGCCAACCACCAAATCTTTTATTTCAACTCCAATTATTATTCCTTTTTAACAATTGCTTTTAGCATTTGAATAGCAAAAGTTGACCAAAAAAAGGGATGGATTCAACAATCAATACCTTCTTCACGGTTTCCTCTTTCATAACCAGAGTTCGAATAAGGAATCAAATGATGTGTATTTAGTTTTCTCTCGAATTTACATAGATATATGAGGCTTATATATAACTTTCTGTAATTTTTAAATCAAGAACAATAGAAGGACATCAAAACATATTACAATATTGAGAAATCATGTTTTAACTTGTTATGCTTATTCTCTGTATTACTTTTCTATGTTAATATATTACTTCCTCCATAAAAACTATGAGTTATACTTTTTTTTCTATAAAAAAATGTCATCATTTGTAGCCACATAATTATAAATTGGGATGGAGTATTCATTTCTAACTCGATATTTCACAAATATGAATCATTGTCTAGAAGATTCCTCTTTGCTACATGAAAAAGATATCATATGCTATTTTACATGTCTCACTAACCAATTCCATCTTAATCTTATGAAGATAATCCATTTCTTCTTAAGTTTTAATTACTACTTAGAGTGTGTTAGTGTTTTTATTGTGCAAGTTAATTTGTAGTTTCAATGTTATAGGTGGTTGTGAGAACATCTTTAACCTTCTGCTATAATATCAATGTTATAGGTTGTTGTGCAAGTTGATTTGTATTTCTTATTCAAATATATTTTCTTATTTCATAAAACAAATTCTTTCTAAAAATTTAATATATATAATTCATATTATTTCTTTTTCTAATAATCGTTTAATATAAAAATATTTTGTGTCCATCTAGTGTTGATACTTAGGTTCAATCTATAGGAATAATGCGTTCGTTAAGAATAAGTACCAACACTACTTGGTCCTATTGATGAAAAAATGTTTTTCTTGCAAAATCTATTTGTGACCATCTAGTGTTGATATTAAGTTTTAATTTAGAAATGATATGTTTGTTAAACATAAGTACCAACACCAGTTGATCTTATTGTTGACAAAATTGATTTTCTTACGAGATTAATTTGTGTTTAGCTACAATTGACACTTAGTAATAAATTTAGGAATAATATCTTTGTTAGAAATAAGTTCAAATAAAGTTTAATTGACCCGTAGCTAGTTTGATTAGTAGTGACAATACAGGGGTATATACAATTAAAATACAGAGGGAGTAGTATTTTGGCAAATTGTATGTTCATCCCACATAATTCCCAAGGTTGACAACGCCACTTTTGCTGCTTCTTCATCTCTCCCGTTTGCTGCAAAGCTCAAACAAAAAATCCTAACTCCCTACTGTCACGCCCCGAGCTACCCCCAGACGCGGACACGAAACTTAGAACCACAAGTGACCCAAGCTAACCCTGCTGGCATGATCATGAGCATACTAAAGATAATAAACTGATGCGAAAGCTAAATCATAATTAAATATGAGAAGAAGGGGAATACTCATATTCTATAATTGAGATATTTGAAAACAATGAGTTTAATACAAAGGGAATATTAACTCAATACTAAGCTGAATCTAACTATGTCTGAAATAAGCCTCTAAATTGGACTAGAAATACGGGGACAAGCCCCAACCTAAATCTAACAAAAGCTGAAACTAAATAACAAAAGACTGAAATGACACTCATGACTGTTTTCCTTGGAGAATGAGGACTCACCACTGAATCTGCTGAACTGGAGATCGGAAATCGATCTATGCATGATCTGGATACTAAGAACCTGAACCTACATCACGAGAAGATGTAGTGCACGTATGCGTCAGTACTTGAAAGGTACTGAGCATGTAGGATAGAGTAAAACTAAAACAAAACATAACTGAACAAGCATACTAACAAGTATAATAATCTGACATGATAAACTGAATTCTGAGCTAACTGGATGCAATGACAAATTTATAACATGCTTAAACTGAATACTGAATATAGTGATAAATCGTCAATTCAAAGAGTCTGACTGAACTGTGGGAGATACTAATAACCGATAATAAAACCACATGAGTTAAATGTGGAGTCCGATGTATACGCCCCATCGAGAGGACCCAATATACCCTACCAAAGGTATAAAGGCATTCTGGCGTGATCACTAAACTCATTTCCCACATAGGGGACTTACAACCTACTTGGCTAGTAGTTCTAGAACTATTGGGTACGACAAACCCTAGTCCAACTCGGTATTATGATACTCCCATGGTTTTATATATTTAACTGATTATGTCTGAATTTTCTGTAAATATTGGATAGCTATAAGCATAACATGCAAACTGAGAATGCAACAATTAATCTCGTAATTATGCATTTATAATTGAGGCATATATATATGAAGTGTCTGAAATATCAGACCTAGCATGTGTAATTCAAGAACTAAAGAAATACAAAGCTAGGGTTCTGAAATTCATACAATAAACTGAATAATAACATGATAATCTTATTTGGAACATAAAACTAATAAGTTCATGAAGTTCTGTTGAAGTTCTAGAAATCCTAAGTCTAATCATGATATACGAATCAAGAAGCTGACAGAAAACTAGGGACCCAATGGGTGAAAGGAACCCACTAGTGAAGTCCTACATACCTGGTGATGAAATTCACATAAAACACTTAGATTTCTGGGCTGGAACTGCTAAAAACATGCTTCGTTCTTGAACTAGAGTTCTTGAGCTTTTTCTACTTTCTTGCTTCTAATTTTCTAAGTTTTGATTTAATGATCTGACTTAGATATGTTTTAATTATGTTTCTAGGCTTAAACTGACTAAAATTTGATGATTTAGGGTCAAAACAACATATCTTAAGGTTTAAATGAAGTGAGAAAAGACCAAAAGACCCCTGAATATGTTGCTGTCAGGCCAAATGATGGCTAACCGACGCCCCGTCGACTGGGCCTGTTCAACAATCCTTTAATAAAAAGAGCATAACGTTTTACTTAGAGATCTGATTTTAACAAGGTTGGAGGCTATGTAAAGATAATTTAATTATCTATCTGTGGGTAGGTCATGGGACACCTAATTCATTTTGTGCTAAGAGTTATGACCATTTTAAGTTGACCCAACTGCATTTCCCCTTAACTGTCTGCAAATTTTCCACGCACGGACCGTGCTGGTCATCCGTAGCTCTTGTCAGAGAGTATATATATGAAGTGTCTGAAATATCTGACCTAGCATGTGTAATTCAAGAACTAAATAAATACAAAGCTAGGGTTCTTAAATTCATATAATAAATTGAATAATAATATGATAATCTGATTTGGAACATAAAACTAATAAGTTCATGAAGTTCTGTTGTATTTCTAGAAACCTGAGGTCTAATCATGATATAGAAATCAAGAATCTGACTGAAAACTAGGGACCCAATGGGTCAAAGGAACCCACTAGTGAAATCCCACAAACCTGGTGATGAAATTCACGGAGAAACACTTAGATTTCTGGGCTGGAACTGCTGGAAACTTGCTTCGTTCTTGAACTAGGGTTCTTGAGCTTTTTCTCCTTTCTTGCTTCTAATTTTCTAAGTTTTGATTTAATAATTTGGCTTAGATATATTTTAATTATGTTTCTAGGTTTAAACTGACTAAAATTTGATGATTTTGGTCAAAATGATGTATCTTAAGGTTTAAATGAAATGGGAAAAGACCAAAATATCCCAGAATAAGTTGTCGGACGAAACGACGGTCAGGACTAAAGGTCCGTCGTCTGACCGACGCCCCGTCGTTGGGTCCATCGACTGGAACTGTTCGATAGGCCTTTACTAAAATGGGCATCACTTTTTACTCAGAGATCAGATTTTAGCAAGGTCAGCGGCTATGAAAAGATAATTCAATTAGCTATATATGGGTAGGTTATGGGACACCTAATTAATTTTGCACTAAGAGTTATGACCATTTGAAGTTGACCCAACTGCATCTCCCCTTAACTGTGTGCAAATTTTCCACTTACGGTCAGACCTACGGACCGTAGGTCCACCTACGGACCGTGCTGGTCATCGGTAGCTCTTGTTAGTGAGTGAGTGAAGGGAGTATTGATTGATGGTCACGTACTATGGATCGTCGTCTGACCTACGGACTGTAAGTCCGTTCGTCGTCCAAGACTTAACCAATTTTTCTGGGCTGAAATTTTTGGGAGTTTCTGATCCCATGGATGGTTGTGCAGGACGGACTGTGGGTCAGGCTACGGTCCGTCGATGCCACCGTTGGCTACACCTGCAGATTTTTTTTCTTCTGTAAAGCTAGTTTTTAGTCTATTTTGTATACGGGGTGTTACATTATCTCCCTGTTGGGAACGTTTGTCCTCGAATGCAGACTGAACTAGCTAAAATAAAGGGAGAGAGCAGCAAACCCTACTACTAAACACTGAGAACTGAGTTCCTGACTGAATAGAGTTCCAATAAAATGCAAATACGCTGAAAATGCAAGTACAAATTGAGGGAAAATGATTCTAAGACTGAATTCACGCATGAATGACTGGAAAACTAAAGAGGAACTATTAGCTCAAGTTGGGACGAAATCGGAAGGAAAGAGGTGAGGATACTTGGCTTTCATGGCTGCTTTTGCTTCCCAAGTAGCTCCTTCTACGGACTGACTCCTTCACAAAACCTTAACTGAAGGGACTTCATTGTTTCTCAACCTTTTGACCTGACGGTCAAGAATCATAACTGGTACATCCTCATAAGAAAGACTATCTTTCACCGCCACACTCTCTACTAGCACTATAGAGGCTGGGTGACCCACACACTTCTTCAGGAGTGAGATGTGGAAGACCGGATACACTGTTGCTAATTCTGATGGCAACTCTAACTCATATGCCACATTGCCAACCCTTTTAAAGATCTTGTACAGGCCTACATATCTAAGACTGAGCTTCCCTTTCTTTCCAAATCTCATTACCCTTTTCATAGGTGAGACCTTCAAAAAAACCCAATCATCAACTTGGAACTTTAGTTCCCTTCTCCTTACATCTGCATAAGATTTCTGACGACTTTGGGTTGTCTTATGTCTATCTCTAATGAGTTGCACTTTATCCATAGCATAAAGGACTGAATCTGGCCCTATAAAAGCTGCTTTACCTAATTCAAACCAACCAACAGGAGATCTACATCTACGCCCATATAAAGCCTCATAAGGGGCCATCTGAATGCTGGAATGGTAGCTATTATTATAGACAAACACAATAAGACGAAGGTGATCATCCAAACTACCTTTGAAATCGTTTACACAAGCTCTCAACATATCCTCTAAGGTCTGAATGGTACGCGCTTCCTGCCCATCCGTCTATGGATGAAATGTTGTACTAAGGTTAACTTGAGTACCAAGACCTTTATGAAATGACTTCCATAAAGGAGAGGTAAACTGAGGACTTCTATCTGAGATGATAGATAAAGGAACCCCATGTAACCTCACAATCCCATTAATGTAAAGCGTTGCATAGTCTTCTGTCGAATTTGTAGTCTTGACTGCCAAGAAGCGAGAAGACTTAGTCATCCTATCAACTATCACCCAAATGGAGTCATGCTGTCTACGAGTACGCGGTAATCCTGTGATGAAGTCCATATTGATCACATACCACTTCCAAGTAGGAATATCGATCTCTTGGGTCAAACCCCCTGGTTTCTGGCAGTTAGGGCACTTACTCACAAAGTCTGCTATATCCCTCTTCATGCCATTCCAGCAATAGACTTCCCGCAGATCACGGTACATTTTAGTGGCACCTGGATGAATAGAATACCGAGACTTATGGGCTTCTGCAAGAATATGTTGTATCAACTCGCCCACATTAGGAACAGACAATCTACCCTGGTAGCGAACTACACCATCTCCCCCTTGGGAGAAAACCTCCACTCTCTGATTATGGACTGCACCCTTAAGTTCAAGCAAGATTGGATCACTGTCTTGCTTTTCCTTATCCTCCAGTACCAAAGACAATTCTGCCTCATTCTGAACTGTTACACCATTGTCTCATAAGGCAAAATCCCAAGCGAGAAAGACTGTGAACATCCTTCACTAGCTCCTTCCTTTCTTCCTCAACATGGGCTACACTACCCATAGATAATCTACTAAGAGCATCTGCTACTACATTAGCCTTACCCAGATGATAATGCACACTCATATCATAATCTTTAAGGAACTTTAGCCATCCCGTCTTGCGAAGATTCAACTCTTAGTGGGTGAACACATACTGAAGGCTCTTATGGTCAGTGAACACATCTACATGAACACCATACAAGTAGTGTCTCCATATCTTGAGTGCAAACACCACTGCTGCAAGCTCGAGGTCATAAGTCGGAAATTCTTCTATGCACCTTAAACTGTCTAGAAGCATAAGCTATAACCTTATCTCGTTGCATCAACACACAACTAATGCGAACTCTGGATGCATTTCAATAGATCAGATAACCATCTGAAACCTCTAGAAGAGTCAAGAAATGAGTTGTAGTTAATCTAGTTTTCAATTTTGCAAAGCTTTTCTCACAATATCTGACCATTGGAACTTGACCATCTTCTGAGTCAACCTAGTCAATAGTGAGGCTATGGATAAAAATCTTTCCACAGACCTTCTGTAATAACCCGCTAGACCTAAGAAACTTCTGATATCTGTAGCAGAGGTAGGTCTGGGCCATGGTTTCACTGCTTCTATCTTCTACGAATCCACTTGGATCCCTTCGCTAGATACAATGTGACCAAGGAAAGCAACGGATTTCAACCAGAACTAACATTTGCTAAACTTAGCGAATAACTGGAGATCCTTGAGAGTCTGCAGAACAACTCTCAAATGATTTGCATGTTCTTTCTCACTCCTAGAGTAAATGAGGATATCATCAATAAAGACGATAACCAATAAGTCCAAGTACTGTTTGAACACTCTGTTCATCAAATCCATGAAAGCTGCCGGAGAATTATTTAGTCCAAACGACATAACTAAAAATTCATAATGAACATATCGATTTTTGAAGGATGTTTTTGGAATGTCACTATCTCTGACTCTGAGCTGATGATAACCCGATCGGAGGTCTATCTTTGAAAAGTGACTAGTACCCTGAAGTTGGTCAAACAAGTCATCAATCCTGGGGACGAGATACTTATTCTTGACTGTGACCTTGTTCAACTGTCTATAGTCAATGCACATTCTGAGAGAACCATCTTTCTTCTTTATGAACAACACTGGTGCACCCCATGGTGAAATACTAGGTCTAGTGAAGCCCTTATCCAATTGCTCTTTTAATTCCTTAAGATCTGTTAGATCCATTCTGTAAGGAGGAATAGAAATAGGCTGGGTATCTGGAAGGAGATCAATTCCAAAGTCGATTTCACTTTCGATAGGAACTTCGGGAAGATTTTTTGGAAATACTTTTGGAAATTCACAAACTACTGGAACTGACTCAAGAGTTAGGGTTTCAAGTCTAGAATCCTTAACCCGAACTAGATGATAAAGATAACCCTTAGATATCATCTTTCCTGCCTTAAGGTAAGAAATAAATCGACCTGTAGGCGCTAAGCTACTACCCTTCCATTCTAAGATTGGTTCGTCTAGAAACTGAAAATGAACAATCCTAGTTCTACAATAGACTGAGGCATGACATGATTTTAACCAATCCATGCCTAGAATGAAATCGAAGTCTACTATTTCTAACTCTACTAGATCTGTTGAGGTGAATTTCTCAGAGACTGTGACAGGGCAATTTCTGTATACCGTCTAGCTATAATTGGGTCACCGACTGGAGTAGAGACTGAGAAAGGTTTTGAGAGAGTTTCTGGACTGACACTGAATTGGACTGCTATTTAAGGAGTTACAAAAGAAAGAGTATCCCCTGGATCTAACAATGCATAAACATCAAGGTCAAAGACACATAACGAACCAATGACTACATCAGGATAACCTTCCTAATCCTCGCAAGCCTGAAGAGCATACAACTTGTTGTGGCACTGACCGCCACCTATACCAGATGAGTTACCCTGCTGAATCGGGCCACTTACTGGTGCTGATGAAGTTGTAGAACATAACTGAACAAGCATACTAACAAGTATAATAATCTGACATGATAAACTGATTTTTGAGCTACCTGGATGCAATGACAAATTTATAACATGCTGAAACTGAATACTAAATATACTTATAAATGGTCAATGCGAGGAGTCTGACTAAACTGTGGGAGATACTAATAACTAATAATAAGACCACATGAGCTAAATGTGGAGTCCGATGTATATGCCCCATCGAGAGGACCCAATATACCCTGCCAAAGGTATAAAGGCATTCTGGCGTGATCCCTAAACTGATTGCCCACAGAGGGGACTTACAACCTACTTGGCTAGTAGTTTTGGGACTACTGGGTACGCTAAACCCTAGTCCAACTCGGTATTATGCTACTCCTATAGATTTATATAGTTAACTAATTATGTCTGAATTTTCTGTAAATACATGATAGCTCAAAACTTAACATGCAAACTGAGAATGCCACAATTAATCTCGTAATTATGCATTTATAACTAAGGCATATACATATGAAGTGTCTGAAATATCATACCTAGCATGTGTAATTCAAGAACTAAAGAAATGCAAAGCTAGGGTTCTGAAATTCATACAATAAACTGAATAATAACATGATAATCTTATTTGGAACATAAAACTAATAAGTTCATGAAGTTCTAGAAACCCTAAGTCTAATCATGATATAGGAATCAAGAATCTGACGGAAAACTAGGGACCCCATGGGTGAAAGGAACCCACTAGTGAAGTCCTACATACCTGGTGATAAAATTCACAGAGAAACACTTAGATTTCTGCCAACTTTCTTCGTTCTTAAACTAGGGTTCTTGAGCTTTTCTCCTTTCTTGCACCTATAGATTTTTGTTTCTTTAAAGCTGGTTTTTGGTATGTTTTGGCTACGGGGTGTTACACCTACTCCAGATTTGGATAGTGGGTAAGGCTGTTTTCTTGTGTTAAATAGTAGTTTTAGCCTTTCCCTGTGAAGTTTGTACTTATTTCAAATGTTTTTTTTGTGATACAGAGAGGAAAAAGTCTCGTAAAGAAAGTAGAAAAGAAGCTCGGACGAATTAAAAGCATAAGAGGTTTGATTCATGGATTTAACATCATGTAATTATTTATTTTTCTCATTATTTCTGATTTTTAATTTCATATGCATTTACATGAAAAAAATCAATTTTGGGCATGTTATTATACTTTTTATCTGTTGGTGAATAGAAAGAGCTTTGGTTTCGAGTTGTAGGAGTAACAATGTAGAAAGATCTTGTTAAGTATCCCAACCGTTGTATTAGTGTAGCTCACCTGTTACAGCTTTGGTGGGTAGAATTACGGAACACCAATGTTGTGGATGTATAACCGGCAACACGGTTGATTAGTCAAGATGCGGCTAACCTGGCCTGTGATGATAGAGACATAAAAAGCTTTTATTTTTGGGGAGGGGTTCTAATAATGATAATATTCATGAATAACCAACCAACAACATTTGATAAGGCTAATTACTGACGCAGATTTTATTTAAGCAGATGCTTTTATTTTTGGCATAAGGTCTAATTATTACCACTCATGATAAAGCACATAAATTCAACTTGACACTTGCTTCTGTTTTTTGTCTTAGCAATACAAAAATACGGAGAATGTTGCCAAATTCAAAACTAACACACACAGTGCATTCACAGAAAGATAGCCAGGTCCAAAGGCCTGAACATTTTCACTCCTTCAATTGGGATGGTCTATTAAAAGGGACAAAGAAGTTAGGTAATTAGGTGAGATTCCTTAAAATTTTAAATATTGAGTAGAAGTGACTAATAAATAAAGAATATTAATTGAATTAAAAAATATTTTCTCAATAGCCCCAAACTTTTAAGTTTTACACTTTGCCCCTATATTCTTTACCTTTAAATATCTTGAAAGATTTGGTTTGGTTCTTGTCGAATAAAACTAAATGGAAGATGAATTAACATGAATATTTGGTAGGAAGATAATTAGTACAAAATACAATTGAAGATATTATCTTGTTAGGTGAAATTTAGGCAAACCACAAAAATGGTTTCATATTCTTAACTTTAACATTTTTGACATATAGTGATGTCATGGATGACATCAATAGGATGAATTCATTCCTATAAATAGGTAGCTCTTAATTCATTTTAAATCATTCTCTGACTTGCCTTCTCACCTTCTAAGGCATTTGTGTTCTCTCTCTTGTAGTATTTCACTTGTATTTTTTATAGACTGAAATAAATATTGGAGTAGTTGTTCTTTGGTGGACGTAGGATCATTCTTATTCGAACCATGTTAAATATTGTTGTTTTTCCTTGTTCTTTAATTTCACGTTTCCACAAACAATTGGTATCAGAGCCAAGGTTCTGTCTGAGTATGCTTTGTGGTTGCAGCACATTCTGAACTTCCACATCAGAAAAGAATTACTTTGGTTTTATTTAGTTCCAAATACATTGTAGTAGAAAAAAAACAAATAAAGATGACTTCCATGAAGTTTGAAATTGATAGATTTATTGGATGTAACAACTTCAATATCTGGAAGATACAGATGATGGCGTTATTGCGGAGGGAAGGTTCAAACCATGCTATTGACGGAAGGTACCCCGATTAGATATTGAATTCTGACAAGGAGAAGATTGAAGGAGATGGATTGAGTGCAATCCAACTGTCCCTTGCACCTAACGTACTTTTTGAAGTTAGTACAAGTACCGAAGAGACGACCAAAGAGTTATGGGAAAAGCTGGAAGGGCTTTACCAGGGCCAGTCAGTGACAACAAGGATGTTGTTACAACGGCGTCTTCATACATTTAAGATGGATTCAGGTACTTTGTTGCAAGACCATCTAGATGCATTCAATAAACTTGTAATGGACTTACAAACTGCTTGAACGAAAAAGGATGAGGAGACACTTGCGTGTTCTTTGCTATTTTCATTTACTTCATAATATCGTGATATTGAGAATTCAATGATGTATAGCAAACAGCCTATTAAAGTTGAGCAAGTGCAGAAAGCACTAAACTCTTGTGATGTCCGGATGCATTTTGAAGGAGACAAAAGTGATGAAGCTAGTGGATTCTTTGTAAGAGAACATACTAGCCAATAGGTAAGGAGCAAATCGAAGTACAAATCAAAGTCTCGTGTGAACATAAAGAATGCAGAGGCTGTCATAAAAAGGGGCACTTTGAACGAGATTGCCCTACGTCGAAGTCCAAAGAGAAGGCGAGTGCATCCATTGTTGAGCAAGTACATGATAATGATGATGATTATGTACTAACAACATCATGCAATAGTGGAGTCTATGACAACAAATGGGTCTTAGACTCTGGTTTTACTCTGCATATGACATTCTGAAGAGATTGGTTCAGTAGCTACGAAACAAGTGAAGGAACCGTACTAATCGGCAATAATGCAACTTGTAAAATAGTTCGCATTGGTTCAGTTCTTGTTCGCTGCCATGATGGAATAGTGAGGACTATTACAGAAGTCCGTCATGTTCCTGATCTGAAGAAGAATTTGATCTCCCTGGGTACTTTACATAACAAGTCTATAAGTACATAAGTGAAAGAGGAACATTGAAAGTGACTAAGGGTCTTTAGTCATGTTGAAGGCCAAGCTGGAGGATGGCCTCTACACACTTGTGGGAAGCACCATTATTGGCTCTGTAAATACATCTACAGTGCAATTATCTAATGATGACAAGAAAAACTTATGGAACATGAGACTAGGCTATATGAGCGCGTGAGGATTGGAGATGTTGAGCAACCGCAACCTTTTGAATGGTGAGAAGACAACACACTTGAATTTTGTGAGTACTGCGTCTTACGGAAGTAAAAAAAGGTCAGCTTCAGCACTGGCAAACACAAGACGGGAGGGGTGCTAGACTACATACAGTCAGATTTATGGGTCCTTCTAAGCTTCAATCGAAGGGAGGAAAGAGGTATCTTCTCACATTCATTGATGATTTATTCATGAAAGGTTTGGGTGCATTTCCTTAAGACAAAAGGTGATGCTTTTGAAGCATTTAAAGAGTGGAATATTTTGGTTGAAAATCAAATGGAGAGGAAAATCAAGTATTTTCGCACAGACAATGGCTTGAGTTTTGCAGTGAAGAGTTCAATGATTTCTGCAAGGTTCATAGGATTGCAAGACATAATACGGTTAGGCACACAGCACAGTAAAATGGCGTTACCGAGAGAATGAACAGAAATCTTCTTGAGAAGGCTCGTTGTATGCTCTTAGATGTCCAAAGTACTTTGGGTTGAAGCAGTTCATATTGCTTCTCATATTGTCAATCCATCTCTAGCATCAACGATTAACTTTAAGACTTCGAATGAGGTATGGTCAGGTGAACCCTCTAACTATTCACTTGCAAATATTTGGGTGTCCAGGTTATGATCATGTTAATAAAGGAAAGCTAGAACCAAGGTCTAAAAAGGTCATATTCGTAGCATATAAAGATGGAGTTAAAGGGTACGAACTATGGTGTTTGTCATTACTAAAATTTGTTTTTTGTAGAGATGTTACCTTTGATGAATCCTCTATACTTAATCCTCGTAAAGTTTCTCTGCAGTTATCTAGAAATGAGAACAACGAGCAGATGGAGCTGTCGGCGAATCTTACCAAGGAACGAGATCAAGAGACTCAAATTGATGAGACAAAGATGCAGATCTTAAATAAGTTGCTGCCAATGAACCATACACAATTGCGAAGGGAAGGGACAAAAGGCAGATACGGAAATCAAAACTTCTTATAGAGCAAGAAAATATGATTGCACATGCGTTCGTAGCTGCAGAAGAAGAGATTAAGGATCAGGCTGAAGGTTTCCAAGCTGAAGGAAAAGAAGACCATGTATGCCAACTGAAGAAGTCTTTGTATGGTTTGAAGCAATCCCCTAGACAGTGGTAGAAGAGGATTGATGTATTCATGACTACACATGGATTTTTGAGGAGTGAATTTGATAGTTGTGTGTATCACAAGAATATGTCTGATAACTCAATGATTTATCTATTGTTGTATGTGTAACATTCCAAAAAATTACATGTCTAGTGAAGAGGAATGCGTATTGGTGGTACATACGCATCCCAATGCCCAATATTGAGAAATATTGGGCATAGTATAGAAAAATGGCTCAGGGGTATTAGCCAATTTCTATATAATACCCAAATAAGCAAAATATTGGGCATATTAAAAAATATTGGCTTTAAGGGTGTTAGCCAATTTTCTAACATTAATGAGCTTGTTTAAGAAATGTACCTACAATGAAGACCCTAAGCTAAAAACATATATTTTCTAGTATTTGCACACAATGTACTAGGCATCCAAGTGTCAAGACTAGTATCATAGCACATGATCATTTAAAATGATCATGTAGATTAAACAGTGCACAAGGACATAGTGAGGATCCTTGAGACAATAAGTAAACATTCCCAGAGGAACCATAAATAATAGTTAGTTAGGAAAGTACAACCAACCCATGTGCAAGCACATGTGCAAGACATGTAAAGAAGCACAAAAAGATGGGACCACCCTAACCGAATTCGGTTAGGGTAGTTAAAGGGACAAAAACGTGCATAAGGTACCACTCCATGTGGAGCCTAACTTCCTAACCAATTTTAGACTCTAACCTACTGCCCCAAAATATCTAACTAACCTAGGACTAACTGAAATGGACCCACTAGTGCACCCAACAACCTAGGACCAAAATTGGGTTGACACTAACCTAGTACTAGTTAAAGAGACAACATAGTACCTAACTTAGGATGGTCCAACGAGTTATTTAAGATCCTAACTAGTTAAGGGTACCTTAGTAATTACCCTAGTATACTTAATTAATTAATTTAGCAACTTAATTAACTAATTTAAATGGGCAAAACCGAAATCACAAAGCAATTTCCTGATTTCGGTTAAAACAAGAAAAAGACAACCTAGTACCTAACTTAGGATGGTTCAAAGGATTGGTTATGGTCCTAACGACTTAAAGATACTTTATTAATTACCTTAGGTCACCTAATTAGTTATTTTAAATTATCAAAACGAAATTCTTACACTAACCTAGTACAACTCAAGAAACATCCTAGTACTTAAGCTAGGATGGTCCAAAAGGGTTAATTTTGGTTCTAATGTCTTAGGGGTACTTTAGTGCTTACCCTATGTACTTAAATTAAGGATTTAATTAATTAATATAAAGTCAAAATTTTGACCAAAACCATAGTCAACACCAATTTCCAGATTTGACTAAGTGTTATGTTCTCCTATGTTTAATCAACTTAAGAGGGACTTTTTGGTAATTGGTTAATTAGTTTATTAAATTAACTTATTAAACCTAAGTTTTATAATTCAATATCAGTTAACCTAAAAATCATGTTCAAATTCATAGAAAGAAAAAAGGGACGCAAAACAGTAAGCAAGCGAGGGAAAGAAAAACAGAAAATTCCATTGATTCTCTTAGGCGATTTCAAGGTTTCTCCAAGTTTTCGTTCAAGATGGTCTTCGTAGATTAAGTTCTACTTAAGGTATGGGTTTCTCTCCTGGACTTTTTCTCCAATAGAGCTTTATTTTGAATGATTCAAAGATCTTGAAAACTAGGGTTGTTTCCCGTCGTTCTTGTCGAACTCCTTTCCCTAGTATCCTTGTTATGATTTCAATGTTGAATAGGTTAGAAATTATGTTGTTGGTATGTGGTGCTGGCTGATCTTAATGTGCATGGTTTTTGATTAATAATGATTGAATGAACCTATTAATCGGACCCGTTTGATGCTAAGTGTTATTATGTGAATTAAAAGAATGATACTATGTTAAAGATATGTCTGAAAATGTTATGTATGAAGATGTTACGGTCTGTTGTGCATACTTGATGTTAATATGAAGTTATGAAGATGTTAAATTCATCAAATGTTAATATGATGCTGTCCATTACGACTTAAAAACGTTACTCTAAAGTCACGAACTAAAATTGGCTTAGCAAGGTCACTATGAAATCATATCTTGAATGAATTGGCTAATGTATAATGTATAATAACTTAAGCATGTTGCACATAAAAATTGGCTTATGCCAACAAATATGGTTATGAAATCTATGCCCAATTGTTTATGCCGATACTAATCGTATGCCAATAAAATGGCTAACAATACATTGTCTAAAAGTGATGTATGTAAATGGCTATAATATTGTGTTAAATAATTAAAAAATTGGCTAATGTATAATGTATAAAAACTTAATCATTTTGCACATGAAAATTGGGTTATGTCAACAAATATGGTTATGAAATCTATGCCCAATTGTTTATGCCAATACTAATCGTATGCCAATAAAATGGCTAACAATACATTTTCTAAAAGTGATGTATGTAAATGGATATAATATTATGTTTAATAATTAAAAGATTGGCTAATGGTTCATACATATTAAATTTAAATATGAACATACGTAAAATTGGCACATGCCAACAAAAATGGTTATGTAGTTTAATATTCAAAGGTTGATGCCAATACTAATCATATGCCAATCTTGTGTGGTTAGAATATCAAATGATAATACAAACACTTCTAAACTAATTCGATGAACCCATAATCAAGGGCATGCCACTCATTGGGACAACTCCCAACATGCTCTAAAAGAATAACCTATGAGCATATGAAACTCATTGAATGAAGTGCTCATCGTCCCTAAACGGTGATATGAAGCTACTACACTAAAGTAAGTAAGTAATGTGAGTTATAACATAATTAAAGGGGTCTAAATTAAGTAAGTGACCAGAATGGGGTGTTAAAAGAAGTGAGACAAGTCTTATTTACACTTAAGCTACTATGTTAAAAGAATACTCACGAATGAAGGTGTTAGAATGTGTGAGACTAGTCACATTATAACCTAAGCATGATATGTAAGGACAATTCACATTTCATCAATGTAAAGTAAGGATAATATGTAAGGACAATTCAGATTTCATCAATGTAAAGTAAGGATGATATGTAAGGACCATTCACATTTCATCAATGTAAAGTAAGGATGTTATGTAAGGACAATTCACATTTCAACAATGTTAAGTAAGGATGACAATTCATCAATAGAGTAAGTAAATCTCAATTTAGAAGCAAACCTCCATAATGCTTGAGTCAACACTAGAAGATAAAGAAGAAATGAACATTCACGTAATGAGGTGAGTAATTATGTTAATCTATGATGCTAATAAAAATGGTGACAACATGATAAGAGGCTAATGTGAAAGATGAGAGAAATCTCAAATAAGCCTAAGTAAATGTTACCAAAACGTACTCACCTATAAGAGTGTAAGATAATGAAGAGACCGGTCTCTATGTACACTCTAATGAAAGTATTGAGACTGATGTATACTTAATACTAATAATGAGATGAGAAATCATCTATTAAGCTATGATGTCCTCATACTAGAAGCAAGCTTCCATGATGTATGAGTTGAATGAAATGGAACTTTATACTGAGCACCGATAGGCTAGCTATGAGCGGTGATGCCTTCTTTCGGGAACGGCAGAGGTTCACGTAACTCTCATTAGGTAAGACTGTCCGGCATGCCGGGTATGGGTCTCCTTATATCTCCTAGTCTTCGAATTTATACTGCCAATATAGGGATCTGGCGGGGTTCAATTCCAATGTACGCTAGCATGTTTTGGGTCACTTTGGCCGGTGATTCCACCTCTTTTGGGTGTGGGGTAGACACTGGATTTCATAATGCTCACATGATCTATGTCGGTTAAGTTTGGAGTTCCTCAATGTATGAAAGATAATGAAATGAATGATAGCGAAGGTGTTTGTGCAAGACAATCAGGAGGTGAAATTAGATTCATGTAATGACATTAGGTCATTCTTTGTCATTGCACTTCACGATCCCGATGAGAATCTTAAAATTCATACTAGGTATAGCTGGTGTTTACATCAGTTTAGGAATGAATGAAATGATAAATGTGAAGTACGAATGAACGAATCAAGCAGACTCTGTGTTTGCTAAAGAAGGCCCTTGGGTAGAGGTCCTATTTGTTGGGCCCTAACTTGAGATGTCTTAATGTTACATCAACGATTCCAAAGTCTCGTGTATATGAAATATATAATATATAAGACATGAAAGTAATGAAATCAATGGCATGATCAATAGAGAATTGCTTATAAAGGTAATGAATATATAGTGTAAAGAATGACTCACTATAAGGTAGGGAAATCATTCCTTAGTACTTGGATTACTTACTTTATTCATTGTGGATATGGGACTACAATGAATCATTGCACTTGTAAGTAAAACATAGGGTCAAAAGAATTATTGAAGTACACAACAATAAGAAGAAAAAAAAGAATGAAAAATAAACTAAGGCTTGCGCCAATATTGGAGTATGAATAGATGCCTTAAGGTATATAAACAGGGTTAATAACCAATTAATGGGCATAGCAAAATAAAGATTGGCTTATAAATACAATCATACCTAATTTAAGAATGAAATATTTATCTTGTATGTAAGGTAGCCAATAATGGAGCATGAATTATAAATCAACTAAAGAATGCGCATATCAAATAAATATTGGCATATATATATAATCATACCCAAAGGATATAAGAATGAAGAATCTAAAGTAGAGTAGCCAAATCATCTCCTTCGTCTTGTGAATTGCTTACTCGATTCATTGTAGGTATGGGACTACAATGAACCATTGCACTTGTAAGTGAAACATAAGATTAAAGGAGATCATTGAACTACATAACAAGAAGGAGAAACAGACTGAAAAATAATCTAAGTGTCAAAAATAGGGCTCTCGGGTTTGGACTATCAAATTTCCAAATCTTCGCTCGAGTTGTTCTAAAATTATGTGGATGATACTAATGTTTTGTAATCATACACAAAATGAGTTGTGTTCTTTGAATGGATTAAAATACATCATATTCATACCACAATTCACATCTAACAATTTAGGAAAGTCTAGTCATTAGGCTTTCCATAAATAGCATGTTTTTTAGGAAGATCTTTCTTTGATCATGTATAGCCTTTTGTGTATGTGTGCATACACCCATACTTAGTACAAGTGGTGTACTAACCCCTACTATTTACGATTTTATAGATGCAGGTTAAGGGACAGATTGACGACTCTTGCAACGGTTTGGACATCAGCGTTTCTCCAGACCATTTGGTAGGTCCTCTTAATTTTGAGGTTGCTACAGTTTCAGTCTAGCCTTAGTTTTAGACCAAGCTAGTGGATGTTGTCCCTAGCGTTTCTTTCGTACTTTCATTTCGAAGCTTTGTAATAAGGCCGTGTTTGGCAAACTATTTATGATACATTCATCTTCAGTTTCGAATTGATTTTTTTTATGTTAGATGGTTGTTCTCTTATGTTGAGCTTAGTATATGATGTATATAGTTAATAATTATATAAAGTCTATGTATACTTCATACATATAAAAAGTTTTAAATTTTCCGCAAATTTAACTAGATGAATGTGATGAATGCAAGATGAGGCTTGTCTACGACCTCTGAGAGGTCAACGACGCCGGTTGCGGTCCAGATTCAAGAATCTGGGTCGTGATTGATGATATGCTTATTGCTGCTAACAACATCACAAAGATAAATATTTTGAAGAAACTGTTGAGCAAGGAATTTGACATGAAGGATCTAGGAGTTGCAAAGAAACTCCTTGGAATGGAAATTTCAAGAGAAAATGGTGTTGTACATCTTTCTCAGAAGAGGTACATCAAAAAATTTCTTGAAAGATTCAATATGCATATGAGCAAGCCTGTAAGCACACCCATAGCTTCTCATTTCAAGCTTTCAGAGTTACAAATGCCTCAATACATGGATCAGGGGGAGCATATGTCAAAGGTTCCTAATGCGAGCGCAGTTGGTAGCATAATGTATTCTATGGTATGCATAAGTCCAGATATTGCCCAATCTGTAAGTGTGGTAAACAGGTACATGGCAAATCCACGAAAAAGGGATTGGGAAGCGTCAAGTGGATATTGAGATATCTCAAAGGCGCTCCCGATGTTGGTCTAATCTTCCGAAAAAGTGAAGGTATTTCAATTCCCAGTTATGTACATTCTGACTATGCAGGGGATCTTTATCGAAGGAGGTCCACAACTGGATACAGCTTTACTCTCGTTGGTAGTGCCGTTAGTTGGAAATCGACTTTACAGTTGATTGTTGCTTTGTCTACAACATAGGCAGAATATATGGCAGCAATGGAGGCAGTGAAAGAAGCTATATGGTTGAAAGGTTTTGTGGCAGAATTGAGTTCGGTTCAGCTGGAATCAATTCTAAAATGTGATAGTCAAAGTGTTATTCATTTGATTAAAAATCAAAGATTTCATGAGTGCACCAAACACATTGATATCAGATTCCATTTTATTCGAATGTTGTAGAAGAGGGAGCTATCAAGGTTGAGAAGGTTATCACAGACGATAACGTTGCAGACATGCTGACTAAGACAGTCCCACTTGCCAATTTTGCACACTGCAAGGACTTAGCGGGAGTATGCATCAAGTGATGCAACTCTGGGGGGAAAAACTGCTAGGTGGAGCTAGTATGTTCAACAAAGGTTTGATTCTTCTTGTTTCTTACAACGGGATTGCCCTGTAAGCTTAAAAGTTTTGGCCGGAGTTGTTTCCACGCATGCTCGGAACACAAACCAAGGTGGAGATTGAAAGAGTTGGTTTGGCTCTTGTGGAATCAAACTAAATGGAAGATGAATTAACATGAATATTTGGTAGGAAGATAATTAGTATACAATAAACGTCAAGATAGTATCTTGGTAGGTGAAATTTATGCAAACCATAAAAATAGTTTCATATTCTTAACCTTGACATTTTTGACATATAGTGATGTCATGGATGACATCAATAGGATGAATTCGTTCCTATAAATAGGTAGCTCTTAATTCATTTTAAATCACCCTTTCACTTGCCTTCTCACATTCTAAGGCATTTGTGTTCTCTCTCTTGTAGTATTTCACTTGTATTCTTTATAGAGTGAAATAAATATTGAAGTAGTTGTTCGTTGGTGGACGTAGGATCATTTTAATTCGAACCACGTTAAATATTATTGTTCTTCCTTGTTCTTTAATTTCACGTTTCCGCGAACATATCTAAACTTTTATCAATATAGAACAAAAAGGCGTTCTTTCTCAACTCCATCCTCCTCCCACTGATCCTCTTCAATTGTACGTATATTTGTCAATCCTTCTTTCTTCCTCTTCTTGTTCCTCCTTTATTTTCAAAATAATGCTTTTATAGAGAAGATCAGTCAAGAAAAATTTATGAAAAAAATATCAATATATATATATGTTTGAGTTTTTTGGTATTGTATTTGCTTTGTTTAAGCTTTGAATAAACTAAAAAGAGAACTATTGATAAGTATGAAAATCACTTTGTGTCCATTCCTAAGTTGTGTTTAGTCAACTCAAAGTGATTGTTTCAGTCAACAACTTTTGTAGTTGTCCGGGCAACTACCGAAGTTGTTTATTGAAATAATTAAATATGTCTCTGTTGATGTCCAACAACTGTCTTTAGTTATCCGGCGATAGTAGAAGTTGTCCCAACAACAAGTGCAATTGTTCGACAATTGTCTTCTGTTGTTGATCAATTGAAGAATAATAAAAATTTCTAAAACTACTAATTCTTTTTACTATTGTTGATAGTTATGAAACAATGAATTAAGTGTAAAAATAAGTATTAAATATTCTTCAGCAATTTCGAAGTTATTTGATGAAGGTCTCACTAGTTGAAATATTGTGTGATGTCTTTAGATATTGTGTCCATCTATGGAACATCAATCAAGTGTAAAGATGAATTGATATGCGTGCGTATTTTGTTATTACTTGTTTGAGGAGTTTTGTTGACAATAATTTTTTTATCTTAAGAGAGTATTTCAAAGAACTAAATTATTGAATGAATATGTAATTGCAGTTTTATTGAATTTAAGTTATTGGAAAATAAAAGAAGAGGGAAACTTAAAATACAAGGTAACTAATTGTTATTTCTTACATATTTGAATGAATAAATTTTTGGGGGTCATCAATTCCTTTCTTTTGAAAGAGTATTTTCAAGAAAATATTTTTTGGAAAAAAACTTCTTTATTTAAACCTAATCTATGTTTACTGGATAAATGTAATAAATATATCCTCACATATTTAAGCCATGCAAATGTTATTATTGTATGAATTTTACAGTCATAAAAGGGAAGCCTAGTGCGACAGTTAAACCTCTCATGGTGTATGAGGTTTGAAAATGGACTGAATCATACAGATCCATAGTATGTAGCCTTATGCCTTATTTATATTCATAAAGAGTTAGACATATCAATCTAAATACACATTTAAATGATTAAGATGTTCTCTAGATCGGAACACTTAATGATTAGGATTGCTAGTTTCAATGTCAAAATACACATAATCTAGTTATATTACATAACAAATATATTTTTTAAATTAAATTAATTAAATATATAAAAAGAATTAACAAAATAAAATTATTATTTGATTAAAAATGAAAATACTTTAGTTGCCACCAATGGTGGAGATAGTTTGTGACAGTGATAGAGATGGTAACATTTGCTAGTAGTGATTTGTAATGAGTGTGGTGCTTATAATTGTAAATGTTAAAGTGTTGCTGTTGTGGTGACTATAATAATGGTGGAAATTGATAATGGTGTTTGTGATTGTAATCATTAGGTTCGTTGATGTTAGTAATTGGCTGTGTTGGCGGTGATGGATGAAGAATGTGTGGTGGTTCGTGATGTATTTGTGATAGTTGGTGAAGGTACTAGTTGTGATGATCGAGGCAGTTGGTAGTATAGATTGACTAAAGTGGTGTTAGTGTACGTGGTTGATAGTAATAGTGGCGATAGTGGTGATAGTGATTGAAGAATCTATGGTGGTAGTTTTTGACGGTGTAAGTTTTGATAGTGGAGTTCTTTTAGTAGTAGGAATTCACTATAGTGGTTGATCGTGTTGATGTAGGTGGCAGTGTCTATAGAAATGATGGTAAAGACAACCTGGTTTCAAATGTGGTGGTGGTGGTTACAATGGATACAATCATACTCATGAAGGAGGAAAGTGTAGTAGCATATGAAAATAGTAGTTATCAATAGTTGTGGTTGTGATTACTGAGATGGTGGATAAACTGGTGGTAAATAATATCCACAACAATACCTCTTAATGATATTAAGAATATGTCCTAGAATTTTAGTGAATAATACATATTCAGACCAATTTAGTCCTTAAATCTTAATGAAAACAAATGCACTTAGTGGTCGTATGTCTAAACTATTTAGTTAAGTCCTCCATTAAATGCGAACAACTACGGGCCTTACACCGCCTGAATTATAGTGTACTAAAAATAAAAAGTTATGATAAACTAAGTTATTGTTTGGCCATAGATTTAAGAATGAATTTTGAAATTTATATTAAAATATATGTTAGGCCCATGTACTTTGCTAAATTTTTTCAAATTAGTCTTCAAATATTTTCAAATACTCATAAAACACTATTTTTCTTTACCTGAGTAAAATGCATATCCTAACATAACTTCAAATTTCAAAAACCACAACTTCAAAATTCAAATTTTCAATTTCAACGTCAATGATCAAATGTGAGTTATATATAAATATTTATTCTTTTTTTCTTGAATAATGTTCTAAATAAGGGGATTGGGGAGGGGAGGGGGGGGGCCTTAAGTGACACATCTTATTGAACATGCACCTCGACACATGAAACAACTGTTGCTTCCTCTATCACCGTCATTGTAACCACTACCTCCTCCACCATAAATAAAAATTAAATATGTTCTTTCTTTTAAGTTGTTACAAAAAAGGAATTTTTTTTCTTTTGTATGCAAAGATACGATTAGGTATTTTAATTGTAACGACCTGACCCGATTTGTTTCTTTTTTTGGTAAAAGGAGATACTTATATTAATAGTTAATATGCTTCATTACATGGGAAATCTGTATGACAGTGCTTCTTGCCTACTAGTATTTTTATGGGGGGGGGGGGGGGG